>NC_141029.1:22155000-22470000 GCF_052040795.2 Danio rerio | reverse complement strand
ATATAATTATGGTGATACTGAAGATTTTTACTTAAGATTTGCACAGAAAAAAAATCTCTCCTCTTTTTAATTTCATCAACTAAAATGGCTTGACACAAACAACAGTGTTTCAGTGATTTCAGTAAATGAATGTGTCTGTTACAATCCACTCATCTTATGAACGAACAGCAGAATATAGTGAATTCTAACAAAAATTAAGTTGGATTTTATACTTTTGACTACATTTTACATTACATTGTTTTCTTCTATTGTTTTTTAATCTGCAACTCTTGATTCAACCTCTGCATTTCCCAATATTGCCCAATTCATAATTCATGAGAATAGCTTTAATCACTGATTTAGCTTTTGAAAGACAATCTGCATTTCTTGCTTGGTCACAACAGTTCCCTTTATTAGCATTTTTATTAAAACCCAATGCTTTCAGCGCTAATAACTTCATTATCACTTTTATGAGCAGTGCATTATCACGTGGTCCTGACTGCGTCTGTTAAAAACTCCTCTTCCAATAAAGCGCCTGAGCTCAGACACGACAAATTAATCTGCCTCTTACTAAAGCTTTGGCAGGAGCAGGAACATTTTTCACTGGGATCAAATCTCTGACTTGCCATCAAACGTTGCTCATCCAATTTAAACAGTATCAGCGCATCTAAAGAAGCTCAAATTGAAAAATAACTTGTCAGGTTTAGGAGAATGAGTGTGGTTCAGCTCAAGCCGAGCACTTTCTCCATTTCAGAGGAGCCTTAAGCTCCATGTCAGGTTGGCAGGTGTGAGCACTAACTCAATTAGCGCGAGTCGCAGGGCATCTGTTACATCAGTCCACCACAGTGACACACTTACTCACAGAACATGAGCCGCGGCCACTTATCTTCCAACTCACCAGGCATACCGCATGGGGAAGTTTGAGCTACTCTACGCTGATGAAGAGGGGATTCCTTCAGATGCTGAAGAAACCCATGACAGGCTCAAAACCGGAAAAGCTTTCTGAAGGAATTCAAAATCGGCGAAGCTTACGGTTTCATTTTCCCTGAGGTTAAGCAAACTTGTCTTTTGCTGACATGCTTTGTGCTAGAAATCCCTTCTGAATCAAATATGGATGTGTTTTTCCTTGCACAAGCCTTTGTAAATATTAGAGTTGTTTGGGTTACTCGAGCTGTCCTATGAGAAATCTAATCCCAAAGCTGTATATTGTGGATCTATTCGCAATGATTCTCATTTCTTTTGACCTTTGTTGGATGCCGTAGCTAAAGCCAATTTTCCATTGTGTGCAAATCTGCCTTATGCCCTTTTATTATGGATTCAGACCTTTGTGCCAGCATTCTTGGTAAAATAACAGTTGGTGGTTCATGCAGTGCCTGCTGGCATCCCATCTGACAAAAAAAAAAAGATGAAAATTTCCACTGTGGTGACAGGAAAGATATTTATAAGTCCAAATAAATGTATACAGTAGATACAAAAATGGCATATTAGAATGATTTCTGAATGATCAAGACTGAAGGACGGCTGCTAAACTTTCAGCTTTGCATTACATTACCATTTTTTTTTAAATATAAAAAACTATTTTAAATCACAATAATACAATATTACCTTTATTACTTGTTCCTTTGGTCAAATAAATTCTGCCTTGGTGAAATAAAAGATTTTTTTTTAAATATATATATTTTTCCTTTTATATACAAAGAGATGTACTTTTTGACCAGCCATCAATTCTAACCATGCTGTTTTTATTTGTGTTTGTGTGTTTGTGTTTGTTTTATATTCCGATCACTACTCCAGACTTGCACAGACTGCATTGCAATCATTTCCCAAAATTTTCGTGTGTATAATATGAAGTCTGTAAACAGGACATTATGAGAGGCCAGAGACAGGACATGCTGAAGGAGGACACAGATGTGCCAGCAGAGAAAATATTGCAAAGAGCAGCTCAGTGGTCACATCCTTCATATACTGGATAAAAGATCTAAACACTAAATTGGAGTAAGAGTTTATATGAATGCATCATTGAAGGGTACTGATTTCAAAAAGGTTGAGAGCATTTAATTTCATATAATGCAGGCCTCAGTCTTACTGGGGGCACAAAATAGCATTTTCAAGAGCAGCACAAACTACTCATCAAAATCAAAATAAGGTCAGTATGGCCTGCAAGAGCCCAAATATCTAAGGGTGCTTTCCCACCTGTGATTGCATTTGTCCCGAAACAGAAATTAAAATTGTTAGTGTTGCTCTTTGTTCTTTGTGCGGTTCGCTTTCACACAACAAAGTTTCTAAACAGACCAAAAGAACTAAAACAAGTCACGTGCGAGTTAACTCTCCTTACATCAGAGTTTCATGGTTTACTTTGCAGAGTCCCGCTCAACTGTTATGCTCTCTTATTTTAATTTATGCCGATTGGCAATACAATATTATAAGCGGAAAGCTGGGCTTTCATTTTGAACGGTCATCGTCACCAGATATAAATCAGAGGTAAGACTTTAAAATACATAGCCCTTGGCTAGACTGCAGCTCGGTCAATGTTCCTAATGAATAAACAGCTCTCATTAATAGTTCAGCATGCTTTCACTTTCATATTTAACGTGAAACGCACATTTACCGGTGCGAATAAAATCCAAGCTTAATCATAATTCTCTCTTCATATAGCCATATATGCCTATTACATATCCATAATACACTGTGATATAGCCGGGCTCGGAACGTTTTGCTTTCTTACTACAATCGATCTGCTGCAGTTTGTGTTTCAATCGAGCCGAGACAACCTCATTCAGGAAATCTCGGACCAATTGATTTGGTGCAGATCGATCACGATTGCTGGTTTCACATATGCCAAACGAATCGCACTAACTGGGCAAACGAGACAGGTTCCGAAACAAAAGACTAGGGCTGCGTCCGAAACCGCATACTTCCATACTATGCAACTGACACAGGTGGGTCACCTGACCATGACAAAATGGCGGATGTAGTACCTCCGAAATCCATTCATACTTTTCACGTTCATACTGTATAGAACATACTTTTCTAACGGCCGAGTAGTACGTTTAAATTCAAATAAAGTACCTACTGAGTAGTAGGCGGATTCGGACGCAGCCTAGGTGTGAAATCACCCGAAAAATACCTGATTAAAAACTGGCAATTAATACTGGGATTGACTGATTGATATTTAATAGAATTATCTTTTTTCCTGAATGAGGGGTAAAACGGTTCATGGGGGGGGGGAAAAAACAACAACTATCGATCCTCGCTGGTATGTGACGCGTATTGTCCAAGTCATGCAGCCACACACAGAATTTTCTTTTATTTTTAATCATTTGGGATGGAAGTGTTTGGAGTGTATCTAACTGGAATGTGTGCCTTATTAACTTATCAGGTTTGATTCAGCCCTCCCTACATGTTCATTACCTGCTGTGAGCATTCATTAACTTGCACACATGCTTTCTCACAGCTCACGAATGCAGAGATTGTTTTGGTATGTTTCTTTTTTACATGTTCTAGCACTGCAACATGTAGGCTTAACGATATAAAATAACATCAAAATACCCATCTTTAAAGTGAAATTAAACATTTGTGGATAACTTATTTTCTTTGAAAGCAGCCTAAATTAAAGCACTGTCATCATGAACATTAATCAACTACAAAAGAAGAAATGACAACAAACATTGAAATTGCAATTAGGAATTTTGTAATTTATAAGAGTGATGCACGCATAGTTTATTAGAATGTTAGACAGTACAAAAACAAATATATTTATTTTAGTCTGCCATTGATTCGCCAGTATGAAAGGTCATTATGATTACTGTTAAAAAAACAGGTGCGATCAAATTAGAAGAGTAAGTTCCACCAGTATAATCATAATCAAATGAATCTGGATTGCTGAGCTAAATCAAGAACATGTGCACAGTCTGTTTTAATAGCAAAAGATTTGCAACTTTATGCTTATCCTTTTATATGTTACATCAAGTGCTTTTGTTCACAGCTACAATTTGTTAAAGGCTAAAACCTGATTTACATTTCTACATTGATTGCAGTACCCCACTGCACATATCTTGCATGTGGCAAATGCTGTTTTAAGCATTTACACTTCTGCTTTCTAGCTGAATACACTTGACTCAGGAAGTATAAATTGGCTTTTGTAAACATTTTTAGAAATAAATCCAAATGAACATTTCCTTTCTTTGCTATATGAGAATTACACAGATTTAATGTATCAAAATGATGCCTCAGTCTTTCAGTTTTATGATTACTTGACCTTGAAGATAACTTTGTAAAATACTGTAACAAGTAGATAATAAATGTTAAGATTTTTTATGGTATTTAAATGATACATCTCAGTGTAACAATAAGAGATTTTTACAAATATCGATATCGCAGAATCATGATATAAACTGTTCTGGTGAATTTGTGAACTGTTTCACCTTTGTTCTGAATTATTTTCCTGACGCACAAATGCACAGGACATGACCTTAATAAATAACACCCACATTTAAACAATACAGACCCGCCTTAGTAATAATTACTGACATCCCAATTCAACCTTGGCTGCAAAATCCAATCACAGATGTTAATACTTTGGTTGGTTTTCTCAACAAACCCTGTCAAAACAGCAGCGAAGACAAGAAAGAAAAGTTTAGCATGGTGGAAAAATAACCAGCAGTCTAAAATTAAACCACATTGGTAAAAAACAACAACAACAACAACAACAACAACGAGCATGCCCAAATAAACAAAAGGTATAGGCGGCTCCAGCGTGGCACACTGACAGGCATAACAGGATACAGGCTGGCACAAACCACAGTGCCCACGGCCACAGGGTAAGAGTTGGATCAGACAGAGAGCTTGTGTTTGGCTTCACAGCTCATGATGAGCTCTTTCGGTCATGAACGAAAGCAGATGGGCAGCAGGTTCAATAAGCATGATTCATCATTCATGCACAACCATGACTCTGCTTTTCTTGGATTTACCAAGACTGAATTACAATTCAGCCAGATACAGATGGAGCTTTAGACAGAGCTTCTGGGATGATGCAACTTATTGTTAGAGAGAACTGACTGTACAGAAACAGAGCACATTGTTCTCTTGGTGAAACTGAAAGCATTTGTCTGATGATTCAGCTCTACTGAGGGTCATCAACTTCACACATAGAGCAATTAAACCCAGATTTTGTTACCATTTACAATATGGTTTCATTAGTAAATATATTTACTGACATGATCTAAGAATGATTTCCCAATGATGGGTTGCAACTGGAAGTGCATCCACTGCGTAACACATGCTGGATAAGTTGGCGGTTCGTTCTGCTGTGGCGACCCCAGATTAATAAAGGGACTAAGGCAAAAAGAAAGTGAATGAATGTATGAACTAAGAATGAACGATACTTCATTAATCATATGCTGCGTCCCAAATGGCACACTATACACTAATGCAATGTGTACTTATGCACTTTCACACTCAAAAGAATAGTATATGTATGTAGTGTCGTTCCAAATGCAACAATAGCGTTTTTTTAACTAGGCGGAAATTTCAACCGTTTCCCAGATGACGTTTGACGGTTTCCAATTTAGTGAAATAAACAACCAAAGTACAAAGAATATTACCGCATTCACCTTTGGGAGATGATATAATCACTCTTGTAGGAGAATTTTGCTTTCACAATCCAAAACAAATATAATAATCCAAAATCAGCGACCCGAAAGCTCCGCCCCTTCAGCTACACAAGCAAACCAGCGGCCATTAAGTATGTGAAGTGTCCAACATTCCACATTTCATTTTACCGGCTGAATAAGTGCATCATCCAGGTATTTTAAAGTACACATTCTTTTCAGAGTTTTCAGTGTGAACGCACTACTTACACTATTTATACTACAAAATGATGTAGTGAGCAAGTATGCGATTTGGGACACACTTATAGTTCACAATTTCCTACTGCATTATTAAAATCGAAAGTTGTGCTACCGTAGTTCGCATTAGTTAATGTGCTGCGAGTTAACAAGAACTAACAAATAAACAATTTTGTTAATGCTAATTAATTAAATTAAAGACATATATACTGTAATAAATGTATTGTTCATTAAAAACGCTTTTGACCAATAGATCACTTAAACAAATGCAGGGCTATTTTAACTCAATTCTGGGTGTAAGAGGGACCAATCCAACTCCTGTTTTTTTCTTTTTTTTTTTCCTTTAATTAAACAAATTTAGACCAAATTAAACACAATGTATGGATTAGTGAGAATTTTTTCCAATGTAGGTTTAAATAACCCAGAAAATAACTTGTAAAGTGTTTAATGTATTCATTATTTACTGTTTTATGAGTTTCTTTATTCTGTTGAACACAAAATAAGATACAAGTTTCCAACATTTTCTCTAACCACCCCTCTGTGTTTAACAGAAGAAAGAATACCATGAAGGTTTGAAACAAATAAAGGGTATAAATGGGTGACAAGCTATCATTTCAAACACCAATTTGAAGCTCAAATATGCTCATTTTAATAGAAATAAGACAATACCTCAATTCTGGGTGTAGTAGCAACTAATCGAACTTCTGGGTTATTAGTATTATTAATTACACAAATAGAACCAAATTTAACACATTGTATGAGTTAGTCAATATTTTACCCAAACTGGGTTTAAATAACCCAGCATTTCTGAACTTAGCTTACACCCCTAAACTCCTAAAAATGTTGAGGGGAAAATGGCTGAAATAGTATTTATGAAGATGCAAAATATATCCTACAAATCGTCTGTCCATCACATATTTTTTTAAATAATAACGAACATTAAATAAAAAATTTTTAGATCATTTTGAAAATGTGTTGATAAATGTCACTATTGTCCATATTCAAAGAGCTAGGAAAAAATAGCACCACTTCTGCATGTACGTTGCCCAAGTCTTAAAGGGATAGTTCACCCAAAATGTGTTCATTATTTACTCTATTCTGAGTTTCTTTATTCTGCTGAACACTAAAGATATTTTGTAAAAAAAAACTTAAAACTGTAACCATTGACTACCATAGAAGAAAAAACAAATGTTAATGGTTACAAGTTTCCAACATTTTTTCCCAACTACCCTTCTGTTTACCAGAAGAATATCATAAAGGTTTGAAACAAATAAAGGTGGGAATGGGTGACAAGCTATTCTTTCAAACACCAATACAAAGCAGAAATATGCTCATTTTTAAAAGACATAAGACAATACCTCACAACACGTGTCAAAAGCTGCTGCTGTGAGCGTCTGAATGCCGATTGAAACTGAAAAGTCTTGATGGTGATAACAGCAAACGTTAGAATGTGAACATGCTTGTATGCAAACATGAATGCCCATTTATGACCTAGCCAAAAAAAAAAAAAATGGAGGATGGAATTTGACTAAGCCATCGGAACACTTGCTGAGCATAATAAGTAAATCTCTACCTCTATAATCACCCTCTATAATGGCAGTCGCATCGGTGAAGATAAGAGCATGCTAAATATACAGTACAAAAATGAGATATATCACATGGGCACAGCATATTAAATGGCACATCAATGACAGCTCAAGAAAAACATAGTCTTAAGGGACAGTTCACACAAAAAGTAAAATTCTGTCATCGTTCACTCTTGTTTTAAACCTGTTTTGAGTTTCTTTATTCTGTTAAATACAAAATAAAATATTTGAAAGAATGCTGGAAACATTGAAGTATTTGTTTTTCCCATTATGGATGTCAATTGTTAATTTTTGAACCATTTGAAAGCGAGTAAATTCTGAGTACATTTTTATTTTTGGGTGAACTAACCCTTTAAGGTGTATTATTGTAATTACAAGTTTGTTGTCATCTTGACTGCTCATCTTGACTAAATATTTTTAGCTCTGGATTCACCTTTGGGCCGCTCTAGCCAATAGCAGAACAGCACTACTGGAAAGGTGGGGATAAAGAAAGTAAGGCCCCACTTGATTAATCAAATTTGGATTTAAAAAAAATAAAAATTCATGTTGTTAAGGTTGTTATGCTTTATAAGCTGCGCATGCATAAGGAGAATGTGTGTGTGCTAGTGTGTGCTTTTTGGGGAAATTAAAAGATCCCTGTTTGTTATTGGATGTGATACGAGAGGGAGAGAGAGAATTTTGAGTTTACTGCCATTTCGGCTTCTCTGGTTTTGTCATGGCAAAAAAAAAAAAAAAAAAAAAAGGTTTACCACATTTTATAAATACCATTTTTCTATAATTATAAAAATATTCTAACAATTAAAAGTCATCAACAGCAATAAATAATACACAAGGTAAAATACATTAATAATAATAATAATAATAATAATAAATAAATAAAAAATGTAAAATAGTTTGAGGTTTACTTTTGATCATTTTTTACAATTTTAGAATGATTCACATTTAAAAGTATTTAATTTAAAGTCTATCCAGATAAAAATAGTCTGATGACATTAAAAATAGTGCATTTCACAAGTATATGTTTAACATTTGGTTTCTGTTAATGGGATACGAGTTACAAAGAATAAAAAAGTGTTAAAAATAAGAAGAACCATTGTGGTGATTTGACTTAACATTGGATGAACATTGTTCATCGATCCTAGACTGACTGATCCAATTTTGCCAGTGATTTCCTCAGGCTCACTGTACAGCAAATTGTACCAGTTTTGTGCTTTCCAGTAGCCTTTCCTGCTCTGCTGAGAATTTTTCCAGAATGAGTTTGCTCACTTTGTCTGTATGTTTCTCATGCAACACACTAATGCTTGATTAGTTTAATTGCACGTATCAGCGATTTGCATATTGCATATACCAATATTGCGATACCGATATTGTTGCAATATATTGTGCAGCACTACATGCAATTAATAAATTTTGCAGAAACAATAAACAACCAAAATCCAGCTACATGGTTAGTGCTATAAGCATTTGAATTTCACCAATGATCTTCTGACCTGAGGCTGTGCTACTGAATTCTACTATAAATCAGAGCACTGCATTCACTGCATCATCTCCATCGCTCTCATATCCCTGTATACATGCAGAAGGTCTGATTGCACTTCAACGGTACCTCTGAGATGACTGTGCCATAAAAATGAATATATAAACTCTTTAACATTTCATCAGCTCAGCGGGTTCATTTTCTAGTGTGCTTAAGAGGCTCTGTTCAGTCCAGCCGGCACAATTTGGAGACGGTCCTCAGTCACACTAATGCCTCGCTGAGACAGAGTCAGCATTTGCTACACATTTCCATAAGCAGTGAAAGCTTGGGTGACCACACACAAACTCAAAAACAAACTGCTTTTAATTCAAATGCTTCAAGACAAGTGTGCCAAGTGACCTTATCGAACAAAATAGAAAAAAGTTCATTATTTATTGTTTCAGCATTGATTTATTGCATAGAAATGAGAGGTTTGGAAATCCACGGGGTATTAAAATACAGTTGAAGTCAGAATTATTAGCCCCCCTGAATTATTAGTCCCCCGTTTATTTTTTTCCCTGATTTTTGTTTAACGGAGAGAAGATTTTTTTCAAGATATTTCTAAACATAATAGTTTTAATAACTCAATTCTAATAACTGATTTCTTTTATCTTTGCCATGATGACAGTAAATGATATTTTACTAGATATTTTTCAAGACACTATAAAGACCTTAAAATGGCATTTAAAGGCTTAACTAGGTTAACTAGGCAGGTCAGGGTAATTAGGCAAGTTATTGTATAACCATGGTTTGTTCTGTAGACTATCGAAAACAAATATAGCTTAAAGGGGCTAGCAATTTTGCCCTTAAAATGGTGTATAAAAAAATTAAAACTGCTTTTATTCTAGCTGAAATAAAACAAATAAGACTTTCTCTAGAAGAAAAAATATTATCAAACATACTGTAAAAATGTCCTTGCTTTGTTAAACATCATTTGGGAAATATTAAAAAAAGAAAAAAAATTAAAAGGGGGGCTAATTATTGTGACTTCAACTGTAGTTCTTATTTGGGTTTCAAATTGGAAATATCCAAATGTGTTGCATACTTTATTTTAAGTAAACAACAAAGAAATAACAATGGTGAAAAAACAGCCATGAAAAAAGCATCCGATCTAAACCCAGCCGTCAAGTCAAGTCATGTTTACTTATTTATTTTAAAGGGAAAGTTCTTGATATTTACACATATGAAAGGTTACTCTGCGTAAAAAACATTCATAACACAAGTATCAGAAGACAAATAAATGTAAAGCTTTCAAACTCAGACATTGTTCTGTCAGTGGATGTGAAGCGAAAACGTCCAAAAACTTTGCACGGCCTTCCTAAAAATCTAAGGATTAGAAATGTCTAGCTGAAGTTTATTTTTTATGAGGAGCCCGAGCGACTGACAGATAAAAACAGACTGTTCTTCGCATTTCACAGTCAACTGTCTTGTGAATTATTCACAATATGCTGCCAGCTTTTTAAAATATAGCTTATTGAAATATACAGCAATAGCAAGCCTTTTTTTCTTTTGAAGCATTACAGGTGAGAAAAATGTATTTTTAAGAGTTAGTTCACCCAAATTTGAACATTCTGTTTTTTTATTACCATCATGTCTTTCCAATCCCTAAATACCTTTACTCATCTTCAGAACACTAATTAAGATAGCTTTAGATAAAATGCAGGATTTTTCTTACTCTATATAAAAAAAAGTCCTTGGACATTCCAAGTCCAGAAAAGGAACTAGGAATATCGTCAAAACATCCCATGCAACTTCAGCTGTCAGCTTTTCTGGACTTTGAATGCCTTGAGATTGTTGTTTTCTATGGGGAATAAGAAAACTCCTAGATTTAAACCCAAAACATTAAGTTTCATTCTGAAGATGAAGAAAGGTCTCAGCGGATTAACTAAACAAGAGTAATTAATGACAGACTTTTTTTTATTTTGGTAAACTAACCCTTAAAGAGTGTTGCTCATAAATGTAGGATCATCAGTTCATGCTGTTAGCACATCTAGGACAATTGACTGGAACTGAAAATCAGTACATACTTAGTCAAATATAAGAAATATTTAGTAATATTATTATTATTATTGTGTAGTTTGAATTTCCTTTGCTATTACTACCCTTTCAAATAATGCTCAGCAAATCTTTAATGTTGTAATCACTATGCAGACATTTGCATATGTTTTATGTGGGTTTTCCAGTTGATTAAAATCAATCATTTTTGAGCAAATGTCTGTTTGGAGGAATTCTCACCGAGCTTCTATATTGGGATTTTTTTCTGTATACATCAAATAATAACATTCAGAGTTGTAAACACACAGGAGTACAAACAGACTGTGATTAGAGTGCAATGAAGCTGCCAGTCATAGCAGTGGGTTTACTTCTGTTTCACCCAGAGGTAATGCCTTTCCAAACAAAGCATTTACCAAAGCAAGTGAAACTGATTTTTTTTTTCTCAAATACTTTTTTTTACTAATGCTGGCCTTAATTTTCCTCAAACACTAAAAACAATTGTAAATGTTGCTATATTTATATAATAACCTAAAGAAACAGCACAAGAAAATGTAAATGCATTCCATGCTCCCTTAAATATGCCTTCAGTAAAGATTTCTGTTGTTGCTCAGTATGGTAATGTTCTAACTCATGGCTGTATGATCTTGATGGACTGAAAACTTCACAGAACTAAAATTTTAAGTCTGACCAATTGAGGTTATGCAGACCATGCAAATGACATCACCTCTGTTAGTGTTGTTCCGCACACTGATTGGCAAAAATACTGGCAAAAGCAGCAAAAATAAATAAATAAAAATACATTAATTTTCAGCATGAATGCTGAAACTGAATGCACAAAACATGTGAGAAAAAGAGCATTGCAACTGACCGAAAAGATTTGCCAAGAAATATGAATATTAATATAATTGAATATTAAATATGAATATTTTAACAATGTCAAATACAACTCACAAAAACGAATGGACTGTGCAACAAAACACAGATTTACAGCATTAACTTTGATAATATGATGAACGTTACTGTATAATCCATACCCAAAATATTTCATTCAGGCATTCATTCATTCTTCTAGGGGCATGAATAATTTCAGGCTTGACTATATTCACTAGAGCTGGGCAATATGGCAAAATTGCAATCTCAAAAATTATTTTTTATATTGAACAATAACAATATATATTTCAATACAAGTTTTTAATGCTTCCACTTTTAAAAGAGCATCTCAACCATGACTAAATGTGAATACTGCTGATAGGAAAGTGAAATGATCGCAGTAAACAATACTGAGTGCTGAAGCATGACCTATTTTTTGACCGATAATTTTCAATGGCCAAAAATTTGGTGAATCTCTAATATCAACACAAATATAGATTTCTGTTGTTGTATATATTTCTGATATGTGATTGGCACTTAGGATCAATAGAGTAAAAATGTTCAGAGCTTATCGTTATCAACAAAAATTTTATCCAGATTTGAGATGATATTGTTTACTGGCCCAGTCCTAGTATACACACACTCACAATTAAAATGGACCTTATTGACAACTCACTAATTAAACAATTACCATCTTATAACTGAATGTTTTAAAATAAACACTGTGAAAAAACATTTTAAATTTTGGGTTGGATGAAATGATGATCTATGTAACATTGATATCATGATCACCCAGATTTAAACCAACCCATTCTAATGTATTCACAGGCAAATTTGCTTTTATTATTTCCCTGAAGTCAAATCAGAATCAAATTAGGGACTTAAAAATGTCAGGAAACACAATTCCTGGTCGCATATAATATACATGAACCACTGCCTAATTGCTAAGTTTTAAAGAACATTAAATCCAGTCCAGCAGCAACCTTTACTTTAAGCTCATTATAGTTTGTTTTACTTGCCTTTTTACAACTTCCCTATTAAACCCATTCAAGCAGCAGCTCTTTTGCCACTTAGTCTGGGTGAGAGGGCATGTTCTGGTGGGAAAGTGACAGCAAATGCATTTCCTCTACAGTATTTTAAAGGCATTTACCAGTCAAAGTGAACTTTAACTGAAAGGTTGCTTAGGTAAACAACTGAAACAAACAAAATAATAAACAAATAAATAAATAAAAATTGAAAAATGATGATGTCACTATAGTGATGCTCTGAATCTGATCAGGATTTTTGCAGCAGAGTACTGTTTCTATGTTATGGTGTTCGCCGATACAGAGTACAGATTCTGATGTTTCAAGCTTTAAAAAAACAAAGCACATTTTCCTTCCAAGTATGAACCTTAAGAGATCTCGCCTTACCTAAGAGAATAAATGAAGGATGCTGCATATAATCCCTTAAACATGTCTCTTATAACCATTTAAGTGTGAACATGTCAGAAGCAGCTTTACAGAAAATAATTCCTCCATTCATTTTACTTGGCTTAGTGCCTAATTTATCAGAGGGTCACCACAGCAGAATGAACTGCCACAGAAAATAATAAAACACAGATATCAAAAATGGTAATAAAAAATACAAAAACGTTGCACTGGAAACATCGCAAATAATGAAAGAAGAATTCAACATGTCCCAAGTTTTATGCACATATTTAAAGCAAAAGAAGTTAAAATGTGCACCTATTAATCTAATCTTTTGTCAAAAAATGTGCACCTATTAAATTAATCTTCTGTACGAAAAGGAATAGGCCTAAATTATATATTTATGTTAAAAAATATATATATTAAGTTTTATTTATGTAATAATTTCAGTCAGCTTTTAGTGAACTTGCAAAATTGTCAAAAACAAACAATGTTCAGTTGTTATAATGGCTAAATACATGCAAAACTTATAAAAGTTGGATGAGACTCTGTATAGGGGTAATTGGTCCGCTCGCGTCACAGCAGCTCAAAACACAATGGAAGCACTCGCAATAAAGAGAGCATCAAACCAATCTTTGGCCAATTAATTGGAGCTAGGGTTGGGCCGATAGTTGATGCCATCGTCCATAGCCGATGGCGGATAGACATCACGATGCTGAGCCGGCATCACAATCCTTCGCCCTGCCCCTGTCGCAGCAGCAACCCACTCATGAAAATACACACATACAGGCCTCATTTACACTAATTCGTCTTAGTTTAAAATGGCATTTTAGAACGAAAACGATCTGTCCACACTAGCCTTTCATTTAGCATTTCTGAAATGCCCTTCGGAAAAAGTGATTACCGTGGTAATTTGTGTGTAACTTATCTTTATTTATTTGTGATTTTGTTATGGGTAAAACATGTTCATGCGGGTCAGGTAGTTGAAACAGCAATATAGGCTACAAATAATTAATTTGTTGTGAATTAATTAAATATTCATAAATAATTAATTTACCACCACCTACGACGACACCATCGTCCATCGCTATGTTTCACATTAGACATCGTACAATGCCAAATAGGTCGACAACGCCCAACCCTAATCAAAGCATCCCTAGATGTCACACCAGTTCTACAATTTCAATTGAAGCACATACTGTAGAAAAAATCAAGATTACAGTTTCTTTGACAAAGATGCAGTTTTTTTTTCAATTGAAATGAATTCCTAAAGTCCTACTTTTTTTTGAAAAGTGCATTCAAACTTCACTTGGTTTGAAAATTGTATTCTAATTAAAGTTTTAATTAAATCAATTAATCAGAGCAAACATCATCTAAGCCATAGCTTGGTTCTTAAGACCAACAGTAGAAGCAGTAGCACAATAGCAAAGGCAGAAACAACAAAAAAGGCAGAAACCATCATTTTACTGAAGATCACTTGACCTCTTGAACAATGAATTGTACAACAAAGAAGAAAGAAACAGTAAACCACAGAGAAAGCCATACCACAGAATGTCCTTTAGTAATCTCATGTGCAAAGAAAAGTCTATTGCGATTTTTGTATTTGGTTGATATTATTTTAGTTTATAAGAATTGTTAAACAGAAAGAGGAAATTACAAAAAAAAAACATCCATGGAACGAAAGTAAAAAAAATTAAATAAATAAAAAAATAAGTAGTAGAGCATTTTTCCCTCTATTTCCTAGAAAACAGTCTAGGTAGTGCAGGAGTACTGAAATTATTTGCTTTTAGTTAAAGATTCCAAAAGATTTCAGGCTCTGTTCAGTAGCAAGGATCGAGGTATGAAAATGCTTTCAATTTTTTAACAACAGCACAGACGATGTGTGAATGGCCAGTTGACACAGCTTACACCTACATGTGTGCTAAGCCTGAATAGCACATTTAAACCTTTTTTCCCCTCATTCAATGAAACGGGCGTCATCAACAATAATTCATGCTGCATTGTTTGTGCCATCTGTATCTGAATGGCACATAAATGTGACCAGAAGAACGGCATGCTGTTACATACAACACACAAAGCGGAATGCTATCTTTCTTTCTATTGCTCACACATACACATGCAGTATTTCTGACTGCACTTCAACTCCACCGATGAGACAATGGTGCCATTAAAATGAAATAAATGAGTTAACATTTCAACAGCTAGGCTTGAATAGCTCATGTAAAACTTTTTTCATAGTATATGTAAACTAAAGGTAAAGTATGCAAGATTGCAAAAAAAATACCAATACATACGTGGCAAAACAGATGGTAATATTCATTTAAAAACTTCTTTTACTCTGCTTACATCATATTAGATTCAAATCTATCATATAGTGCATTGATTCAATAAGTTAAATCGTTCTCTGATAAGTAGGAATGTGGCTTGGGCAAGTTAAAAAATTCTCCGAAGGTTTTATATGTCTATTTATAAACAGAGGATTTACCCCTAGAATGAGAAGGTCCATTTTGACAATATTTAGAATGGTTGTAAATATTAATGATGCGATTTCAATTGATTTTATGAAGCAACAAAAATAATAAAAATAATTGATTAAAAAAATAATAGTAACAATAATAATTATAATACCAATACTAATAATAAAAATAATATCAAATATTATTATTAAGCTAAAAGAATAGTTTTTCGCATTAGAATATTCAGTATATTGTTAAATAAAGTCACCCATATTTTTGATTGGTGTGTGTGATCAGATTGCAATCAGCTTCAATTGCATTTTGGAGGGCACATTTTTTCCACAATCCACTAGCTTTCTGATCACAGAAAACAAATGAAGGACATATAAACATATAAGAATACGATATATAATTTCAGAATCGATATGACGAATGTAGACAGGATGGTTACTGGCCTAATGGGCCATTGCTGCCTTGTCACTTAAGTTTAATTTGGCTGCGACTGTTTGTCAATTGTGTGAAAATACATGGGGTGCTTTCACACTAAGACGTTTGGTTCAAACCAGTCTCGTTTGCCCAGTTAGCAAGGTCCATTTGGAATATGTAAAAGCCGCAATCACGCTCGAATTCACACCAAATCAATCGGTCCGAGATCGCCTAAATGAGGTGGTCTCAGCTCAATTGAAAGGAAATCTCAAGTGGATCGATTGTCGTGAGAAAGCAATACGATCCAACAAACTAACAAACCGTTTTATGTCAAATATGAAAGCGAAAGCATGCTTAAATATTACAGAGTGCTGTTTATCCATTGGGAAAATTGACAGAAATTACCATCTGATCATTTTTCCACGTTTTAATCTTAGAATATTTTGTATTAGGTCTATTGTTTTGTTCATTTCTCCACTGACACCTCGAAAGAAACATCAACGTTGATCTGACTGAAGTCTCGCTTCATGTGTTATTTCTCTCAATAATTCAAGCCTAAAATGTATAATTCTGGCCAGTAGAAAAAAATCCTTATAGTTAAACCCTGCAATCAATGTGCGCAATAGTCACATCGCAGAATCTACATTCAGTCAATATTGTGGCACACCAGACCTCAGTTCAGAACAGAAGAGATTTTTAATCACTGCAGTTTAAACATAACAAATATTTATCATTTTCATTTGTTTTTAAGGCCTATAACTGTGAACACTTTTATAGTTTAAAACATTCAAGCACAAGTAGTTATGCTGTTTTCAACTTTAATAATGATTGATTTTATTGATTTATACGATAAAGGCTCGAGATGGTCATTTTAAATATGATTATTCAATTTCTTTACCTAAAATACTGTTTGACTATCCAGGAAACCATAAAACATTGTTTACTTTTAGCTTTGCACTAATTCTATTGATCAATGTTTATAGTTTGTGTAGTAAATTGTGTGCATGATTCACTCCCCTACAAAATCATCCCAATCTATCTAAATCAATAAACTCTTTCCAAATAGCAAAGCTTTTTAAGTCACCTGCTGAAGTTGTATTCATACTGTAAATTATACAGTCAAGCCAAACTTATTCATACCTCTGGCAAACTCTGACTGCCACTTTTTGTTGCATCATCTTATTTTGTTTTCTGGAGAAGGCCTGTGTCATTTCCGGTTAAAAAAAATGCTAGTTGAAGAAATGTAGCTTTTAAATATATATTTATTTTTTTATTTGTGATTTTTTTTTTCTCTACGTTTTAACAAAACATTTTGTGCAATCAATGTTTATTTTCCCATAATGACTTTGGCCAGCAAAATAAATTACTAAACGAGTTAAATTCAAATAAAATTACAACATAGAGAAAGTTCCTTTGCAATATTGTATACGTTTGCAGTTAGACAATATCATACCTACATGATAATAGGTATGAAACCTATACATGATAATGTTTATAGTGGTCTTCTACATACGTTTGTGGTCAAACAATATTAGTGATCACACCTATTTTCACAAATGTCTATATAGGAGAGAGTCTTCATTTTTTCAAAAGTATGTAATCATAGGTTGTAAGGGTGTCACGATCCTCCAAATCCTCGATTCGATTACATTTTCGATTCTAAAGGCACGATTCGATTCGATTTTCGATTATGAATAATTAATTAATTAATGACCAATTAATTATTTGTAGCCTACTGTTTAAACTACCTGACCTGGATAGTCTTTGTTTTACCCATAAACAAATCATACAGTAAATGAATAAAGGCAAGATACACACATAATTACCACCTGTCAATCACTTTTTCTGCAGGACTCGTGAATAGGCAGTGATCTGTGTCGTTATAATGGCGTCGGTAAAAAAGACGCACAACCAACAGGAACCACCCAACAGTATCTGAGGTGTTCGCTAAAATGACTAAGTACAAGTGAGTGAAAGATTGAAGCAGTCCTCTGACTGCATGGACCTGCTGTCTCGAGCGCATGGCTGTGAGTGGGTCTGTGTCTGTGTGGTCACGTGATGTGCATTTTCAGAGGTAGAGAGGAAGGAGGGCTGCTCAGAAATGCTACACGCCACTGTGGATGTCAAATCGTTGTCGTTCTAAAATGCCATTTAAAAACAAAGACAGTGTAAACAGGTCCTGAGTGTGTACTTTTTGCGAGCGGATTTGCAACGGGGGCGGGCGGAGGATCGCGATGCCGGTGTTGTCTATCGGACGAACCGTACGTAATACGTACATAGCAGAGTATGCAAAACTGTGTTTTTTTTGTCGACAACACGAATGTTGTGAACATAACTAACTGGAAATCCAAAATGCTTAAACACCGGCGACTTCATTGAAAGAGGAGAGGGTTTAAGTTCTGTCGACGGGTCTCCTGCTTCTGCAGTTTAACAAGCACTTCAACAAGCCTGTTTTTTCCCCGCTTGGCAAGCCAAGCTGACGTGACATGGGGGCGTGGCAGCATCGTCGATTCTATTTTTTGATTCGATAATCAAAATTGAGCATAAATTTAGATCGATTTCGATTAAAAATCGAAATCGTGACACCCCTAATAGGTTGCATTAAATATTTAAATTTTCTCTAATTTCATATATAAAACTAGATCGCACATCCACATTGAAGTTTTAGATGGGTCTGCCAATTTCCACTCAAGTAATATTCTTCTCCTTCCTAATAAAATAGCAAAGGCAATAACACTTTCCCTTTATGCGTCAATGATATTTTGTGGCGGTTGACCAAAAGTGAAGTTTCACAAACTAAGAGGAGCATGTGATATGATTGATCGCAGCTGGTCTCTCATCCATAATTATTATTGAGCCAATCGGATCATTGCAAACTCACTCTAAATAGCCAGACTGATGTCATCCCCTTATCTTCGTTTTTTGAGGAATCCCCCATCCACCTCATCTCCCCCTTTCCTTCTTTACCAGAGGGAGCTCTCAAAAACTTCCTTTCGTATCCCCTCACATGCTTATTGACCAGATGGGAGCCCTGGGCTCAATTATCTCCGAGCTCAGAGTTCTGTCCCAAGACAGCATGCCAAACCTGCTATTATCATTAAGCAATATCTAAGTGTGAACTCTTGAAATAGCTGTTTCAAATAAAAACTTCACTATATATATCAATGAAAAACAAAATATTGGATTTTTCCAATATCATGCAGCCCTGTTACCAATAACAAAGAAACGCTTAAGTTTTTTTCAAAACATAACAGAAACATAAATATGCCACACCATCTATATACTTAAACATGAAAACGCATGTTGTGTTTGAGAATCTGAAGCTCTTACCTGTGCCGATGCTCGTCATGAGCTCCCACACCATGTATGACCTGTCTACTGCCATGCCTCGACTCCTTCTCGGTCTCGATGTGCGGTATCAACACGTCCTCCAAACCAAAGTCAAAGCGCTTGTGTTTGGAATTGTCCGGGAGGAAGAAAAAGGCTCCAAAGCACAAGGTGATGAAGGCACTGAGAATGAGGAGGAGGATGAACTTCTCTGAGAGCCGTAAGGTGGCTCTGTGATGGGGGAATGAGGAGGCACCTGGCGAGAGAGTAGGTATCCTACGTCCCGAGAGCGGCAAGAGAGCCGGCGTGGTCATATTTTGATGATCGACTGGAATATGGAGGGATAAGGGTCAAGGCTGTTTTCGCGCAAGCCACACTATTATCTCATTGCGGTGGAAGCGTTACTCCCGAACGTCTGCTTATCTCATAGAAATAAAGAGTTGTGTCCTGTAGATCACAGATGCTTCCACTTGCTCTGAAAACAAAGACACACATTTTTTTAGACGCTGGCTATCATCGTGAGACATTCAGACATACTTGCATTAAAAATCAACTTCAGTTTCCATGGTAATTATGTTAAGAAGCAGAAAAAGCATGAATCTAAATGCTATCACAGGTAGCTCAGGTTCTCTAATTTGATTCCTCGGTTACTTGTGTGATTAGTAGTAATTTGGTCTTATGGTTTTGAAATGTACAAGTATGCTTGAAGTGGAGATGGAAATATTGTAATTAAGAGTTCTGAGAACACAAATGACTGAGCAAAATAAATGGGGAAACTTTAAATTTAAGATAAGATGCAGAGAGAGTAATGTTAAAAGTCGGTGACGGTTCGAAAATAGCTGAAAACTGATCTATGTCATATATATGATATAATATGGTGGAGATAAATCAATTAATGTTTCATTTACAACATTTATTTGGGTCACACTTTATTTTGATGGTCCGTTTGTTGAATTTACATTGAGTTACATTGCATCTACATGCCAAATCAATCTTATTAGATTATAAGTAGACTGTTAGGGTTATTTCACATGTACTTACAAAGTTTCTTTTAGTCTGTTAAATGTCTGATGAAGGAGCATATCAACAGATATTAAGCAGACAGCCTACTAATACACAAATGGACCATGAAAATGAAGTGTCACCTTTATTTGTTCTACTCCATATGTCATGTATACGGTGTAGGTGAAATTTTAAAATTCAGCTGTAGTTTTATGGGTTTTTTGTTTATAATACACAGTAATTCTTTAGGTTTTTAGGCTGATTACAAACGTTTCTGACTCTAATGTTGGAATAACAAATAGCAGATTTGAAGGAACAAGTTTCCAAAATGTCCTTGAAGGCAGCAATAGTAGTAAAAAAATAGTACAAGTTGCGGGCTAACACTATATGACATTGCATTAATCCAACATTTCACTCACTAGTGAGCAAAAAACTAAGTCAAAATACCACATTCTGTCATGTAGATGTAACATCTGATTTGAAAATGTCTTCACAACTGTTAAATGTAGACTAGAAGATCTGATGCATCACTTCAGTGTAATTCACACTTTGGTCATCTAGTTATTTTTCTCTGTTTCATGAGAAATTAATCTGCACACACTTCTTAATTCACTCACTAAGACAGAGGAACACGTGTAGCTTTTAGCTTGGCGAATAAAACTATGCATACGCCTATTTTTGTTAGAGGAAGTAAAAAAAGAATAAAAAGTATAATTGTTAAATTAAATAAACCTCCCATATTTATGCTGTTTTACTGAATACAGGCGCACACGGAATTTGCGTGCGCAGAAATCTGCAGATTTTAGCCAAACATTGAGTCTATTTATTTACTTGTGTAATTCTATATTTATTTAGGTTTTTTAAGTAATTACAGTAATTTTATTGACTAATATGACAATGTTCATATGATTTATTTACAATACAGGTTGTAAAGTAATATTTTCTGTCTTTAAGCAGATATATGATAGATCTGCTTTGTTTACCAAATAAGTGGATCTAATTGTGTGAACATTAAATAAAAGTTAAAAATAAAGAAATAAATTAATATAAAGAATAAATTAAGTTTTTAGTTACTACCAAAAGTATTCTGCATAAATCCACAGATTTTACACAATTCTGCACAGAAATAGCAGCTAAAACCTCATTTTTGGAAGATTTTCCATAAAACACTGATATTTTTTTTTAGTTTAGACTTTCAGATCGTTTAAAGACGTCTAATCTGACGTAAATAATTTTTTTAAATGATCTTGTTGGAACCACAGGTACACTTAAGTCGAACCACCACATGTGTGAATTCTTATGACCCGTTTTGAATATGAAAACATCAAGAATATGAACGAGCATGAAGCAGAAATACATCATTCGGCACAGACTGTCTAGTATCAGGCACACTTGCAGCTTTGAGTATGACAATGTGACACCTGTACAAGTGTTTGCGCTTGATTACAGCGTCTCACCAGGCGTTTCACGCTCAAACACCGGGGTGATGTTGAACATCACGCAATATTTTTCACGGGTATATTGAAGAAACAAATGTGAGCACATACCGTGAGGGTCTTTTTATCATTCTGATCCATGATCCTCGCTTTGATCCAAACGCTTCTCGGTGTCAAGGCGGGCTGGGTCGAATCGTTATCTTACGATAAACGGCCAGTCCGCCCTCACCGCCCGTTAAACGAAATATTTATCTTAAACTAGCAAAAACAACGATATGCTATCGATAAGGGACTGGCAGTCAGAATACACAAAACAGTATCGCAACCCAAGTAAACATAACAAAATCTGGCCGACCGGATACCAATCACAAGACTTAATCACCACGAGCTTCCGTTATTGGCGTAAACGATGAAAGTTGCCGTCACATCACGCGCGTACAGCGGCAAATATCAGTGTCGCGGACGGAGGTTCAGCACAGCATAGGCCTGGTCCGCTTGATGCCGTGGCAGCGTATCTGAAGCGGAGAGCGATATCAGGAGCCGATACAATAACACAAGTAAACCACGGGTGTATCGTAAACCTTGGGTAATCCCCTCTACATAATGCCCTATTTTAATAAAAGCTCAAGCCGGCCTGCGCTGGACGTGTGCTGCGCCTTTTTTCCTCCAGTAAAGGCATTCAGCAGGCAGCCGTGTAGCGGACTGATCCCGTCCTGCCGCTGCTGCATCACCTTGTCGGTGCCGCGGGATAAATCGGCGCCATACACCGTAAATCCACCATTAACGCCCAAAAGTTGCCAAGTTCACGTTCATGTCCCTGTTTCTGTACAGTGAAGCATTCGCGATGAGTACCACCGCCTCCGTTATGTCTTCGTTCCTCCTTTATTTCTGTAGCTGTGTGCGCCGCCAGCCTCCAATATCCAGGATGTTGTTACTGCAACAGCTACTCCTCCTCCTCCCGCTCCTACCAACATCCAGTCAGCGGCCGCGCGGTGCTGAAGCCGGGGAGCGTCGCGCAATGACGAGCATCGCAAGGCAACGCAAAATCAATGGTGGTTAATTATGGACAGTAAAAACGGTATTTATAGTAGCATAGAGTAGTCATTTTTTTCAGTGCTCCTAATATGGACGTAACAAATAGTATTTTCATTTTGGGCAGCCTAATTTTAAATGGTCTGTTTTACCTATATTAATTCGACTTTTTAAATATGTAATTTCTTCTATAATGTTTGTGTTGAGTTGCGTTGTTTGTATTGTTCAGTGTGTGCAAATGTGGCCCCAAAATTCAAGACAAACTTTCATCATTGGGGAAAGTTACTTTTGAAAGTGATGCATTACAATATTAAGTTACTCCCTAGCTAAGTTACTGAGTAATTTTTTATGGTAACTAATGCATTACGTTACATTTAACTTTTGCGTTACTTTTTTATTATCTGGCTGAGGCTCGGTTTCTTTCACAACTTTTTATTTCTTTTTTTATAGAGGAGCTCTGCAATGAACAAGGCACTGTATAACCTACACCTACATTTAACTTTAAAAAACACATAAAAATTAAGCAATGTTATTGCTACTTTTGAACCATTGTCTTAAGTAAAATCACTGTGCATTGAGACGAGCCCCTTTTCCTTTTCTTCGATATGTTCAAATGAATAAACACATTCTCTTATTGACTGCATGATTCATTGTGGCTATTTTAATTTTAGTTTAGCAATTAATTTTTAAGCTAATTAATTAAACTAAAGTAACTCGCTATACATTTAAAAATAATAAGCTAACTCAAATAATATGGCTTATTTTTTAAATGTAATGCGTTACTTTACTAGTTATTTTAAATAGTATCATTACAAAACTAATGTTACTTGTAATGCGTTACCCCAACAATGTTGGGGACAAAAAAAAAGTGTATTAAGTTAAGTAAAAGTCTTTTTTTAACTCTTAAAAGATACAATGTTTATTAATTGCATAACTATTTTAATAAGTAATTTGGGGGAAAATACAAATAAATAATAAAATGTCATTTTAATTATTTTAATTACTTATTAACTGGATATTCTAAACTTTACTGTTTTGCACAAGTAATCATTTTTATTTAGAACAAAAATATTTACATGCATTCAAATATATTAAATGTTAGTGGATACAATCTTCTAAAAATATTTCATAAAAAATGTTTTTATTTGTAATTAGATAATTTGTTTTGTAATTCAATTTTTTTCAGCAGTAATAGCCATATTATTGTATATTACTTATTACTTTATTATTACTTATTTATTACTGTATATTGCTAATTATTAACAATAAGCAATGATCATTATTACATTCATTACAATTACAAAAACATTTTGAAGATGATTATTTTGGAATGATTTACAAACAATGAAATGAAGAGTTTAAATGCAAAAACCTCTAAATGCCATCTGAAATTTTCCTAAAATTAGTATTTTTTTCATCAGTCTCCTGTGTTTATGTTTAGTAATGACACTTTTACAGCAAAAATAAGTCATTTTCCTGCTCTTTAAAGTAAAATATCTCAACATAAACAAAGGAGGCTGAGAAAAACATTCATTTGTGATGGAAATTTCATACGGCACATAGAAGTTTTTGCATCTGAACTTCAAATATATGCAAAAAGTTTGACAGTAGTTATGGTTTATATCAAATCAAATGCATGTTAAACTGCAGATGAGACAATCTTGAGTACTTACATGTTCAAAGATATGCTAACCTAAAAAAAAATGATTTGCATATAATTAAATATCTCAAACTTTAGAGGACACAATTTTTTTAATGAATTACATACAAGAGCGGAGCAGTGGGGCAGTGAGTAGCGATGTCACTTCACAGCAAGAAAGTCGCTGGTTCAAGCCTCAGCTGGGTCAGTTGGCATTTCTGTGAAGTTTGAATGTTCTCCCCACGTTCATGTGGGTTTCCTCTGAGTGCTCACGTTTCCCCCACAAGTCCAAAGACATGCAGTACAGGTGAATTGGGTAAGCTAAATTGTCCATAGTGTATGAGTGTGAATGAGTGCATGGGTGTTTCCCAGTGATGGTTTCATTTGGAAGGGCATCTGCTGCGTAAAACATATGCTGGATAAGTTGGTGTTTCATTGCAGTGTGGTGACCCCGGATTAATAAAGGGACTAAGCCGACAAGAAAAGGAATGAATGAATACATTTACATACAATCAAATATATGTTTAATCTTACTATAGCAGACACAATATTGAGGTTGGATGTAAAACTGTTCGCACCCATATGCATCACGGATCCATCATGTTCACATTCTGCTGAGCAGACGAAAAATGAGGCCATTTAGATCAGCCTATGACTCAGTCCTTGAGCTGCCATAAGGGTAGAGTTCCTTTCTCTTGATTTAAGGCTGATTTACCAGACTAACTCACAGCGAGTGTCAATGCTGTTGAAGGCAAAAAAATCATGTGTGAGTCATACTGACGAACGCAGAGGCCAAGAGACTGGATCTGCTGTCAGTCAGTTTAAGAGGCACACATTTGACACCCTGACAGAAGTCAGTGTCAGAAAAAAAAGAGTTTCGCTCTGCTGAGTTTCTCAGTTTGCTCTGAGAATACGACACGGATCACTGGCAAAAAGAAGAATCGCCCTTAAACCTCAGACCATAGACAACAACAACAAAAAAGACTGGTTTAGGAGAAAATAATTCACTACAATTCTCTGAAGATAAAAAAAGAGGACAAAGATACTGGGATTGAAAGGTTTATCTGTTACTTTAAGAGCAGTAGAGGTGAGACCATCCTCCAGTGGGACTGCATAATGAGTCAGGATGTGTTCTGGGCCTTTGAACTGAAGAATGGTGGAAGATGACAGTTTAAATAAATGAATGGGATGCAGCTTTAACCTTGAGAAGTCCAGGCAAGGGCGAGTTGATTGGTTCCGCTGGACCAATGCGGCTGTCAATTGCATATCCTGTCACCAATAAATGTAGATAAGGGTGACTGTATCTGACATTCCAGTTAATGAGGCGATACAGCTCTCTCCCATTATGCAGGAGTGGGTTACAGTGACAGATGTATCTGTGAAGATATCTAGGTTAAACTAATTGAACGATAGTTAAAAACTTTCATTGGACAATATAATTAATCACCTGAATAAAATAAAACCAAGCAGATTGAAACGGTTAAGGTTAAACACTTGAGTGTTTGCCTCTGATTGGAAGGAAACAATTAAACAGCATCATTATTGTTTTGAAAATTCTCATAACACAAGCACAATTGCATTTCCATCCTAATGTTTGCATAGCAGTCACTCAAGAGGTTAACTACATGGACTTACATGGATAAAATATTTCCGAACTGAAACCCTTTCAAGTGTTTTAAAATGTAATAAAACACACTTTATTGTATTTATTTGTGATTGTTATTCAAATGTCAGAAGAGTTTTATGCTAGTGCGGAAGTTGGATATCAGTCAGTGTTAGAATAGCATGTCTGGGCTACATAAAAGTGCGACAGGAGATCTTGTAAAATGCTAATGATAGCCTGAAAGCACTGAAAGCCTATCTCCAAGCCTGCAACCATTTAAAGCCATGCCTCCTGAACACATAAATGCAAACTGGATAATTTCACTACATCATGTAACATTCACCAGAGAGAAATATTAATAGAACAGTTATTAGTAAGTGCAATGCCAAACTTTAAAAAGAAGGCTGTTGATGTTTGCCTGCCATTCATTGTCTGAACCACGTCCATGAATATGTAATTACATGTTTTGTTTGTTCGGACTGAATGTTTTGATTGGACAAACTATTCTTATACTTTTCACAGAATATTAAAATACATACTGTATAATTATGGACCACTTTAATTACAATTTAATAATTGTTATGAGGATGTGAAGAGACTTTCAACCAGCATTAGAAAGATGATTGTTTCTTAATTTAAACACCTATCAAATTCTCACCTATAAACCTTGCACCTTTAGAACCCAAACATGTAATGATACCTGACAAAACAGTAATAGTTCACCCAAAAATGAAAATTCTTTCATATGTTTCTCAAAATTGACAGAAAAATGTTGAAAACTCAAAACTATGTAAATTAAAACGTATCAAAATGAATTATGACATAATTTATATTTTTGGGTGAACTATCCCTTTAATAGTTAAAAGGAACTGCATGTTTACCTGTATGAGTCCACAGTTGATGCCATCTCCTTCTGACACATGGAAATTAACTCTAGTTGAAGAGATTGTGTCTTTGTGAGTCGCAGGACTGCCTGTTCTTCTACCAATGGAGAAAGTATAATGGCCGACATGTATCATGTGTGCTTTGATAACCATTTGCACTGTAGCCTTGATATCAGAGATTTTCAGAGCTGTACAGGCAAATGACTTTGCGGATGCAGAATGAGAAGCAAAGCAAATCAAAACTATAAAAAAGAGATCACTCTAAAACTAATGTTTTATTGTAAATGTGCATCAGCTATCGAACAATTCTAGTACATTCCGAATGGTGACATCCATTCAATAAATGACCTCTTATGTTCCTCCCTGTTTACTTATGTATTAGGCTTTTTTTTAACCCTTGGAGGCTTGCCTAAATGAGTTGATGATTGGTTGGACAGTTGATATTGTGGTAAATAAAGGCAAGGCAAGGCAAACCCTATTTATAGAGCACAATTTTACGCAACCATAGTTGATCCAGTGTGCTTTACAATAAAAGTATACATTTAATTTAAAAAAATTACGAACATGGCTGTTTTTAATGATGTAGTACTTTTGGATTTATTGGACTGGGAAGTTTTTTTCCACTGCACCAAGATAAGGTGTTGATGTTCATTTGCCCACTGTAGACTCTTTCAATGGTGGACAGGGGCCATTGTAGTCACTCTGATTGGTCACTCTGTGGCTATACAACCACAAGGGAATCCAAAGCATTGTGTGTTGTGACATTCCTCCCACAGCCATCATTAAACTGTTGTGACTGTAGAATGTTGTTGGGATTGTGGTTTGTCCCTTCTCTGACCATCACTGGTAAATTCAATAATGAACAGTTCAAAGAATAGTTCAGAGATAGTCTAAACCAGTCAGCTTTCATAATAATGCTTGACCCTTGTCAAAAGAGACTTTTCCAGCATGTAGTACCAATAAATCAGTCATAGGAACTACCCATCGTGCATGGTTCTACAAGAACTAATTTCCCCCTGGACCATTTTCCTGGTTGCATTCGCATCATATAGGACTTCTGAAGTGATGAAAGCCAGCAGACAACAACTGTATTCAACGCATTTTACATTTGAAAAATTGAGAATATTATTTTTTAAAGGGCACATAGTTTACCCCTTTTTTATGATTTAATATTAATATTATGGTTCTTCTGAGTGTGCCAGTTTAGGTTCAGTTCAACACAGTTCAGATGTTTTTATTATGATGTGTTAAAAAGTGTCATGTTGGGGGCGTTTACACAGTTAGCTGTTTTAGGGGCGTGTTGCTTCACATGAAAATTAGTTTCGGCTTCTGAATGTAACAAGGGGGCAGAGCCAAAAGCTTCCACGCTCTGTGTTTGCAACAGACAGGGAGAAGCTAAGCTAAGCATTCAGCATTCAGCCGTACATGTACAACTCGGACACAGAACAAGTAGAGAGTACAAATCATTTGTGTCTTTGTATAGTTTGTATAGTCTCGGTGTACAAGTGCCGAGCTTGTACACCGAGACTGATAACCACACACACTGAATTAACTTTGACTGAGACACCGAATGCGCCATGATACGGCACACCAGACACTCTCAGTGGCACGGCAGAAACATGAAGTGTCCCGAATCGTCACACCTGTGCAAACGACCAGGGCAAACACAACGGTGCTGCGGCTGCCGAGCCGCCAACCCGAAGCTCCGCCGCGTGCACCCCGACAGAAACCCACGCCCAGAACTCCTAAATGCACTGCACCGCACCACGCAAAAGGTACAAGCAATAATTCCGATTAGAGCGATATTGTGGAGAATATTGATCTTGTGTTGAGCCCAATGAGCCTTTCATTTAAAAATAGAGCAAGAGTGTTCCTTTAGTGATATCGCTTTGACTCACACGCTGAAAATGGCGGACGTGAAACAAGAAACGGAGGATATGATCGTGACGCGCGGCTGTCAATCAATATTGGTGGGCGGGGAGACCGCTCTCCTATGTGAAGTTGCAGTCGGTCTGAAAACCAAGTAAGCCGAAGGTCTGATGGAAGCACTTTTAGCTAAGCTTAGCATAGATCTTTGAATCCTAGATGATGAGCATCAAAAATTTCAGAAAAGAGTTGTGATCATTTTCTTATTTTAGACTTAGTTACTATTGTGTACTGAAACTGACAGAAAATGAAATATTTCAGTGACCCGGAGATCGACTGAATGGATAAAAGAAAAGCTAAAACTCTAGGGCACAGGTATCAAATCTTGTTCATAGAGAGCCGCTGCTCTGCACAGTTGAGTTCAAACCCCAATTAAACACACCTGATCAAACTAATTGAGTCATTCAGGCTTGTTTGAAACCTAAACTGTGCAGAGCTGCGGCCCTCCAGGAACTGAATTTGACACCTGTGCTCTATGGGAATCGTATAAAGAGCCTTCAAAAAGAGTGTTCCTTTACATAAACATTTTGAAGTGGACACTAATCATTCAGCTGAAATTGTACTTTTAAGCAACCTCTATGATTTGAAAACTACACATGCAACTTTGATACACCAGACGGGGACTCTAACAAGGACATTAAAACACTCTAGCATCCGAGAAGCAGAGAAGGACAGAGAAACCCAGAGAAAGTAACGATAGTAATCTCGCCTTGGGTGACAGAAAGTCTTGAAACGGCTCTGCTTGCTTCAATTATATTATGATTTTGCCAACATTTGGCCATGACTAGTTTTGATACACTTAGCAAAAATGAAATGAAGCCTGAACACAGGAAACAATACATGTTTAAAGTCATCTTAATCATGATTTATATGCTCATCAATAATGTATTAAATATGATGACTGCCCTCTTCATTAGGTGTTTTTAAAACTGCCATCTCTTCTTTAATTGTACAAGTGAGCATATATGTCTCTGTTACTAAAAATATCCGAGGTGCCCAAAGGGAACTAAACACTATGTTATGCAAGTTGTCCTGGAAACCACATTTCTCCTGGTGAATGAATTATTGACAAACTGCTAATGTTAACTAATCCAACTGAATAATTCAGTCGCAACACAGTCCCGGATTCAAAACTATTTGGCACACACGCCAAATTCTCTCCTCCAGTGCTTTTGTACGCGTGATAAAGAAGCTTTTAGCTCGGGTTGTCAAGCTTTGTCACAACAATCTGGTCTCGGCAATGTGACATGACATGTTGCTGACAGGTGAGGAAGAGTCTTCACCTTGTGAGGGATTGATGGGAGATTAGAGATCCAAAGCAGACTTTAGTCACATACTAATGGATACGCCAAAAGCGCAGGCAGAATGTGCACATCAGACAGGACAATTACAAAGTAGGAAAAATAACAAACAGGAAGATAATATGTGTAAAGACCTTGCGTGTGAATGATAAATGAAGTGTAGATAAAGAGAAGAGCTCATCGGGGTAAACAATGCCAAACAAGACAATGGATGGAGAGATGACAAAATACAATAAAACGGGAGGCAGCTGAACGATTGAGTGCATCCAATATCCACAGATACCATAGCAAGCAGTTCTCGAGCCCATGAGGATTACATAAAGCCATTCAAAGAAGAAGAGCACACCGAGGAATTCCGGATCTCTCTGGAAAACTGGCAAAGAGTTAACGAGGCACATCATTAGTGACATCTTCTGGATGACAAACAAGTAAGCGTGTGCTTATGTCAAGAAGCCAAATGCCCTGGACTAAAAACTTAGTCTTGTGTGTCCTTAAATGTATGGGTCAAAATTATGAATTTTCTTTTTTGCCAAAGCTAATAAAAAATTAAGAGGGGTTTTGATGCAAACGCACCGAGAGGGGTCTGAATGCAGACCTGGTGCAGTGCAATGTAAGCTGCACCCAATGCTTTTTAAAATACTCACCTAACTCCACCCCTAACTCTACCCGTCACAGTGACGTCACGCACTCCATTGAGTGCATTGTGTCTGACATTGCTTTGCTAAGTGATATAATCTCAGCTTGCATCATAAAGGCTGCATCCAGATGGAACGCACCCCAGCGGCGAACTTTGTGATTTAGAAGCCCTAAGCATCTCCAGGTATGGGGCCCTAGCAATTTTGGAAAGTAAACAATGTTAAAAAGTAGGCTTCTCCCTATCTACCTCACACTCTACCTACCTCTATCTCAGCTCTAGTCTAATCGCTGGCAGACGGGCATTGTGTTGCCAATTCAATAAGAAGTTGCTAGATGACGCCGCTCGTTAATTTGCATATTACCGACGTCATCGCATACAACGTTTCTGTTTAACAGCCTTTGGTTAATAAAGGGGTATTTTTTTCAACTTAACTTTTTAAAAACTAAATGTATGGACAACAGACTGTTATATTATTAATAAATGAAGAGTTCAGATGCAAAAACCTCTAAATGCTGTCTAAATTTTCTTCTAAAATTAGCATTTTTGTCAAGCTCCTGTGTGTAGGTTCAGTAATTTCACTTTTATGGCAATTATTAAGTTCTTTGCATTTACTTTAAAGTGAAATAACACAAACCAAACAAGCGAAACTAAAAATGTTTAGTTTTGATGGAAATTTCAGACGGCATTTAGAGGTTTTTGCATCTAAACTCTTCAAAAATAGCTTTGCTAAACGTTTTATTGAATTATGTTGGTGATTGGATGTGTGTTGGATCAATTTTTTAGCTTTACAAAGGATAATTAAGACCTGTTTAAAATGATTTAAGACCTACAAGACAATATTTCAGTGAATTTCAGACATTTTAAGACCCTGCAGATACCCTGTAAGCACAATCTTCAAACATATGTGTATCATGGTGTTTCCATTACGCATTTTTAAGTAGTATTCTACAAAAATTAGCAGATGGTAAAAGCAATATAATTATTTGGGTAAAAATTCTATATACAAGCCACAGAATTGATGCCTTTACATCTCTAAGAAACAGTCAGAATAGAATTGCTAAAAGAAACATCAAATAAATGTGTCTAAATTAAGTTATCTCGGGCCTACAGCATCTTCACATTTAAAGTAGACTGGGAACCGAGATTTTTTATTTATATATACAGACTTGACACGTGTAGTAATGCAAAGATGAAGGACATGTATCCCATATTTTGCACAAAAACTGTTACAAATACTACAGGTTCACCTTTATGAATCTGGGTAAGATATGATGATACTTTAGAACTCTTGCAGCTTGCATGTTATTAGTATTATGTTATTAGGCCTAAAAATAATAGCAGTTTTAAATACTGTATGCAGCTTTAAATATGGCGGTACGCTTTATTGCTAATTTAATTTAAGTCTTCATTTTTTATATATTAAGAAGATAGCCTATGTTTACATTTACATTCCAAGTTGAAAAGGAACTGAGTTTATTCAATGACCCATATGTAGGCTAAATATGTAAGCTTGCGCCAACCAATTTATTTTACATAAATGAAGCTATCCATTTTGCTGGATCTCATCTTCAACTTTCTTCCCCCCACAAATGCTCATCCTCATCCTAACAGTCATTTAGATTGTATCCAGGTCATGGCATCAGTGTAACAGACTCTCCCCCTACGAAGAGGCTTGAGTCTGCGATGCAATCTGTCAAACCCTGCGAATATAGATTAATGCATGGCTATTTTAGCTCAGAATGCATTATGTGTCTCACAAATGAGATTCTTTCTGATCTTCTCTGAAATGCTAATTAGATATAACACTTCTGTATCAGTCAAAATAGATTTTATTGATCGTTTAGACTGTGTGTGGGTGAGTGTGATTTCACCAAGTAGGACATGTTTACTGTATGTATTGGTGGAGAGTGGGGTAAGATGAGCCAAGTGGGCAAGTTGACCCAACCCCTTTATCCAGGAAAAGCATTTAAAATAATTGTCATGTGACCATATATTTGAACTCTGTTGCTGGATCATGTAAAGGAGAAGCATATGGGAGAAGTGGTATACTATAAAAACAGTTTTTGTCTTGTCAATATAAGATTATAGCATTTCAGAAGTAATAGCTATACTACATCTACAAAATATATATCAAGATCTTAAACTATTCATGATGCATGTTGGTGATCTACCCACATTTAAAGCCATGAAAAATTGTTTAGCAAAGTATTTGAGTGACTAAATAATGAGCTTGTCCTTTTTTAAAATGGCACTTATGGGGTAAATTGAGCCAGTGTTTGAACTCGTTCTGTTGTTTTTCTCAATGAGTGATGTACTGAAGAAGCTACCTCAACCTCAGAAACTTACAGTAATTTTCAAGCTGAAGCAAACACATTGCTTGCTAACAATAGGACAGTGAAATATTAAAGATTTATTAGCAAGCTTTAATCAATATGCAATATAATATTTGAAAAACGATATGAAAATATAAATATATCTAACATATTTTCAAATTATTTCAGGGAAATTAAAGTATCACTACACTGTAAAACCCAGCAGTCAACTTTAACAAATCAAATGAGTGTAGTTAACTCAAAGTTGACTGAAAGTTAATTCTACTCTTTTGAAAAAAGTCTTGAAGGTAAAGAGTTACTTAAATACCTCATTACTTCAACTTAAAAAGAATAAGTTCACAGTACTCATCTACATACCTTTTTTTTTTTACTCAAATGGTTTGTTGCAATCAATTTCCTCAAATGGTTTGAGTTGCCTTAACTTTTTGGGTTTTACACTGTACAAATTCTGGAAATGAACATCATAATACAACTCAGACATTAAATGTAAATAATAATAAAAATACTACTACTACTAATAATAATAATAATAATATAAACACATTTAGATAGTTTAATCAATCTAGAAATACATTGAACAATCAGGGATATAAAAAACACTTCTTTGCTGCGTCTTATTGCTTTCTTTACATGGCTCGATTGCTTGGTCATAAAGTAGCATCCATACTAAAATCAGTGCAGATTTTTGAGGAAGAAACCCTGTATGTATACTCTGCTTGGTTTGAGATGACATAACTGAATTTCCTGATGTGCTTGAAAGGCCTGAAAAGGTTTTGCATTTGACATGTCATTCCATTGTTCACTATTCAGTTAGCAGGTCAGCCATTGTTAGTAGGGCAGTTGCTCTTAATTTCACTAGTCTTAATTTTTTTTAAGTAATCTTAAAGTAATTTTAATTTAATATCAGACTAAAATGTTTATTAGTATAAAAGAACAAATGATAGTTAAATAATGTATTCTACTTAGGTTTTATAAGAAGTATATTATATTTAACATTTTAATTGGGTTTGATTAAGGTTTAGAGATGGTCAGCTTACCCCAAGGCTGATCAGTTAGCCACTGGCATAGATCAATTTAACCCTAATCTTAGGTAAATTGAGTCAAATGACCACTTTTTTTTTTTTTTTTAAATAAGCCATATCTTTAAAATGTTTGTCCTTATGCATTATCAACATGCATTATCAACATTTCAATAAAAAAAAATCCTGAAAAGAATTAAAATACTTTAATTCGGCCTTCTTTTCCCTTGTCTTAAGCACCACAGATTTAAAAAGTGGCTCAACTTACCTCACTCTTCACTATGGATAAAAAAGTTTTCATCTATATTTACATATACTATATATACCATGAGCATGTGTGTGCATTAAATATGGTTGCCCTAAATAGCCTAGGTAAAGGGTATGGGTTACCTAAAATGAAGATGACTACATCAGGTTTATTTTAGAGAACTAAAACATAATATACATAAAAGTCATAATATAAATACATGTTTTACTTATCTGAAAAAAAAAAATCAAACATATATTGCCGTTGACTACATTTAAAGACCAAGAGTTTTTAATTATGCTATGTGAAAGCATTGGTCACACTTTACATCAAACTCAAATTTTGGAGGGCCGCAACTCTACAGTTTTCCTCCAACCCTAATCAATCAAAGCTGATCCAACTAATCAAGGTGTTCAAGACTACTAGAGACAATTTAGCAGGGGTGAGTTGGAGTTGGTTGGAGCTAAACTATGCAGAGCTGTGGCCCTCTAGGAATTGATTTTGAGACCACTGCTTTACATTAAGATTTCATTTGTGACTGTGTTTACTAACATGGGCTAATTATGAACAATACTTGTAAATAATTTATTAATTATAGTTATTTACATTCATGTTTGTTAACATTAGTTAATGCACCATAAGTTGAGATGAACAAACAATGAACACTGTAATTTTAATGAACTAGAACTACTGTAACATGAACAAATACTGTAATAAATCTGTAATAAATAATGTATTGTTTATTGTTTGCATTAAATGCAATAAATAACAATAACTTGGAATATGGAACAACTGTCTTTACGTTGTTTTTATCTGTTCTTATATTATTTGTTTTTATTTTGTTTATGCTTTTCTCTTTTATACCTTCTTATGTAAAGCACTTTGAATTGCCACTGTTTCTGAAATGTGCATTATAAATAAACCTGCCTTGTCTAATACAACCTTATTGTTAAGTGTTAGAAAGCCTTTGTTTTTCTGACCAACTGACATTTCATGAAAAAAAATGCTACAAATAATATTTAATTAGAAATTTCTAAGTAATTGTATCACACTTTTATAGAATAAAACAAATATTATAAATTTAAATAAAAACATCCTTAATAAATCCAGCAAATCCAAATATGCCAATGCAACTTTTGATTATTATTTATTTAGCTTAAAATTTAAATAAAGTAATTAAACTATAAAATATATGACAAAATTTGTCAAACTTAAACTTAAATTGAAAATATAAAATAAAAAGTTAAAAAATAAAAGCTATACAGCATATACTTAGACAAGTAAACATGTATGTTTTATTTTAAACAATATAAACATAATTAACATATTGCCATAATAAAAATACAGCGCTCAGCATAATTGAGTACACACCATTTTAAAAATCAATATTTTTTATTAATTTCTCAGTGAATATAGGTAATGTATTTTGGTGCATTTAAACAAAACAGATTTATTAAACAGATATATTTATTAAAATAATGTTTTAGTCACCAAACATATTTAGAAGGTTAAAGATAATACAAATAAATAATAATGAATGCAAGCAAAATATTATTAATAATAAATAAATTGTATAAAAATTTACAACCAACATTTTTTTTTTTGTTCTCTTGATTTTTCCTCTTTTTAAATTGTTATTTAATATTTTTCTATAACATAAATTTGGGTGTACTAGTTTTTGGACCGTTTTCGTAAGTTATTTTGTTAGATAAGCTCCAGATTTGGTTTCAGTACAGACTAATCTAATGAATATGCACAAATATTGTAGCTGCCTATTAAAAATAAGAATTTAAAAGAGAGATTTGTAAGAGGTGTACTTATATAAGCTGAGCCCTGTATATTTAATACATATTCTAAATTTAAACCTAAAAATAAAAATCTGACACCTTATTAATAAATGCCTGAAATGTAAAAGGTAAACACCTCACAAAAATATATCAGAACAAATAAATAAAAAAAGTAAGAGTCAGTTGTGATGAAATGGTTTGCAGGCTTACAGAAGCGCTGGTGTCCTTGAAGGTTGTGTGAACTGAGAGATTTCAAAGAGGAACTGAGGGTTCAAAGCGTGTACGGTGTCCTTCTCAATCAGACTGACTGCTACTTTAATCCACTGCTCTGTATGTGCACGGCATACTGGAAAAAATATTAGAGGTCATTGTCTGATTTCTTTCCTTGAATCAATCACAGCATCCTTTCTGCAAGGGGGAATTAATATTGTGTAACATATATAAAGCATTCTTGTTTTCTGCATGTTTTTTTTTGTTTGTTTTTACAAATAATATATTAAATATGAAGTCAGAATAATACATAATACATCCTTTAGTGTATATGAATGTTTAGAGTTAACACATTTTTAAATAGCAAAAATATTATGAAGTAGCCTACAATAGGTGACACTTTATTAGTTTTCATTATTAAGCATTAATGTATTAACTAACTGTGAAACAAAATAGCTACATTTGATGTTACAGTTCAAGTCAGAACTATTAGCCCCCCTGAATTATTAGCTCCTGTTTATTTCCCCCCTATTTCTGTTTAACAGAAAGCAGATTTCTTCAACACATTTCTAAACATAATAGTTTTAATAACTCATTTCTAATAACTGATATATTTTATCTTTGCCATGATGACAGTAAAAAATATTTTACTAGATATTTTTCAAGACATTTCTATACAGCTTAAAGTGACATTTAAAGGCTTAACTAGGTTAACTATTGGTTAAAGTAATTAGCTAAGTTATTGTATAATGATGGTTTGTTCTGTAGACTATAGAAAAAAATATATAGCTTAAGGGGCCAATAATTTTGACCTTAAAATGTTTTTTTTTTTTAATTAAAAACTTTTTTTTTTTCTAGCCAAAATAAAAGAGATGACAAAAAATATAATCGTATACTGTGAAATTGTATTGCTCTGTTAAACATAATTTGAGAAAGATTAATTAAAAAATAAAAAATTCAAAGGGGGCTAAAAATTCTGACATCAACTGTATCTTAATGTTTGATTTAAAAATAATAATAAAATAACATTAACAATTAATATTACTTAAAGGCCTAAATGCTTTATAAGGAGTTTTCATAACCCAGTTGAAGAATTAGCTTGAAAATAAATAGTCAAAGCCTTTATGAACACAATTGAGCATACAGCAATATTCTTACATAGTACTTTTAAAAATGTATTATTATTCACGGTAGTTTAAAATGCCCACAAAAGTGTTCATTAAAACGAAATATTGTGTTATTAAATATCCACACGTCTTCTCGCAGTGTTTTTATTCAGTATATGTTCTCTTTTAAGAATGACATATTGTCATTCAAACAATAAATTTACTTCAGATAAGATTACATTATATAGACAGATTATACAGTGTTTCTTGCTTCTAAAGCGTCTCTCCAGGTCTCCATGAAGTTAAAGAGAAACACGTTGACGATCCACGTTACACACGAAACGAAATACATTTCTAACAAAGCACTGCTGCCATCTAGCGTCACAAACAACGAACTAAAATCCTGTTCAGAAAGTGACAACACAAGAGAAATACATGTTAAATGGCAGTTCTCTGAGGAGAACTAAACAATGACTGCACAGATTCAAATATTTAAGAGGTAAGAGTTGTTTAATCTGAGGTAAAGTTACAGCAAATACAAAGACAGATTAAATTTGTTGAGCATATTCTGTACACTAGCATAAGCAGTCTTTGGAATACATCAAATTAATACATACTGTATATGAGATACAACATTATAATTCAAATGAATTTTAAAAGCTTTTTAAAGGAAATGTTGTGATTATGATAAAATATAGAACATAAATCATTGACACAGACAATAACACGAAATAAACAACTTGTGAAGTACCGGATATTAAAAATACTGAACTTCAGAATGTGAAAAGAAAGAAACATAGTTAAATGTCAACTGTATCTAGGGTTGACATTATGCACAGTAAACAATGCATTTTCATATACTTTATTTCAATTGTTAATCCGACTGGCAGACTCCCCCTCACGTTCTTCTAAACCTTTATGAGTTTCATTTTTATGTTGAACACAAATTAAGATATTTTGAAGAAGGTTGAAAACCTGTAGCCATTGATATCCATAGTATAAAAACAAATAAATATGAAAGTCAATGGCTCAATATTGCTAAAATATCTTCTTTTGTTCAAGAGGGTTGGAAAAAGTAAAGGGTGAATAAACGATGAGAGAATTTTCATTTTTGGGTGGACTACAGTGCATCCGGAATGTATTCATAGCGCTTCACCTTTTCCACATTTTTTTTTGTTGCAGCCTTATTCCAAAATAGATTAAATTAAACTATTTCCTCAAAATCCTACACACAATACCCCATAATGACAATGTGAAATAAAAAATTTTAAAATTGTTGCAAATTTATTAAAAATAAAAAAGCTGTAAAATCACATGTACATACAGTGAGTATTTACAGCCTTTGCTGTAAAGCTCTAATATGAGCTCAGGTACATTCTGTTTCCACTGATCATTCTGGAGATGTTTTAGCAGCTTAATTGGAGTTTACCTGTGGTAAATTCAGTTGATTGGACATGATCTGAAAGGGCATACACCTGTCTATACAAGGTCCCAGGGTTGACAGTGTATGTCATAGCACAAATCAAGCACAAAGACAAAGGAATTTTCAAAAGATTGTCTCAGCGCAAGGCTGGGGAAGGTTACAGAAAATTTTCTGCTTCTCTAAAAATTTCAATGAGCACAGTGGCCTCCATTATCCATAAGTGGAAGATTTTTGGAACCACCAGGACTCTTCCTAGAGCTGGCCCGCCATCTAAGCTGAGCGATCAGGGGAGAAGAGCCTTAGTCAGAGAGGTGATCAATAACCTGATAGTCACTCTGTCTGAGCTCCAGCGTTCTTCTGTGGAGAGAGAAGAACCTTACAGAAGGGCAACCATCTGTGCAGCAATCTACCAATTAGGCCTGTATGGTAGAGTGGCCAGACGGAAGCCACTTCCTGCCTGGAATTTGCCAAAAGGCATCTGAAGGACTCTCAGACCATAAGAAACAAACTTGTTTGATGAGACTAAAATTGAATTCTTTGGAGTGAATGCCAGACGTTAAATTTGGAGAACACCAGGCACTGCTCATCACCAGGCTAATGCCATCCCAACAGTGTAGCATGGTGGTGGCAGCATCATGCTGTGGGGATGTTTTTCAGCAGCAGGAACTGGAAGACTAGTCAGGATAGAGGGAAAGATGAATGCAGCAATGTACAGACACATCCTGAATGAAAACCTGCTCTTTACCTCAGACTGGGGCAATGGTTCATCTTCCAACAGGACAATGACCCAAAGCACACCACCAAAATATCTATGAAGTGGATTCACAACACCTTGGTGAATGTCCTTGAGTGGCTTAGCCAGAGCCCAGGCCTAAATCCTATGGATCAACTCAAGAGAGATCTGAAACGGGTTGTACACCGTCGCTTCCCATCCAACCTGATAGAGCTTGAGAGGTACTGCAAATAGGAATGGGCAAACATTCCCAAAGACAGATGTGCCAAGCTTGTGGCCTCTTATTCAAAAAGACTTGAGCCTATAATTGATGCCAAAGGTGCATCAACAGAGTACTGAGTAAAGGCTGTGAATACTTATGTACATGTGATTTTTCAGATTTTTTATTTTCAATAAATTTGCAATTTATCATTATGGGGTATTTTGTGTAGAAGATTGAGGAAATAAATAACATTAATCCATTTTGGAATAAGTCTGCAACAAAAAAAAATGTGGAAAAAGTGAAGCGGTATGAATACTTTATGGATGCATTTTATCTTTTTAAGGGACACAGTAAATACATACACAACTGAAATGCTTACTCTTAAATGACAGACAGTTTAAAAAGCAGTAATCATTCAAAATCCTGTGTATGATTGTCTGGAATAACACTATGATTAAAGATAATATGATTGCCACAATATCAATTTCTCAAAACTGCCATGATATTTGAATTATCTGTTGGCTGTTTGTGAGACTCAAGGATCTGCAGGATGAGTTTATAATTAAAGTTTCATATGACGGAGAGTATATTTGTTTTTAATGTCAGAGCTCCACAGTGCGGAGGTGTCCACGTGGAGACATAGATCCCAGGTTATGGAGAACACACTCAGAGGCCTCCATTACACTCCCACAACACGACCAGTGCGGCTTACCGGGGTGTCCTTTATGACCGTGTCCACAACCCTTAAACCCCCCTGTACACACAAAAACAGCACTAAGTATTACATCCAATGACACACATCTCTGTTGACATTATGAACATAATAATCAATCAGATTCATTACACTCAAAACAACAAAACAAAGTGCATATAAGATGCAAGTAAGATTTGATATGGGACTTTTGGGAGCCTCTGTGAGTTTTTATGATGCCAAAATATGAATAGTCAGAATATGATGTGTCATTTCCCCTGGGTTGGTTTGAAAGACCCACTGCTCACTGACAAATGCCAGAAATTGTTTGTTCTATTTTGACTGCTATGCCATCATGGTGAAAATAATCCATTGAAAAAGGCTTTAAGACCAAGCGGAATCCTTTGTTGTGGAGTCCAACATCGTTTTTTTTACTACTGTATTGTTTTTAAATGGAGAAAACATTTTACAAGTAACCTTTATTCTAAAACTTGTACCTTATTCTTAAAACAAAAAAAGACCAATAAAAAGGTGTGAAGCACCAAAAGTGTACCGTATTAAAATTTATTTGAATATTATTTTAGCTAAAATAGTCAAAAAGTGTGGTTATGATGACCATCCGTCAAGCTAATTCAGATTTGTGCTTAAAATGTCACTAAAATGCAGTTTAAATTTCAGAATTCAATAGAAAATGAGGCGTACAATTGCAAAAAGATGCACTTTTGAGAAAAAGAACCACCCCTTTCACCAGGCTGTCTACAGGTCTGATGTTTTCTGTTGTAATAACAAGAAAGCTACAATTTTTAGCTTAGAGGCAGACAGATCAGACGTTAAACATTTAAGAAAATATATTTTTTTAAATAAATGTTTCCAATTTACAAGACCAAAACGTTTGAAATCCACAAATATTAGAAGAAACACTAGTTAATTCTTAGTGTCTCTGGATTTAACAGGTCTTGTTTTGAGTACTATGTCTATATTTGTTTCATTTTATGAAGGTCCGATAACATTTCTTTCAAATTTGAAAGAAAACGATTGTCATTTAGAGCATTGTGAGAATAAATTTTTTTTTAATTTTTTTGTGATTGAAAATCAGTATTATTTTACCAAATATGAAAATTCAAAACTCCTCTGAAATCATAAAAAAATGGGGCACATTATTTTAGTTTATGCAACAAAAAAAACTACAAGAAAATAAACCTTTTTATTTTAAATTTGGAAAAAATACCATCTGTACAGACAAAAACTAAAAATATATGTTTTACTTAAACACACAGTAATAAATCCAGAGAAGCTGAGAATATTCGAGTAGTCTCTTGATTTTTTTTATTGTAGCTGTATGTAAAGAGTACCTGGCATGGTCCCTGTGCAGCCGCAGCGAGCCTCTTTACTGCCCCCACTGGAGCAAAAGGAGCAGCAGTGGAAGATACCACTGTGACGTCTCAACTTCCTCTTCACGTTCAGCACAAATGGTGAGCCCTAGTTACCAGAGATTATCAGTCCCAGCATAACTGCTTTTTAAAGGCATTAATAATTCTTTTAAAATAATTATCAATAAATAGCTGTACTGTTTATTATCTGCACATGTACCTGGACGTGCTGTGCTTTAACACAGACCCACACTGAGTAAAGTCCAGCCTCAGCAGGGCTGTAAGACACACAGTAGGAGCCGTCGCTGTTGTCCACCACAGACGCCTCTACACTGCTGGAATATGACATAAAAGAGAAAGCTCACCGTCAGGATAATGATATAATCTCATCTCAGATGCTGATAATGTTCAGTATTTTGACTGCAAGGTCTGCTCTTTCTCCTTGGTTATTTATTGATTGCCTCTATAGTTCTAACAGGTCAAAATGGTCTTTTAAAATAACACATATATAACAGGTATGAGCAGAATCCCGGAAAATAAACCTTGAAACTCTGTTCAATGAATGACATGTTTAGTCTACTCGCATATGACTATCAATTTTGGTTGATTTTAAAACATTTGTATGAAAGCAAACCACAGCAAGCAATATTGTAACAACTTTAATCCCAGTTTTAAAACAAGCCAGTTGATCTACTGGGATGAAAGCACTTATCATACAAGAAAAATAGCTGAAGTAACAGGTAACATCTGGTGTTTGACATCAATTAAAGCGCATCTTTATGTCCGAGCTTTGATATAAATCAGCAATGACTTATAGGAAAGAGCACTACAGTGGTCAATCCAAATTAAATGGGGACTAGTGCCCTTCTTGCCCCACCCTTTGATCCGCCAGTCTATAACTAGTTTCAGGCAATTCCGAATAGTTTTTATTTCCTTTTGGAGGACACCCTTCATGAACGATAATATGCAAAAAGCACAATAAAGACACGTTTACTTATATCAAGTATAATCTCAAAAGAAAAAAAGCATATTTAAAAAAATAAAATCAGAATTACAATGCATTGGCTTTTGGTATGCTTCAAGTAAAGATTTAATTATTATTATTTAAATGTATTAGTGTTAATTTTTTCATATCCTCACCAGCCCTTCTTCTCCCTGTGGACTATGCTGACCATCACAGGGTCTCCACCCCGGCCCATCTGCTCTCCAGAAGTGTCCCTGCAAACCAGAGTGAACTCGCCCCGCTGACCTTCACAACCTCGCTCCACACCTGTGAGTGATTCACACCAGGACAAGTATGTGAGTGGACAGAAGAGCCAGATTCTTCTTCATTAGAAAGAAAAAAAAAGGAGAACCAGAACAAGAGTTGTGATATTTTGATTAAAAACATTGAAAGCTAAATAATCAATGCACTGATTCATTTCCAAATTGCAGAAGTAATACAACCGGATGATTTTTATAAAATTACTACATTTTTTGTTGAAATGTTTGGTGTTCATGTGTTCAACTTACATTTAGAACTAAATTGTGTCATTCCAGTGTCAATACTTTCCAGTTTTATTTACCATCACAGAAACCTAACCTTTACCTAAACCCAAGTCCTGATGCTGCTTTTTTTTTATAGTAAATCGATATTTGTTATTGTGCTTTTTTATTTACTTTAATAAGATTAAACACATACTGGTATGTAGAACTAGTTTCACCATTAACTCCACTTTGTTATTCTTTTCGTTATTGTTGTGAAATTATCTGGTGTCCTAAAGAACATAAAAGCTGCAGCGGAGAGTCTGTGCCTCACATTAGTGCTTTACGCATGAGGTAACAAAGAGCAATTTCTTGTTTTCTGTAATAGTGGGATGAGCACAGACCGCATACTCTCCTCCTGAGGTGCACCTGTGTGTTTCATGCTGGGACAGAGCTGATACAGTAAGTGGTTCTTTTATAATGACGCTCCAAAAGCAACAGGAGTACATGAAAGTGTTGAGTTGTCATGGTAGCCAGGAATGTTGTCTGCTGTTTACCCCAGTGTCATGCCCTAGGCCTTTGGTTAGTGTGTGTTTGTATGTTATTGTATGTCATGGTGTACGTGTGTGTGTGTGTGTGTGTGTGTGTGTGTGTACGTGTGTGTGTGTGTGTGTGTGTGTGTGTGTGTGTGTGTGTGTGTGTGTGTGTGTGTGTGTGTGTGTGCGTGTAGCCGAACAAAAGCGGATCTATAGTCTGATTTCCAGACTTCAGATCCTGTCATACAATCTGAAACTTTTTCTGGGAAATGTGCAGCAAACCAATGTGTACTCATGAACAAACAGCTTACATTTCCAGAGAAAGGCAACAAGTCAAACACTTGTAGCACACAGTTTCATGAGTAACGCTCTGGATTCAAAACTGACTAATGGCCAAGTATGGAGAAAGAAAATGAAAATGACAGTATGTGAATATACAGTATTTCCCTCAAATGAAGCAGTTCACTGAGAATTTCAACACCATGACATTATCCTGTGCAGCATACTGTACAGTACAATGTAAATTCCTGAAAAAATAATTTCCAGAGTTTGGGAAGCATTAACTTAACTTTAACTGCATTAAAAGAATGATTACTATATGACCGGCGTCATGGTGGCGCAGCAAGATCTCACAGCATGAAGGTCGCTGGTTCGAGCCTCAGCTGGGTCAACTTATCCAGCATATGTTTTACGCAACAGATGTCTTTCACAAACCATTACCGGAAAACACACACTCAATTACACGCTCATAACACTACGGTCAATTTTAGCATACCCAATTCACTTCTACCACTTTTCTTTGTACTTGTAGGGAAAACCGGAGCACCCGGAGGAAACACATGCGCATACGGGGAGAACATGCAAACTCCACACAGAAATGCCATCTGACCCAGGCTCGAACTAGCGACCTTCTTGCTGTGAGATGAACATGTATCCCACTACGCCACCGGGTGGCCCAGTATTAATCCGCACAGTGGCAAAAGCTGAACTGTTTTGAAAATTGACCGCCGCAAATGTGTAGGAACAGCTGACGGTGGCTATAGCAACGACAAACAGCAAAGGATTGCGAGCTCACAAGCGCATTTAAATCCATAAACAAAGCGGCACACGCAACGTTTTAAACATGGTTTTAGATGCGATACGAGATTATAATGAGTTAACCAGACACGGTACAAGCAGTTACAAGAAACAAAACACAGTTAAACACATCATTTCCAAGCTAGAGAAAACAAGAAGGCAACCATTTTAAATCGCACTTACTTACATTTGTGAAACTGATCCATGAACTGTGTACTGTAAAATTCCTGTCAAGCTCTGACAAAGTCTCATACACCAATAGTCTTTTCTGATTCTTCCTTTAACAAACGGCCAACGAATCCCCAATTGTAAGCGTGTAGATTGCTGAAGCACTCATCAGAAAATGACAGGAACAGCACAAAGCTGGGCTATAATGCTGAGGTGTTTTTGCAAAAATTAACTTCAACCACGGACTCTTCACAGTCTCAGAGAAAATAAGACTAACTTTCCCTCACACTTCAGAGCACAGCGTCTTCGCGACATAATTCAACCGGAATTTGCTACAGTGTTTGTCTTCCTCTTTATCTTGTTACAGTGTTAGTGGCTGGGGCCGCGGGTTTCAATTTTCCCGGGTTTGCGCGTGCAACAAATGAGCGGAGCTTGAGTTCTGTGTCGATGTTACGCTGACAAGGCTAAAGACTCGTTGCACAGCGATACATTCAAACCACTATGAGTCAACTCTTTTATAGAAGAATTATTAGTTTTAAACACTGCAATTTCAGATTTAAACCTTAGCTGCATATTTCACTTCACTTAAAGCCGTGTTACACACTACATGGAAGCTCGTTTTCAAAAACTCTTAATAGGGGCTCTTTAATTGTTGCTCAACACACACAAATCTGTTAAAATCTTAAAAACGTAATGCTTTCTTAAACCTTTAACGGCAGAACAAATCTCTCACCTTCTCCCTGAATAGTGCACTTGCTGGGGTCCACAGTCTTGGCATGTATGGCTCCTACCACAGGAAACCCCTCCACCTCTCCAGCCCTCTCCTGAGGAAGAAAACAGATGCTGCTGGCATTGTCACTGGCAACCGTCGATGGCTGTGGGTCAAACCCTGACTCCACAAGGTTCACCAGTCTCCTCATAGTGACGCCTTTGGCAGTGAGGATTTCGGCATCTGAGCCACACATGAGCAGGCGCTCTGTGAATTCCACCCCACCGCGCACATCAGACAAGGCCTGCTGCAGTTGAGCCTTCTGAAGTTGAAGCTGATTCCTGCGCTGCGTCCTCAAGTCGTCCAGCGAGCGCAGCAGTGAACAGCAATGTGCCTCCACTGCGCTAGCATAGGCCCGAGCGAACGCTCGAATTTCACCTGCCAGTGTATCAGTCCGGGCCTGCATCGCTTCTTGGGACGTATCCACCCGTCTCAAAGACTCCTCCAGACGAGCCAGGCGAGGCTTTAAGCTCCTGACGAGCAAATCCCTGATGCGATCTCCATATCGGCTGATGACTTCGTGAGTAGAGCTGCAGTGGTGCTCGCGGTGGAAAGTGGCAGCACACTCCAGGCACACGGTGAGGTCGCATGGCTCACAGAAGAGACGCAGCTCCTGGCCAGGATGTAGAGAGCACAGGATGGGCCTTGTAAGACGACCCTGAGATTTCAGCTCCTGTAGGGTCTGGATGGAGTGAGACGAGGTCCTCTTCTGTCTCCTGGAAGATACATATTATAGGGTTGATCATGTTGGAAAGAAAACATCAATTTCTCATCTTTTTGCTATTCTAAATGTTTTATATTTTAAAGATATCTTATTTAAATCTGATATATGAATCTTAGTGATTTCCCCAAACTTGCACTCTATTTGTGGTGGCACTTCAAGTACCAATCAAGTTATCACTAATGTAGAAAGTCCATAATGTTTATTAGCGGATGTTACTTGTCTCACTGTGTTCACAGGCTTCATTAAACATTAGTCTTTATCTTTTCTACTACTGTGTTTGTTGTGTCTCCATAATAACAATAATAATAACGCTGATAAGTTATAATAAGGGGTGAGGCAGTGGGCGCAGTAGGTTGTGCTGTCGCCTCACAGCAAGAAGGTTGCTGGGTTGCTGGTACGAACCTCGGCTCAGTTGACGTTTCTGTGTGGAGTTTGCATGTTCTCCCTGCGTTCGCATGGGTTTCCTCCGGGTGCTCCGGTTTCCCACACAGTCCAAAGACATGCAGTACAGGTGAACTGGGTAGGCTAAATTGTCCGTAGTGTGTGGATGTTTCCCAGAGATGGGTTGTAGCTGGAAGGGCATCCGCTGCGTAAAAACGTGCTGGATAAGTTGGTGGTTCCTTCCGCTGTGGCGACCCCGGATTAATAAAGGGACTACACTGACAAGAAAATGATTGAATGTACTTATAATAAGTTTTACCACATTAATGTAGCTTTTCAGTATGTTATCAAAGCTATTTAATGAATAATATCATGATGGTAGCATTGTCTACAAGATTTCTGTGCAACTGAATGTTTCTGTTAAAACTGACTGGAACTGACTGGAACCTACTGCATTTGGCGATCAATATTCATATTGTGGTGGGCCACTAGAAATCAATCAATGCAAAGGAAATATTGAATCCAATACTCTTTTATCTCTTGTTTATACTGTCTTCATTATATGTATTCATATAAAAAAAAAATCAGTGCTGATCTTGTAAGATTGATATTGCTTTGCTGGTTTCCCTTAAAAAAGGGAAGATTTTATACCTTCTAATAACACACACTCTCTCTCTTTGATTTAAAAATCATTTTAGTATTTAGATATTTTTAAACTATTGATTAGGCAAGGTGCATATTAGTAGCTTAAGTATACATGTAAATACAGAAAAAAAGTACAAAATTGTACCATTACAGTTACATTTTTTATCTTCGTATATTAGCATATGTTAGCATATTAGCTATTTATTAGCACTTATAAAGCACATATTAATGTGTTATTCTACATGGACATCTTCAAGAAGTGTTAACTACTTATATGACTACATCTATCTTCCTTATTATTAATAAGCTTTTATTAATCGTTTATTGAAGAAAATAATCTGTTAATCCATAATCTCAACCTCTATTATTAATTTTATTTATAAATTCTATAGCAAAGCTATGTGCGTACGGCTGTGTTCACAAAGGACACATGCTCAGGAGAGCCATTTCTGACTATTCAGGGTGTAATGTTACATCTGAAGATTTTGAACAACCATAAAACTTGACCTTTAACTCAAAATTGTACAAGGAGATCCTATTTAAATCCTAGTCAACAGCTGTCTCCAAATCTACAAGTATGTAATGCTTTTGAATAAGACCTATTAGAATAAGTCTCATTTTCATTGTTATGTGACTAACAGATTCCCCCATGGCATCATGGGATATTCAGACTGACACTGGATGTGCACTTCAGAAATGTTCCCAAAGTAGTTTACACACTGTTTTAAAAAATTGTACAATTACTATATTAGCATAAACAACTGTCATTACACTTTACAAACCTCCAAAAGCATTACTTAAAAAAAAATGAAATCATTGATTTTGTTAAATGAATTCAGAGTGAAAATTTAAAGGCTGTTTATGTGTGATTTATGTATTTAAGGGGACCTATTATGCAAAATCACCTTTATAAGAGGTTAAACAAAGTTGTGGAGCAACAGTATGTGAAAATAACTACTTTCTAATGGTAAAAAGGTATTTTTTTATAAGCACACTTGATTAACACTGCTGAAACACTTTGACTGACATTCTTTCTTTGTACATGTAATCAGAGGGGGAAAGCCCCGCCCAATTATGACAATCTCTGCTTCATTGGCCTAGTATGTTAGTCTTGTTTTTAAGCTGCCACTATAATGACACATAGGCGTTTGTAGCCCCACCCTGTTTTGAAAAAGTGCACAATCTCATTTAAATATAAAGCGACTGTCACCAAAACAGCACAATTTGAATCAAAGTAAAAAAAAGGGCCATTTCACAAAGTTATAAAGCATTACTTGTGGGCTATTTTGAGCTGGAATTTCACATACACACTCCAGGGTCATCAGAGATTTATTTATGTAAAAAGGGGTATAATAGGTCCCCTTTAATGATGCTATACTTGCAGTGGGAGCCAACTGTAGTAAAAACTGTTAGATTCAGGTTTGGAATCAGTCACATATTGGGTGAGTGAAGGTTGACATTATTTTGATGAGATTATTAACTGTCCTTTTTACATTTGTGCTTCGGAAATATAACGTTAGCCACGTCGGATTTCTTGGGTGAATAAATCAGTCAGTGATTAAACTAACCTGTGGGCCTGACTGCAGAAGTCGCAGAGATTGACACAGCACACCTCACAGCGCTTCCCCGCGTCGCTGTCGCTGCACAAGTCGCACAATACACTGTTGTTCACCACCAGTGTCTCCGTGAAAACCTCGTCCAGCGCAAGGTGATCAGTGGTCAGCCCATCCACACCCGACGGCGGCAGATCCACCTCTGAATCACACTGGGGACATAGGATTGTGGAGCCAGAGCCAGAGTTGTCTTCACCGGGCGAGCGTCGGTCCCCGTTCACGCGACGCACCGAGAAGGGCTCGAGCTGGCGAACGCAGTCCGCGCAGAACGTGTGCAGGCAGGGAAGGATTTTAGGCTCTCGGTACATCCGATTACAAACCCCGCAGACCGCTCTTGACTTCTTCAAGCTGCCCCCATTACTTTTACTCTGGGCTATGTCTCCCTTCTCTTTGCAAAGTGACATATCTTAGGCTATTTAAACAATGACCTTTAAAATGGCTAATCGTCTTCAGTAGGACAGCAGTATTCTACTTTTGTTGATGTTTACTAAAAAATGCAGCACCCACCAAACTTTGAGAAACTTTCTCATGTTATTTGAGAATGTGTATCGCCGTCCAATCATGTTACGCGTACAAGCTTGGAGGCGTGTCTTGAAATCAGACCAGTCGTGTAAAAAAGAGAACCCCTAGACATCAAAAGCACTCGGAAGTATGGGTGTCCCCATCTGCTGGATACAGATCGAAACAAGCTAAAGATTGCCCCTGACCCTTTTGAAGGCAGTTAGTTTTTAATGCTTTATTTCATGCTGAATTGAAAGGTAATAAATTATTCCCTTTACAAAAGAAAATTTGAATAGATCAAGACATCCAAGTGCAACGATTATGCTATTTTGTTTCATGCTGAGATTTAATTAATCCCTTTACACCATAGACTTTTTCTAATGTATTCAATGAACCCTGATACAATTTTTTTGTAATATTAAATGCTTGATTTTTTTTTCTGTTGACAGGGTTATTATGGTTAGACAGCTATTAAAGGGATTCCAAAAGATTTGTGGTGAATTTTCTTTAGCTATAGACATGTTGTTTTGGGGATTTTACATTAAAGAAAAACGATTCCTTAACTCAACTTTTTGCATCAACTTAATTTTATTCATTCGTTTATACACAATATAAGTTTTTACACAAGTGCAAATATACTCAATGCAAGCCAATTTTTAATTTTTTAAACGAGAATTGGAACTGTACTTAAAAACCATCACAGAGTCTTATAACAAGACCACAATTAAAACTTATAAAAACATGTGCTTTATTTAGTCTGCATTCATTTGTTTTCTTGTTTCATGTACCCTCATTTATTTATTTTTAGTTTCTCTTTCTTTCTTTCTTTCTTTCTTTCATTCTTTCTTTCTTTCTTTCTTTCTTTCTTTCTTTCTTTCTTTCTTTCTTTCTTTCTTTCTTTCTTTCTTTCTTTCTTTCTTTCTCAGTGTTTTTCTTTTGCTTTACCTTTGTTATATTTCTTTAAAATTGTTACTTTTCTCTTGTTGCAAAAAGATATTTGTATTGCTAGTAAAATACTTCTATCTGTTTGTATTTCTATTTGTTTTATATTGCCTATCGTTATTGCAAAAAAAAAAAAAAAAAAAAAGCTATTTAAGGAATAGTTCATCCAAAACTGATAATTTTCTGTTAATTTTCTCACCATCATCCATCCAAGATGTTGATGACATTTTGTCTCTTAATTAAAATGTATGTCAAAATAAGTTTTTTTTAGCTGGTCATTGATATCTCATAAAATGCAAGTTAACAGCTAATGTCATTTTGGGAGTAAAAAATCTATGTTAATAATCTCTCTAACAATCCAATGAGGTCTTGGAAACAAATAAATGTTCACCGTGCAATAAACTGCACATTATTTTCAACATCACTCTACAGATTTTAGCAGTTTCTATAGCAGTATATCACTTACACCATGGTAAACGGTGAGCAAATTATCAGCAGACGTTCAGTCTTGGTCGAACTATCCCTTTGTATAAAGGTCTTTTGTTATCTGTAACACACAGTAAGGTCCCTTAAAGGACAGAAAACTGAAAATTCTGTCATTATTTATTCACTCTTCATTTGTCAGAAAATTGTTTGAGTTTCTTTCGTTGAAAAATGCTGAAAATCAGATCAATGACTAACATAATATTTGTTTTTCTTATTATGGAAGTCAATGGTTACAGATTTCTAACACTCTTCAAATAAGCTTATCGTTTCATTCATTCATTTTCTTGTCGGCTTAGTCCCTTTATTAATCTGGGGTCGCCACAGCAGAATGATCCACCAACTTATCCAGCAAGTTTTTACGCAGCGGATGCCCTTCCAGCTGCAACCCAACTCTGGGAAATAAGCTTATCATGTTCAGAAGAAAAGAAAAAAAATATTTCATAAGGTTTGGAAACCCCTTGAAGGGGAGTAAATAGTGAGTACATTTTAATGAGTATTAGTTACTGCATTACATCAACAAAGACATTCATTCAATTTACAACAGTGTTTTTAATGTTTTATTACATTATAAATAGACAAATGTTTAATGTTAGTCTCTCACAGGTTTATTGCACAGTAATAACAGACACACCTTTTGATGCTACAGCAGTTATGCTAAAATGAACATGAACCAAGATTATTGAACGCATTAGACATATACTAATGTTATTAACTACAGGGCTTTGTCATTAAGTCTTACTTTCTTATCCTTAATTAATTTCTAAACATATTTATTATCCCCTTATAGATGAAATTTTAAATCTATATTATAATAATTATAAAATTTGAAAAAGTACAAAGTGGTGCAAATGGTAATTCATTTATTTCCAAGAACAGTTTAGCTGTATGTAAAATAGTCCATGATAAATAATTTTACCATGTGTAAAATGTGTGTTCATGAAATAAAAAGAATTTATCTCAAGAGGAAAAATAACTATTTTATGTTATTTTATATCGTTCGAGTTTAATCGTAAAAAAAATGTATGACTTAAAAAAGAAGGCGTAGCACCCAAACCCACCCCTAAACCTGACAGTCATTGATGAATAGGCAAATTGTATATAGCGTTGGATTTATCAAATATTTTTGTTGTTGATGGGTATTTGACAGGTTTCTAGATCTTCTTCCAGTTGGAAAAGTCACCATTTAAAATGTGTGAGTATTCAGTACAACATATTCCAGTCTGTAGCAGCTGATAAATACAGTCCTTTATAATTGATCAGCTTGACCATTGCTGGAGAGACTTGTCTACCGGACTCCATATAGAAGAATGAGGACTGTGACCAGTAGATGTAAAGATGACTTTTTTGTAGATGCAGCATTGAAAATGAAGTATGTGCTCTGCACCACTTTGTGTGCTGAGAAACAGTAAAGATAAAGAAATAGTTTATAACAGAAACATAGTGCTGTGTAACTCATGATCTACATGTGTCATTCTAGTTAATGAGTCACAACCAGTTTGTTTGTCCAAAGTGTCCAATCTGTCATCACATCTTTTTTTTAAACAAACCTGATTTGATATGCAGTGCTCTGTGTAAATGTTATTAATATGGGTGAGTCCTTCCTAATAATTGGTTTCATCGTTTTTATTTTTTCCACTGTAGACTATTTTACCTGTGACAGTTGCTTCTGAGACAGCGACCACAAGAGAGTTCTGGATGAGACATCGGTAACTTTCATTCTCCTTTACTGGGTCTTGAAGCAGACTAGAAACATGTATGATTCCTGCAATGTTGAAAAAACTAGTGCTGCTGTTTAAAATCTGCCCACTTTGATTGTACCAGTTCACCTCTGGCTGAGGAAACCATTTAGTTGCCACGGCAGACAGAGATCCATTGGTCAGTTCAGTAAATGTGGGAGCTGAAAAAGCTTCAAATAAACACACAGATCTGAGTTAATACACAGATATCCTATATCTGCCATGTTATGCTACAAACAGAAATCATTCATATCTTTTAATCGGAATTCACAAATCCTCACGGGATAGTAAAGTTTCCATCTTACGCACTCTCTTATGACTTCAGACACATTTCTCTTTTTACATACTGTACCATTCTTCGACTAATACAAGCACAATTCAGAAAAAGTTAGGACGGTTTAAACGCAGGAAACCTGACACGCAAATAAATAAGAAAGTTGTGATTTCATTACACCATTAATTGGAGCTTTTGTAGCCGATAGGGTGTCTTCTTTTCCAGGGGGACGCCCATGCATGTTTAAACAAGACAATGAAAAACCTCATTTTGCACACATTACAAAGTCCTGGCTATGGCGGAAAAGAATACAGGTACTTGACTGGCCTGCCTGCAATCCCGACCTGTTTCTAATAGAGAATGTGGGCCGCATTTTAATGTGCAAAATGCAAAAGAGGGGTCTGGATGCAGACCTGCAGAAAAATGCTTTTTAATGGGCTCACCTAACCCCACCCTAACCCTACCCCTCACGGTGACATCACAAGCTAAATTTGAGTGCATTGTGTCTGACATTGCATCGATAAGTGATGCAATGTCAGCTTTCATCATAAAGGCTGCATACAGATACTATTAAAATGCAACAACGATGACCCCATACCCCTTTTCCCACCTTAAGACTTGCTAGCAGGAGGAATGGGACAAAATTACACTTGAAACACTTCATCACTTGGTGTCTTCAATCCATAAATGTCTTTTACGTGTTGTGAAAAGGAATAGCAACATTACAAGGTGGTAAATGCTTTTCTGTTTCAACTTTTTAAGAAATGTCTTTCAAGAACCAAAATTGGAATACGTTTTTGTTTTGGAAAAAAAACAAAACATTAGGAACACATTAAAACAACCCAGGCTCGTTCTGAAATTGTACTGCTATATACCTTTCTGGAGAGCACCAAACACGTCCCAGGGGCTATGTTTTTTGGAGTTTTTGTTTTTACGAATTTGCCAGAAGCCGATGTGTATGCTATTTGAGATCTCAAATTTCTCTTGTGAGTGCCATTCACGCCTGCTGTTCTCAAGTAAATCCACCAAAGGCTGTTGTCGACTGTCTGAATGACTGACTGATCAATCAACTGACCCACCCTTCTCTTTTCGTAAACCCAACCAATAGTGTTTTCAAGCACGAAGCGCAGAAAGAAACAGTGTCATACGGCACTGTAGCATTTGTTTTAAAGATAAAATCCAGCCATACGTACTTCTGGTTAAATAATTTGCAATCTCCAAAAATGTATATAGGGCTACGTTTTCAGAATGAGCCTATGTTGCTTTAAATAATGTTTGTTGTGTTATCAGAAATGAAATACAAAGTCAAAGTAAATTTAGAAATCACTACTTTCTTTTTTATTTACGACTTTCATACTGTCCCAACTATGTCAGATTTAGGGTTATAATTGTTGTATATAATGTTTTATAATGTTTCTGACTGAATTAGTTTTGAACAAACAGATTGCGTGTATAATTCAATGACTTACTCAAAAAAGGATTAATGGCATATATAAAAAATAAACCAGAAAAATGCAATTTTAAACAGTATATGCTTTGAAGGAAAGAAACAAAGAAAGAAAGAAAGAAAATAAGAAGGAAAGAAAAAAAGAAAGAAAGAAAGAAAGAAAGAAAGAAAGAAAGAAAGAAAGAAAGAAAGAAAGAAAAAGAAAGAAAGCATTTACCAGCTACTCTGAGTGTAACAATGGCAGTTCCAGAGACTTTTGCTGCATTGACAGTGCAGCGGTACACGCCGTCATCCTCCAACTTTATGTTTCTCAGCAGCAGGGAAGCGTTCCCTGTTGAAATTGAGTCTGGGAACAGTTGAGCCCTGTTGCTGAACTGTGCGTTCTGTGTCTGAAGCTGGGCTGCTTTGTTCTTGTATTCATAAACCACACCACTGACGGAATCTTTCAGCCAAGTAATTGACACATCACTGAACTGTCCATTGCCTGTGTTACTAAGAAACCTGCAACCCAGCATCACATCATCATCAAGATTTCCCACAGTAGTTGGACTAATGCTCTCAACGGTGCCTTGGGACACTTGGAAACAAACAAACACATAGATAATTAGTTTCAATTACAGTCCAAAAGATTTATAATCACACAAACTCTATGAAAGTTTGATAACACTTTAGTTTAAGGAACAATTCTCACTTTTACAGCACAAACTCTTAAGGAATACACACAATTTGGTCTTATTTTTTGTTTTGATCAAATCATCTAATTGAAAATGTATTATACATAGTGTAAAAAATGTTGGGCTCCACACAATCGATTTGTAAAGGGACAACAGGAAAGAATTAAAATAACTTATTCATTTTTTTTTTTTTTTTTACAAATTTAAGTAGGTTAAACATACTGTAAAACAATTAAGTAGTCCCAATAAACCCTCAATAAACCCTGTTGTTTCAGCTCAATTTAAATAAGTTTATTCAGCAGCTCATCTTTTGAGTATACATACACTAAATATTTTGGAAGTTATGTATATGCTTGACTGATGTACTGTCCTTCGGAAACTCAATATCTTAACTCATATTGTAGTGTAGTAATGCAGACTTTTTGTAAATTTGCTTTAGAATGATACTTATTGTGAAAAGCGCTATACAAAGAATATTAACTGGTGGCTTATTATTACATGCCTGTTATATCGATATTAGCTTTTTATTTGTACTTATGAAGTACATATTCTGCATGATCTTATTCTAAAACACCCAATAAGCTGCAAATTAAGGGGTTATTGAGGCAAAAGTCAGAGTTAATAATGGTTTATTATAGTGAGAATCGTACAATAAAAAAGCGTGACCAAGAGTTTTACTAACCTGAAAATGCAATAGCCAAAATGAAAATGATGATTCCAGACATGACTACTATGAGACAAATCATACTGCAGAAGACACACATTCAAAATTGAACCGTTAAACAGTACACTTAACTTTTTAACATGAAATAGAGAAGTAAGTAGCCCATGTTTCTACCTTCCAAAGATTATTTGTCCAATTGAAGCCATTTTGGTGTAAGCTGGTCTACTTTTATGAAGTGTATTTGATGAATCGATGTACCGCTGTGCTCAGCATCTCTGTAGATGGCATAATAAATCAACAGGCAAAGATGGACGAGCACGATTTAATCCCCTCAGACTAGTTCCTAACTTTGCTTCCACTGAAGGAGATCAGCACCTCCTCCCTAAGTCAATATTAGTTACCTCTGAGAGGTGTGTCCTGATACTCTTGATAAAACACTGCTTGACAAATTGTTGGTAACCTTTTCACCTACTGTAAATACAGTTGAGTGTGTGTGTAATCTCATCTACATAACAGGTCATAAGAATAAAATAAAACAATTTTACTTACTGCAATTACTGAATGAAGTAAGGTTTTACTCTATATTAAAAGTAATTTATTTATAGTTAGCTATTATGTACTTGCCTTATGTCACAAATACCAGTGATCTAATCCTGGAAGATAGCTGGTAAACTTGCAGATCACTACAAATCCGCAATTACATAGACTACAAGTTTCAGTCATGCTCCGCTCACACGCACCTGTTCCAGATTTGGTTGATTGTGCACACTCACAGCCATAGGATCATTATGGACTGATTACAAGGACTATGTATGTACAGTACACAGCACAAGCGCACCTTTCATTGATAAGTCTTGTTATACTGTTTGTGAACATTACGACGCGTCTGCTGCCTGCATATACCTACCATTCGCCTGTTATTTTACTAGGGCTCTGGATTTACATCTGTTTACCTCTGTGTTGACTGTTGCTTGCCCGACCATTCTTTGTTCAATAAACCTGCATTTGGATTCGCATCTCCTTTGTCAGCGTCCACTTCACATCACAACTTATATACTGTAAATGAATTCAGCAGTAATCCATAACTATCTCTCTGGTAACAATTTGTTCGAGCTCTTCCAGTCTGGTTTTCGTCCCAACCATAGCACTGAGAATGCTCTTGTCAGGATTACTAATAATTTACTACTGGCAGCAAACTCTGGTTTACTATCAATTCTTATTTTTCTGGACTTGATTGCAGCTTTTGACACGGTTTCGCACGAGGTTCTTTTGAAAAGTCTTGCCTAGGGACTAGGGATCTCTGGTACCCCTCTTTTATGGTTAAGGTCATATCTCGCAGATTGTACTCAGTTTGTGTAAATTAAAGATTTTAAGTCAAGATTGCAGATTGTCACTGCTGTTTATCATATATCTACTGCCTCTTGGTCACATTCTGAGAAAATACAACATACAATTTCACTGCCATGCTGGCAACACTCAACTCTACCTGTCCACCAAGCCCTCCAGTTCTGCTTTGAGCTGATGCTTAGCTGAAATAAAAATCTGGCCTTCAGCTAACTTTTTAAAATTAAACAGAGACAAAACTTCTCATCTGCACTAAAATGTTTTGGATAAAGCTGACCATTTTACAACAGACATTGATAATAGCACAATTCTTCCCTCTGTGCAGGTAAAGAGTTTGGGTGTCATCTTGGATAGCACTTTCTCATTTGAAGGTCACATTAAATTTATTACGCATATGGCATATTTCCACCTGCATAATATCACTCGTCTCCGCCCTTCTCTCGCAACCAATAACACAGCAATTCTTACCCATGCATTAGTTACTTCACGTCTTGACTACTGTAATGCACTTCTTTCTGGACTTCCTTCCAAACTTCTCTGTAAACTCCTACTGGTTCAGAACCATGCAGCTCGTGTAATCTCTCACGAGCATGTCACACCACTCCTCTATCAATTTCACAGGCTTCCAGTAAAGTATCATATTGATTTTAAAATATTACTTCTAACTTTCAAGACACTTCATAATCTTACTCCTCAGTATCTCACCGAACTTGTCCATATCTACACCCCTTCTCTCACCCTTAAATCAACCAACAACTCCACCCTGGTACCACCTTGCACTTGATTGAGCACAATGGGAAACAGATCCTCTAGCTCTATGGCTCCTCGGCTATGGAATTCACTTCCCCTAGATCTAAGGAGCAGTGATAATCTTCACAATTTTAAATCTTGTGTAAAGACCCATCTTTTTAAGCAGGCTTTTCTTTAACAATTTTTTTATCATGTTTTCTATCATGTTATTTTATATTAGATATTGTGCCTTTACCTGTTTTGTCAATGCTTGTTTGGTAGTGTTTTATTATTTGTTTAATTTGTTTTAGCTTGGCTGTTGATGCTTATTGTAGGCACCATTTACAAATAAAATGAGTTATAATTATTACTATTACTAAATTCCTTGCAAACATGGCCATCCCTGTGGCTCAAGACTTCCTGTGCCATTCACTTCAGTTAATTTTTAGCTTTAATAAACAGTTTGTTGTTCTGCTTGATGTTGCAATCTGGTATTTTTTGCTCATGAAAACATAGGGTTGTAGAGCAAGCTGTTTGACTGTTTACTGCCATTTGTTATTCCTAGTGATTTTTTTTTTTCAAATGATAGAATTGTTTTTGTTTAAATTATACAACGTTGGTAACACTTTATTTTGTTGGTCCATTTAAGTAATATTATACTGTCTTCTTAATATCTGTGGATAATGCTCCTTCAACAGACAATTAACTGACTATATGAAACTTTGCAAGTACATGTCAACTTACACTAACCCTAACCCCAACCCAAACAGTCTACTTATAATCTAATGAAAATTAATTGCAGTGTAACTTAAATTCAACAAACCAACCATCAAAATAAAGTGTGACTCTATTATTAATGTCAGACAACGTTCGAGGTTACAGAAGTAACCCTTCGTTCCCCGAGGAGGGGAACGGAAGTGCTATATGTGGATTTGATGTAGAAAATCCCCGTATGGGAGGATTCGGTTCAGAAGTCGCTTGTCTGAAAGAGTATTGAACAGGCCAATGAAAGCAATGAATTGGCAGCGTAAGCTTGCGCAGGTGTCCTTCATTGCCAATTATCCCAGCATATAAGCACACCTGGCGCGAGAAAACTCCATCCTTTTAAGCTGAAGAGACTTTTAACAGCTAAGGGACAGTCATTATGGCGATGGAATATAGCACTTCCGTTCCCCTCCTCGGGGAACGAAGGGTTACTTCTGTAACCTCGAACGTTCCCCTTCGGTTGGGGAACTCCAGTGCTATAGGTGGATTTGATGTAGAAAATCCACGTATGGGAGACTATGGAAAACGCCATAATGACTGCACCTTACCAACGTCTCCGATGAGAGGGCAGTCAAGCAAGTGTGACGTACCCAAATCATGAGAGGCGCGGTCCTCCAACGTGCCCTTGGCCCTAACTTATCCCCTCTTCAAAGGAAGTTTTACGGAATAGGTATATTTTTTTGGGAGTCGCTAGCGTCTAGATAATCCTTGGAAATACGACAGTACTGTACGTTGGGAAGCATGCAATCCCAGTAGGGAGGACGCTGCGGAGACCATCCACTCCCAATGGGGGAGACAAAATGGTAATACATATGGAATAGCCCTAAGAAGGGGGAGTGCGCATAAGAAGGTGGTTAGCGGATAGGGAAGGCACGGGTCCACCCGAGAGGGGGGACTGAACCGTGGCGGAAAAGGCATATGGGATCGCCTAGTGGGGATCGCACATAGCCGGCACCTATACCCAAAACGCGGGCTGACCAGCGGGCAGACCTAACGTAGTGGGCCAGCAAGTAACTCCTCCGCTGAGTCAGTGCTGGGGGCCTCGGAGGAATCTGCAGGGCTCACCGAATGGGGAACTTTACTGACAGACAGGGAGGTGCACATATCTCCATGTTAGGGAAAAAAGGCACTGCAAGCGTGTTACAACACCCCACCGAGTTGTTTCCTCAATGACCAAGGGTTACCTAATACCCTTGAGGAAACCGGCTCCACTCGCAGATTGTAAAACCTTGCAAATGTGTTGGGTGTCGCCCAGCCCGCAGCTCTACAAATGTCTGTTAAAGAGGCACCGCGTGCACTCGCCCAAGAAGATGCAACGCTTCGAGTGGAGTGTGCACGCACTCCCGGGGTACACGGCTCACCTCTGCTCAAATAAGCACATGAAATGGCCTCCACAATCCAGTGGGATAATCTTTGTTTGGTCACCGCACTTCCTTGCTGCCGATCGCCATAACAGACTGGGCTGGGTCTGCCTCCTCCGGGGGCAGCGCTTGCAAGGTTACTACCTGGTCTCTAAAGGGAGTGGTAGAAACCTTGGGCACATAACCCGGGCGGGGTCTCAGCATAACGTGAGAAAAATCCGGCCCGAATTCCAGGCACGAGTCACTGACCGAAAATGCCTCCAGGTCCCCGACCCTCTTAATGGAGGCCAACGCAACCAGCAGAGCTGTCTTCAGGGACAGAAATCTTAAGGATACTGATTCGAGTGACTCAAAGGGATCGGCCTCCCCGAATCGCGCCCATATCAGCCGGACAGACTCGGGGTGGAGTCTCCATTCTCAAGAGTGAATTGCTGCTCATCGGCTGCACGGTTGAGCATACCTGGGATGTGAATGACGCGCAGCGATTTCAGCCACGGATGACACCAGAGGAGCAGACGGCGGGTGAGCTGAGACATGCGGCGAGAGCGCGTACCCCCCATGTGGTTGATAAACACTGCCGCCGCCGTACTGTCCATCCTGACCAGCATGTGTTGCTGCTCCAACACCAGAAAAACGAGGAACACTGCCAACAGCTCTAGGCAATTGAAATGCCAATGCAGCTGGGCACCTTTCCATAGGCCCGCAGCTGCATGCCCGCGACACACGGCTCCCCAGCCCGTGTTGGAAGCATCTGTTGAAACAACAACATGACTGGACGCCTGTCCCAGAGGCACACCGGCCTGAAGGAACGAAGGATCGTTCCAAGGGCTGAGGGTGCGGCGACACAGCGCAGTAACAGAGACTCGGTGTGTGCCCACATGCCATGTGCGTCTTGGGACTCGATCTAGAAGCCAGTGCTGAAGTGGTCTCATATGGAGCAATCCGAGCGGTGTGACAGCCGCAGCGGATGCCATATGCCCCAGGAGCCTCTGAAAGTATTTCAGTGGGACCACTATTTTGCTGTCGAGCTCCCTCAGACAGTTCAGCTACAGGCGAGCGCGCTCTCCGGAGAGGCGCGCTACCATGGTGACCGAGTCCCGCTCCATCCCGAGAAAAGAGATCCTCTGCACCGGGGCGAGTTTGCTCTTTTCTCGGTTGACCTGCAACCCCAATAGGCGAAGATGCCAGAGCACCTTGTCTCTGTGCAAAGTCAATTGCTCCTGCGAGTGGGCTAAAATCAGCCAGTCGTCGAGATAATTGAGTATGCGGATGCCCGCGAGCCAAAGGGGCGCTAAGGCACCCTCAGCGAATTTGGTGAAGACCCGCTGAGACAGAGAGAGCCCGAAGGGGAGGACCTTGTATTGCCATGCTCGACCTTTGAACGCAAACCGCAGGAACTGGCGGTGGCGTGGAAGAATGGAGACATGAAAATACGCGTCCTTCAGGTCTATGGCTGCAAACCAATCCTGAGGACGAACGCATCGGAGGATGCACTTCTGCGTAAGCATCCTGAACGGCAGCTTGTGAAGACAGCGATTCAAACCGTGCAGATCTAGGATTGGCCGTGACCCACCGCTCTTTTTGGGTACGATGAAGTACGGGCTGTAGAACCCGCTCTTCATCTCGGCTGGAGGAACCGGCTCGATTGCACCCTTCACCAGGAGGGCAGCAATCTCCTCTCGCAAGACAGGGGCGGACAGGGGGTTGACCCTGGTGAAATACACGCCCGTGTACTTGGGGGGCCGTTTCGCGAACTGAATCGCGTAGCCGTGTCTGATTGTGCATATGAGCCACCGCGAGGGGCTGATGTACCAGTGGTGGGGCAGCGTGGAGCGGGTGTGCTGATCCGGGAAGCGCGAGGGTCCCGCGGAAGAGCTGGAGAGCGATTCGCTCTGGCTCCGCACCCTGACTCCGGAGAGGGGGCTCGAGGGCTGGGGGAAAGGAAACCATCCCCCCAGCGCTTGTGAGCCACTGGCGGAGAGCACCAAACCTGCGAGCTAGAGAGCACAGTGTCTCAGACTGGCAGATTTCGGGCTGTCACATCCGGGGAAGTGGAAAAGTACCCTTTCATTTCATGGCAGTAAAAAGTGCCGTTGGAAATGGGGCCCCGCCCTCCAGCGGGGAAAGAGCAAGTTCCCTCTTCTCCAGATGACCTGTCCAGATGACCCGTTGCCGGACTTAGCGGCGTTCTGGGCAGGGGGCTGCCTGCTTCTGAGGTGCTCGATGCGCCCGCTTCGCCAGAGGCATGTGCGGGGGCGGTGCAGTTCTCGTAGGTGGGCGCCTTCAGCGAGGAGCAGATATGGATGGTATGGCGGGCGGAGAGGGCTTATGGTCCCGCCGAAGGTGATATCACCCATCAGACTGCTCTCTCACCACCCCGAATTCCTGAGTGAATTCGCAGACGGTGTCGCCGACCAGCTTGGGATATGGGGGAGTCAAGAAAGCGGACTTTGTCGACTTTTGTTTTAGTCAGGGGTGGCACTCCTGGACTACTAGTGTGGACATTGTCCTCCCCAACGCACACACAGCAGACTTAGTAGTCCGAAGAGCTTAGTCGGCTGTGGTGTGAAGCTCATAAGCCTGGGTTGGACCTATCCTCGTGCAGCTCGGCCATCGCCTGCGCTTGGTAGCGCTGGTAGGTGGCTATCGCATGCAAGGCAGAAGCAGCCTGGCCCGCAGCTTTGTAAGCTCTAGCTCCGAGGGAGCAGATAACTTACAGGCTTTGGATGGGAGACGAGGCGGACCCCTCCAAGAGGAGGCGCCGCGCGGATTGACAGACATCGCGAACTTAACCTGAGGAATCGTCACATACCCCCTGGCTACTCCACTGTCAAGAGTGGTGAGGGTAGAGGGACACGCAGCACGAGCAGAAAAAAAGTGCCCTTCAAGACCGCGTGAGCCTACTGTGCACCTCCGGGATGAAGGGAACGCCCCTCTAGTCAGTCCGGCTGCGGACCTGGGGGATAAACCATCTCCAACCCACGGCCGAAGCAGCCCGGGAAAGCACAGCTAACATGTCTGTTTCAGGATCCGTTTTGACAGCGCTCACCTGCCTGAAGGGGGCGAGCGGGTCTGGATCATCATCGGACAATGAAAGCCCACCCTCCGATGCCGTGGTGGACGTCTGGTCTCCGGTGTCATCGAGCCTAAGGGCTACCATCTGTTAGACGGATCGCTTCCCCCGCCCGAAGCTTAGATGGAGCGCTTAAAGGAGCGAGAGGTCCGCGGGCCCGTGGGCGACGGATTATCTCTCGCTGAGCCCTCAGATCTGCCCGAGTGCCCGCTGCAGAGCAGGGCACAACTGGGGTGGTTTGCCCTTTTGCAAAGGCTAGCTACGATCTTTACTGCGCAACAGTCATGGCATCGCAATGACGACATGAACTGCCTGGAAGCAGCGCATTAACATGCTGGAGCATGTAACGCAGTGCCCGTGCCCATCATCCGAGGACAGAAAACCACAGCATCCAGAAACGCACAGTCGGAGCGCCGTCCTGAAAAGGACGTGCTGCACGACTGTGTTGCTCTCTTCAACTTTATACGCACCGCTCTGGAGGACCGGACCCAAAGAATCGCCAGGCAAGGGAGAAAACCCAGCTCGACCGTCTGCCGCTGCGTTGTACACACTCTGGACCGGAAGAATGCTCTCGTTCGCTCGGTATCGCTGGATCACAGCAGGAGGAACCCTCATCGACTCGATCAGAAAGTCTCTGAAGCGAAAAGGATGGCGTTTGCTCGCGCCAGGTGTGCTTACAGTATATGCTGGAATAATTGGCAATGAAGCACACCTGCGCAAGCTTACGCTGCCAATTCATTGCTTTCATTGGCCCATTCAATACTCTTTCAGACAAGCGGCTTCTGAACCGAATCCTCCCATACGTGGATTTTCTACATCAAATCCACCTATAGCACTGGAGTTCCCTAACCGAAGGGGAACTCAACTGTATATTCTTTGAAAACAATGAATTATTAAGAAATTAGTAGTCAGTGACAAAATGTAGATGAAATATTAAAATGCTTAAAGGAATAGTTCACCAAAAACTGAAAATTCTGTCATCATTTACTGAACCTTCACTTGTCAGAAAAATGTTTGAGTTTGAAAAAATGTGCAAAGCTCTAATCAGTGACATCCATAGGGAAAAACAAATACTATGGAAGTCAATGGTTTTTAACATTTTTCAAAATGTCTTCTTTTGTGTTTAACAGAAAAGGAAACTCACTAAGTTAAGAAACCACTTGAGGGTGAGTAAATCTATATTTTTGGGTGAACTATCTCTTCAAGTATTGCATTAATATAAAGCTAAAGCTATGTTTGACTCAAATTCTGCGAATTTCAAAACGTCACTTTTAGATTTTGAAGTCTTTAGTGTTCATCACCAGTGCTGTGAAGTGTGCAGAGCTAAAGCCTGAATCCTTTACAAGAAGATGCATGTAGTTTTATTTGACTTTTATCTGAATTTTTAAATATCCACAATAGGTCTTAGTTATGTCTCCTGAATGGGTTATAAGAGGTACAAAAATACCCCCAGTGATTGCCTCTGTAATCTAAAAGTTACAGTTTTGTACAGTTTTTCTGTGTTAGCATTTTTAATAGAACACTATGCAAACATACACTACCGGTCAAAAGTTTGGGGTCAGTACAATTTTTTAATATTTTAAAATAAGCTTCTCCTGCTTCACCAAGGCAGCATTTATTTAATCAAAAATACAGTAAAGTGAAAATGTTATTGCACTATAAAATAACTGTTCAGAAGTAGTTTATCATTTCATTTAATCATTTATTCCAGTGATTTTAATGATGAATTTTTAGCTTCATTACTCTGGTCTTCAGAGTCACATGATCCTTCAGAAATCTCTCTAATATTAATTATTATTATTGTTATTATTCATGGTAATGGTAATAAAAGCAATAATGACTGGAGTACTAATTTCATTTGAAACTACATACAATAAGAAAACAATAAAATTAAATTAAAATTGTAATAAATATTTAACAATTTAACAATTATTTCAAATTTAATAAATGCCGTCTAATGATAATTCAATAATAATTTTATAAAAAAAATAAAAAAAACTGACCCCAAACCTTTGACCGGTTGTGTATATATTTTGTATTTATCATATTCTACGCAGCAAGGAAAAAGAATGGTCATTGTTTTGCATTATTCTAATATTATATTTAGTTTTTAAGTAAAAGCTACACCTTTCACTTATGCACACAATTTCACAAATATCGTCACCTTATCATCGACTTATAAGGTTCTATTTGCATTCAGAATGATTTTGAGATATTGAGCTAAGTTTTTGCATTCTATAGCAAACAGTATGTGTGTAACATTTGTTTTTTTCAAATAAAAAGTCTTAAAAAAAACATGCGATAATGTAAATAAGTTGTCATTTAATAAGAATTTGTCAATAACTCGATTTTGACAAAAAAATGTCAGATAGAACCTTGTAATTCTAACGTGATGACCATATATAGATATTTCCACATCTAAGCATTTTACACAATATAGACATGTCCACATTCAAGGATTTCACACAGTGGCTTAAATATCAGTAAACAGGCTTAGACTTCAACTTTAAAACACTAATTATATGAAAATGAAACAAAAACTGTAAAGTTGGCAAAATACTGTTTTGTGGGATTTTTTTTTTCAATTGTGGCCTGAAAGCCCAGACATTGGGTGACATTTTACCCTCTTACTTCACTTTTCACAAAGAGAATCCAGAAACTGGCACTGTGGCACATGCAGCTCACAACTCTTGTCTAGCTTGGGAATGTTCTACTTATTTATTACTGAATAAATTAGTGAATTATTATAAAATTGGTATCATGAATTTGTATATTTCAGAACAGTATTTCACTTTATACATAAAACCTCAAAAATTTGTTTATATAGTAAAAAGTAGCATTTTAGAAAGGAAAAACTAAACTTTCTAATATAAATAGCCTTAATAAACTGACACTGTTTTAAGTGCTTTAGTCAAGCAAATCTATAAACATTCATTCATTCATTTTCTTGTCGGCTTAGTCCCTTTATTAATCAGGGGTCGCCACAGCGGAATGAGCTGCCAACTTATCCAGCAAGTATTTACGCAGCGGATGCCCTTTCAGCCGCAACCCATCTCTGGGAAACATCCACACATACATTCACACACACACTCATACACTAGGGACAATTTAGTCTACCCAATTCACCTGTACCACATGTACCACATGTACAGTACCACCTGTACCACATGTCTTTGGACGGTGGGGGAAACCGGAGCACCCGGAGGAAACCCACGCGAAGGCAGGGAGAACATGCAAACTCCACACAGAAACGCCAACTGAGCCGGGGTTTGAACCAGCGACCTTCTTGCTGTGAGGCGACAGCACTACCTACTGCGCCACTGCCCCGCCCCAGACCTATAAACATATAAAAGAATTGTTACTTGAAAGACAGGAGTTGCAGAGAGTTTGTTTGTGTTTAAATTTAGATTTTTGTTACTAATTGATCTCTTTATTGTTGTAAAGGAACAAAGGCTTTAAATTTGTCCAAGGTTGCATAATCATTATCATGAGATAGGCTACATAAAATCCCTCAAACACTCATACTGAAACTAAGCTGCATATTTTGGAGCTGGTTCTCATGCCTTAATGCCACTTTCATGTTTCCAAATGGGAACCTGATTATTCTGTGGTAAACTTAGACTCCTCAAAAATTGCGTCAGAAAGCTATTTGATGATTTGTGCAGAAATCTTGACTGATATACCGGTACCTCAGGACGCATTTAAGACTTGGGCATGAAGAAACAGTTACTTAAGACTTTGCTTTTCTGAGCTTCAGCTGATCAACCATGCCTCACCTCTTCTCTGATCTTCCAGACAAACTGCGTTTGGCTGTGTCGCAGGCTGCGGATGTATTTCTAGTTGTTATTATGATTTACATTTTTCAGTACATCTTCAATTCTCAATTTTCATGCTCCTGCGAAAAAGAGGTCCATTACCATGTGGTCGGCGTTTACTTTGGCCTTATTCCAGTAATTCTGTTTGTGATTTTAAACTTACTGAAACAAACCAGAACAAAGTTTTGTGTGACTTGTTGCTGTGGTATTTGTCCGCGGATTTTCCAGCTTCTTGGAATAGCACTGTTTTGGGCTGGATGCGTTCTTTTGGACGGAGATCTTTACGTTTGTATGGTCACCAAACAAAACGACACACAACTTAAAATTCCTTGCAAGGAGCATAAAACTCTTCAAGAAAACACCCTGATTACAAACTACAAAAACATTTCACAGGTAAGTTGTAGCCTGTGTATTATAAAATGTCTCTGACTGTATAGCAATTAAATTCAATGCTTTCTCTGTAAAAGCTAAAAGTTGCCTAAATTTGCTAATTTTATTTATTTTAAGATGTCTAGGTGCACAAAGTTGACCAGATTCAATAGTGCGGAAATAGACTAGATACTGTAAAAATGAATGACTACATGTGAAGTCTGTCTAAGCCAAGACGTCTACAGTTGCACGTAATAGCTATATTTAATAAAATTTTTAATGTATATGTATATATATATATATATATATATATATATATATATATATATATATATATATATATGAGCAATATCACACGAGTAGCAGTGCAATATGGCTGTATATCGGCACTGGTGGGAGGCGTGTGTTGGCACGAGGCCGCAGGCCTAGTGCCTTGGTGCCCCCATCAGTGTCGATATACAGCCATATCGCACTGCTACGAGTGTGATATTGCGTTTATACAACAGTTTGACGGCATAATTGTGTCTATAAAAGCAAAATCAAACATGGAGAGTCTCAAAAACCCTTTTGAATGAGGAACTATTTTCTTCCGAATTCAAATCATAAGCTGACAATTAAACAGTTGAGAGTGCATCTTTTAAACTGTAGATCTGTAGTGTCTGCTTTTTGCAGGCTGTATGTGGGCGGAGTAATACACAAAGGGTAAAGAGGCTGTAGGAGTTCTGATATTGCAGAATATCGCATGGCTATCAACCAATCAGATTTGAGAAACAGACAGAACTGTTGTATAAATATATATATATATATATATATATATATATATATATATATATATATATATATATATATATATATATATATATACATACACTTGCAGATTGTGTCTATGGCTGATTTAAACGTTAAAATAAATGTGATCAAGTGCTCTATTTTTTTAAAGCTCTATTTTTTCAGTTTAATACCGCCTGTATTTTGTTGTGTTGTGTTGGGCTGTAGTGTTGCTACAAGTAGTGACGCTACTAGCTTAACTACATTTCTCAGTAGCATGGCGGTAGTGTTGCTAATTTCTAAATCAAATAGTTTTTCAGTAGAGAAGCTATTTTAATAGTAAAGTGGCGCAGTAGCATTCACACAAGCTACATTTACAGATCACAGGTCAATAAGTGAAAGACATTTACGGAGCTGTGAGGCCGGTGTCTATAGCCGATGAAAGTAAATCCATATAATGGCAAGAATGACTATTTCTTCTTTCTGTTTTACGGTGTTCGACAACAAAGTTTTTGGTGTGTTACTGCCAACTCTGATGAAATGTGCTTGATGTCAAGATGACTGAATGAGAGGAGTTATTTCTGAAGCAGGATTCCCCGTGGCCATACCTCGGGAAGTATGTTATGATGCAATATATATATACATTTGAAGTTAGAATTATTAGCCCCCCTGAAATATTTGTGCCCCTGTTTATTTTTTTCCCCAATTTATGTTTAATGGAGGGAAGATTGTTTCAGCACATTTCTAAGCATAATAGTTTTAAAAACTTATTTCTAATAACTGTTTATTTTTTCTTTGCAATGATGACAGTAAATAATATTTTACTTGATATTTTTCAAGACACTTCTATGCAGCTTAAAGTGACATTTAAAGGCTTAACTAGGTTAATTAGGTGAACTAGGCAGGTTAGGGTAATAAGGCAAGTTATTGTAAAATGATGGTTTGTTCTGTAGACTATTGAAAAAAAAGTTAGCTTAAAGGGGCTTATAATTTTGTCCCAAAAATGCTTTTTAAAAAACTTAATAACTAATTAATAACTAAAATAATTATTTTTTATTCTAGCCGAAGTAAAATAAGACTTTTTCCAGAAAAAAAAATATTATCAGACATATTGTGAAAATTTCCTTGCTCTGGTAAAAATCATTTGGAAAATATAAAAAGAAAATAATAATTAAAAAGGGGCTAATAATTCTGATTTCAATTGTATGTATATATATATATGCCAACTTATCCAGCAAGTTTTTTTTACACAGCGGATGCCCTTCCAGCCGCAACCCATTCCTAGGAACCATCCACACACACACTCATACACTACGGACAATTTAGCCTACTCAATTCACCTGTACCGCATGTCTTTGGACTGTGGGGGAAACCGGAGCACCCGGTGGAAACCCACGCGAACACAGGGAGAACATGCAAACTCCACACAGAAATGCCAACTGAGCCGAGGCTCGAACCAGCGACCCAGCAACCTTCTTGCTGTGAGGTAACAGCACTACCTACTGCGCCACTGCCTCGCCCCCATAATATATATACACACCACTCAAAGCTGATGTAACGTTAGATGTTGTTGTTACAAATGGGCTATGTCTTCACAGAAGTGTTGTACATCCACTAAAATCTTCTGGTAAAAGATTGATAAGACTTTTTCAGTTTCATGAGGAACCTTTTACAGCATTGATAATGTACATTTTAATTAGTTTAACAACAAAACACAAGTAAATACTGCTATTCTGCCTAGCCTCTGCCTGCCTATATTGTTTACTATGCAAGTCTAAATATTCACTCTGAAATAGCATGTCAGTTTGGCTTAGTAATGATGAGTGTAATTCCTGCACGCTGCCGGACAAGCACTAGTCACTTTTAACACATGAGAGAGGGTTCTTTTGCTGTCATCTTTAAGGTGCGCATGCTCCTGTTTCAGGAGGCGTGGCTCTGGAAGGCAGGGGAGGGATTGTGATTCAGAGATTTATGCTAAGCTGTTCGCATTGTGGAAGATCACCTACTGCACCTTTAAACAATTTAGAAGTCTTACACACTCAATGTGCAAAAACAGTCACTCTAAATAAAACAGAAATGAGTAATTTGATGCATAACTCCAATTTGTTCTTACCTGTTTCTTCTTCTTGCGAGCAAACCAAATGTACAAAAAATTTGCCACAATATGCATAGTTATAGAAGGTGCTCTCGGAAAATGGGAAATAGCAAAGTGTGGAGCATTTTGCTGTGGACCTTTCAGACCAGAGGGTTTAACTATTGCCAGTGAGGAAAATGTCCTCAGGCTGAGACCAGCATGAAGGCAGAACATTGAGGCAGAATCAACCTTTCAGCTTTTACATTTGCAGTTGTCTGACTGTCAGAGTATTGTAACACACTTTTCATTTAGAGTTTTTGGTTTATACTTTTGGACACCAAACATAAAAAAGTCAAGTGAATAAAAAAAATACTGGGTCAAATCAGTCACCAGGTCAGCCAGAATTCTGCCAGTGCTTATGGTGGCCTGTCAAAGCCTGAAACTATAGTTTAACTGTGAAAGGAGTATAATTCAAAGACAGCATTATGGATAATATCAATCTTAATTATTATTAATTCCCCTAATTTGTCTGCTTGATTTTATTGTTCTTTTCTTTTTTTCCTTTGCAGATTTATGGTTACACCTGCATAGCTGTTGGTTTGATTGGATGGTGGCTGATAACAAGCAACATGTTTTTTTTGCTTTGTAGAAAATGTAAAAAATGTGTAACATGTGAAATCTCACTCAGCCATAAGTGTTTGGAGGAATGCTTCTGTGAAAGTGAACCATACTACAAAAGCCGCTATGAGGAGCTTCTGTCTGAGGAAATGGACAAACAATTGGATGAAACAATGCAAGACATAGCTAAAGAGAGAGTAAAAGGCATATGTTCAAAGTACAGCGATTCTATTAGATCAAGCCAGCTTAAGAAAGAAACAGATGAAATCTCTGTAAATGTAGACGATTGTTGGTCTGCTATATCAAAGCCAGATTTTTATGAATCACTTCTTTCTCAAGATCTGAGGCCTGTTGCACAAAACCAGTATTGGAATTGACCCTGGTAGATACATGTTTGGGCAAACTCAGAGTTTTCGGGCTTAAGATTGTGAGTTGGTTTTGATCAAGTAACTTGCACTGTACGGTTAGCCTGCTTTTTTTTTTTCCAAATTAAAGTCTTTTATCCTAAAACCCTTTTGCAGTATAGTTTTTTAGTTGCTAATAATTGGTTTATATTACATTACTTATTATTATATTATTTATTCAAATACTATTTAGCCATTAAATACTTACTATTATTATAACATTTACATTTAAATTTAAACAAGCTTCAATATATAAACCTTTTTAAAGAGCTGGCTTTTGAACTGTTTGAAGTCATTACATTTCTGATAATGATAAATGAGGAGGAGGTTGTATCCCAATCATTACATTTTTGCTACTTAAAACAAACACATTTCACATTATTATTGTGGTCTTATCAAGTAAAACATTATCTTATTAAAAAGGATAACATTAAATGTAATTAAATACATAATCAGTGCTTGAGCATCCCTTGGGGTCTGCCGGTAGGGGCTGCCTGCCAGATTGAAATGTTTCTAAAATTGCAAAATAAATAAATAAATAAACAAATTTACTACGGTGATGCATGATTTCGTACTATGGGAACCGATTAGGTCGTTGGAAGATCGTGTTGCTAACAATATGAAAGAATATTGACAAATCGATGAAGGTAGGCAGAGCAGAAACGACAGACGCACTGATACCCCTTCTGATGTGACCAGAAGGAAAAAATAATAATTTCGAGGGGGAGGTAAGGTATCATGATATTTTATTAAATATTTTAAGGGAAAATTAATATTTTAAAAATAAAAAGGTCACAGACTCGTCATTTATGAAAACAGTACTATAGCTATACATATAAAAATAAGAAGAGTACATTTGAATTATACTTCGTCTTTAATCTTTGCCTTTACTCTCTTGAGAGAAATCATTAAAGACACACTTTCATGTGCACACGCTCCATTGTTAATGAGTGTGGATTAAATCCTGAGTTAACAGAGAACGTTTATCAAGCATGTAAAATAATTTAACCTGATCTTTACCAGTTTGCATTACTTTGCAAGTTGTATTCAAATACTTTTAGTGAATTTCAATAATATTCAATAATCACAACCACATTGACGATTATGATTTTCCCACAACAAACATATTGAATGACAAAAATAACACTTAGCTACAAACATTACACCCCATAAAAGAAAAAGGAAAGGAGGAAAAAAACTAATTGGGAGAAGAAAAATAAATAAATAAATAAATTATAATTGCTAGATAACTGGAGGTAAACTGTCAATTAGGATATAGCAGCCCCTGAGCATTCAATGTAGGAAAGGCTGCCAAACCTCATGAAACTTTCTTGTAGAGCCTTGGATGGGATATTTAAGGTGCTCGAGTTTAAGATGATTCTAATATCCAATGTTTGTGGGATGGTGGGCTTGCTTTTTGTTCCACCTGAGAAGAATCAGGAGTCTAGTCAATATGAAGAGAAGGCAATGATTTCTTTATGATTAGCTGCTTGCAAGGTTTGCAAAAAAAACCTAGTCTGGAAGCGGGAGTTTGTTCAACTCGTTTTGTGCAACTGGCTTCAGCACAGCTTGAAAGATGCAGGTTGCTAGGCTAATGTCTCGGTTGTCATTCCCGACAGCTAACTGTTGAATCAAGAATGTAAAAACTTCCAAAAACGTTCATTTCGAATGATTCATCTGCTCTCATGATATTATTAACCACTGCAGATTTATGGAATGTTCTCTCACTACATTTTCCTTCAGCTTATTCCCTGCTTTATTGGGTGTTGCCACAATGATAAAATATTGCAAAAACGGCCACTTACATGTACAGTATATATGTTCCCCCCAACTACTGAAATCACAAATATGTAAAGAAATGTAATTGCAATGGCTGGAAAAAAGGTATGATTTGTTTTGCAATATTTTGAAAAATATGTTGCATACATGACATTTTTATATGTGAAACTTGAAAAATTTGAACTTTTATATTATATGCATATAATACCCTATTTTAAATGTGAGTTTGTATTATTGATTACACATTGATTACAATATTTTTTATTAGAAAATAGAAATGTAGAAAAGCACAATTTATCAGTCTGACATTGTCTTTTTTTGTTGTTTTATTTGTTGTAAATGTAGCAGAAATCAAAAGCTGTATAATGTTGAAAAGGGTAAACTGATAGTTTGATAATCATAAACTACTAATACAATTGTGAAATTACAAGATGTTCAAAAAATGAACTAGAATGTGATTGTGAAAAATTCTTAGAATTTTCTAATAATTTACTAATAATTTACTGTGTGAAGGAATATATCTTGACACGAGCTTGCTGCCACTATTTATCAACATTTTATTTTATTTGTGTCAGTACTTTAAAACAATAAAGCTCAATGATAATTTTCTACGATTTGCATGTTATTGTTACTTTTAATCACTACCATATTACACGCTGGCAGCATAAAATCAACAAATTGAAATCTTATCAAGTTTAAAGTTAAAAAAATGTATCAAAACCACATTGTTCTCTTGATGGTACAGCATTTCAGACAGGTTACTTACGTTTTGAAATAAAACAAAAATTTAATCATGATCAAGAAGAAAAACAACAATTCAGTGGTAAATGTGTCATTTGGAACTGTCGTGGCTCATGGTGAAAGCTATAGGTGACCTATTATTTAAAAGCGGAATATTACATAATTTATATTATGTCTCCAAAGCTTGTGAAAACAAAAAACATAGCATATGTTAATGATTTTAGTTTATAGTAGATTATTTATTAAGTATCTGTATATGACATGGGACTGTTGGTTAGAACATTTCTGCAGTGGTTTACATGTGTCAAATTGTAAAAGTAGACTTTATATCCTACTTAATAATAATAATAGGAGCGATGCGGTGGAGCTTTAGATAGTGCTGTCGCCTCACAGCAAGAAGGTCGCTGGTTCGAGCCTTGGCTGGGTCAGTTGGCGTTTCTGTGTGGAGTTTGCATGTTCTCCCTGCGTTCGACTGGGTGCTCTGGTTTCCCCCCACAAGTCCAAAGACATGCGGTACAGGTGAATTGAGTAGGCTAAAATTGTCTGTAGTGTATGTATGTGAATAAGTGTTTGAGTGTTTCCCAGTGATGGGTTGCAGCAGGAAGGGAATCTGATGCGTAAAAAAACATATGCTGGATAAGTTGGTGGTTCATTCCGCTGTGGTGACCCCAGATTAGTTATGAAAATGAATGACTAAATGAATAATAATAATAATCGTCATAATCTAATATGATTAATAAAGTATGATTTTTTTCATTTCCTAATAAATATTAAATTTCATTTCTTAATAAATAGCCTCATTAATTATTTATTTAAATGATTTATATATGAGATTAGGATACGTGTTAGCTTTTGTAAGTGATTTTAGGTTTTCGAAAAGAATGTTCTCAATAATATTTGTAAAGGAAACATTGGTCCTTGTATGAGCTGTTAACGCATATTTCAGTTAATATGGAAAGTGAGTGCATGTTTTTATCAAAACTAATATAAAATGTTCTTTAAATGCATGTGCATGTAAAACAATATAACTGGCACAAAGAAATTATGGGGTTCTTCTCTCTCCATTGGCTATCAGGTATACCTGTTCAGATCCTGTTTATCTCCACCGTCTGTGTCTTTCCCTCCTCGTGTGGTTCCCTCCTGGTTGTGTGTTTCCCGATCTTCTCCATGTCCAACTCCACCATCACTCCTACTACAAAAGAAAGACTTTACCTGTTTGCCATATTACTTGTTCGCATCTTACAATAAACTGTCGTTCCTACTCACAGCTCTGGTCTCAGTCCAAAAACACTTTGTGTGCAAATAATAAATTAAAAATCTTCTCTCTCACATCAGTGTGAGTGTTTACTATACTATGTTGTATAGCTCACGGTAAATGTGGACCCTAAAGACATAGGTGAGCAAGGTGAGCATCATTTTTTGAAACACAAAATATTTCTAGACTTCTGAATGTCTCTGGACTGTTGTTAATGTAACCCCCATCAGTTCTACACCACCCAACTCACTCTGAGCTGGCGACCTTCCGCATGGGAGTCAGTTGCTCTAACAAGGAGGCTAAAGACCATGGCCTCTAGCGTCTTCAGGTTTACCTGCACAGCTCTTCACTAGCTGGCCTTCTCTACACTCACCCCCCTAAACCTCACTTCCATCCTGGTCACGGCACCATTGTAACCCCAACGGTCCTACACCACCCAACCTGCTCCAAGCCGGGATCAAACCAGTGACTTTCCACATGGGAGTCGGTTGCTTTAACAACAAGAGGCTATGGCGTCTGTCGCTAGATCAACTTTAGAGGTCAGAGAAGTGAGGTTTACCTGCAAAGCGTTTCACTAGCTGGCCTTCGCTACGCTCATCCCCGTAAACCTCACTCCCATCCGGGTCAAGGCACCATTGTAGACGATTAGTACTCGGTTTTCTTTGTGCTGTGTAAAGTAATGATCAGATCTGACACCAAATCACACTTTGGACGGATCGTTTTATTCTGGTAAACAGATTACAAACACAGTGATCAGTTCCAGCAGTCTAACATGGCGTCCTGCAATGATGAGTGCATATTATCCATTATAAAGTAGTCAAAAAGAAAAAGATACATTGTGAATAATAATGATAATAATAAAAAACATCAACAAAAACATATATTTTGCAAGAGCACTCACTCATCACTCTTTTGGCTGCGAGAATAATAATGACCAGTAAGAAACTAGTTTATAATGCCACTAGCCAATGAACAGAGAGGGGGTCATTTAGAACTTAAGGGCTATGAACATAAAAGAAAAGCAAGTGGAGGCATTTTTAAAAGCTGTTACACTAACAATGTTGAATGAGCACTCTCAGATTTCATCTCAAATATCTTAACCTGTGTTCTACCACACAGACCAGGGAGATAAATATGATATTAATTACATTTATTTCATGAGTATTTTTTGACAAAATTATCATTCAGCAGAACATAGGAATTCTTTGGCGGAGGCAACATTTGTAGCTTAAATCAGAAGTTTTTAGATCCTGCTATGACTGCCAAGGACTAAGGCAGGGGTGGAGCCTACCTCCCTGGACACGGCCGACCTGGTGATGGTGCAGAGGATGGTGAGTTAAAGTCTGCGTCAGTCTCTGCAACCAAATGAATGAAATGAATGGTAAGCTTATATATTGCTTGTGTCTCTTGGCTACTGGTTAGAACTTATTGTGATGAGTGATGTGATATTAGGTCTTCCTGGTAGGACTAGCGCTAAAGCTACAATTTTCATGGTTGGCACAACTAATGCTTTAAGGAAATAACATGAACCACATCTTCTAAAAATATCACTGAATCCCAAGATTAAAACTTAAAACATGCAGAAAAAAGCACTTGGGTAGATAATTCTAAGGCAATGAAATTGAGACTTTATAAAGCCCAAAGGCATCCAAATATACTTTAGGGCCAGTGTTATAACCAGTATAATGTTACAAACACTTTGAAGTAAGCAGAGAGTAAATTTTGACTGAAGTGTGTGTCCAGTTTCCACATGACTTAAACATCCATCCGTCTCTCCAGAACAGGTTTGAGAGGAGAATACGGGTGTGGAAAATCACAGCCCAGTAGCTGACGTGTAGACGATTCCCAATCCCTGCCGATCTCCAGCCTGCTGCACACACACGGATACTGTCTGTCTGTCTGAAAGGCCCAGTCCACGGCCCTCTTCACCGCCTCCCAGTACATCAGTCTGAATGGAGAAGAGCAGAAAGTCATGGATGCACAGATACTGGAGTGACTCACTATGAGGACGCGTGCTGGTACCTGGGCTCCTGGGACTCTTTGAGTCGGAGGAGAGACTCGAGCAGCCGTCCCACCTCCAGCTTCTTCACCCGGATCAGCTGCAGCACCAGCAGAGTCGCCAGCAGCCTCAGAATATCAGCATGAGCTTTCACACCTGACACACAAACATCTGACTGACTCAAGGGTTAAACACACATAGACCTGTCTGTATATAACAAGCACACTAAAGTTTAAAATATGTTGAGCTTTATATTCAAAAGCACTTTCTCAATCTAGTACACTCTATAATAATCATAAAGTAAGGGCACACGTGTGTTTTTCTGTGTTCCTCAGTTTCATAAGGCTGATAATGCCCCTAAATGGCACACATGAATGGTAACTGATCTCTTAAGATTTTAGTAGACAGTCAAAAACAAAGCAGCAACAGGCAGTAAAAGATATGTTACCTAAAGATTGGATGCCTTTCTCCTTAAGGAAAATGTTGGCAAAAAAGTCGACGTCCAGGTTGAAAAATCTGCTCATCCTGCCAGTGCACTCCCAGTATCCATCCTGTATCCAGACACAAGCAATATAGTCACATTCTCTTGATTACACATTTTCATTTTATATATAGTCGAGTGCATTAAATGATGTGTAAACACCTCGTGCTGAAGCTCAAACAGCTCATTCCAAGGCACTGCAGTGTCAGGTCTGCTTAATTCTTCTGTCATGACTGGCTGATCCAAGATCATCTTACGTGTTTTCATCTGTTCCCATGGGTGAAATCCTTTAGATTTTATTCTTTTCTTTAATGAGTAATCAACCACAGGTGAGTCTTCTAAAGTGCGAGTCAGCTCAGGTTGTGCAGGAGTCAAAGGGGCAGTTTGCAGCGACTGTAGGCTTTTTAGCATTGCTTGTTGTTGTTGCCTATGTGGGGAGGATCCAAAGAGTCCAAAGGCTGAGGTACTGGAGTGTGCACTTTGGAGGGAACTACGAAATCTTAATCCAGATCTTAGCAGAGGTACAGACCCTGTGGTTTGAGCAAAAGCAGATGCAGAGCCCATTGTAACACTACTGCGCAAATCTCCATGATCACTACTTGAAGGAGGAGTAAAAACAGGAGGAGGAGGAGTAGTCGCAGACATGTATCTTGAAGAACAATGATAAGGGTAAACAGAATCTGCTCTAAAAGGAGGCGCTGAGCTCCAAAAGTCACTGGTAATCGCATCAGAAGATGAAGAGGAAGGGCTTTCAATCGAGGTGTAAATTGCTGGCAGACTTTGTTCTGCAATAAAAGGACTGTGATAGGGTTGAGGCACTGGGGCAATCTGGCTGGCAAGGGGAGGAGAACGCCTGTCTCTCGTCAAAACTGTTGCGGACATGAGGGCAGGATGAGAACGAGGAGAATGAGGAGGAGGAGGAGGAGGAGGAGAATGAATCATTGGGAGAGATTGTTCTAACTTCTTAGACATTATACGAGGACGCAAGGATTCAAAACGATGAGCAGATCTTGGAGCATCAGCATAAGGAGGAGGGGAAGGAAAAGGAGAAAGAGGAGTCATTGAGATAGACTTAGGCATTATACGACGATTAAGGGATTGAATACGAGAAGCAGCACTTAGAGCACTAGCAAGAGGAGAAGGAGGAGGAGAAGACCTCTTCTCCATGAGTAAAGAATCCAGCGATTCCCAAGAAGGAGGTGGGTGAGAGGGAGGGGGAGATCCACCTGTTCCTTTACAATAAAACCTAAGAGAACGATCAGTGGATCCTGCTGAGTCAACGTCACGACAACGTGCTTTTAAATGTAAAGAACGCCTGGATGCCAGAGCAGAACAAGGAGGTGGAAAACAGAAAGCAATGTCATCAAAACTTTCTGAAGTGGCTTCTTGAAGAGCAAAACCATCATCGGAAGAAGTTGAGAAGCGACTGCGTGAGTCCTCTGAATCAGCTTGTTCAAGATCAATACCATCACAATAAAAATCCATTGGTTCCTCTGAATCCATCTGAAAAACAAATACATACAAATTATTGCTGTAGACACTGAGGAGCTAAAAAATAATGAAACCAACTGTGATTGTTAAACCCCACGACTCTTTATGTTGTTACCAATTCTTCATCTTCAGCAGCAGCAGCAGCTTCAGTCCAGCACATATACGGCAGAATGTCCACATCCTCCTCTGATATGAGTTTAGGAATATCTGTGAATCCAGTGTCAAACTCTTTCTGCTCCTGCAAAGAGCAAATGAGGACATTAATTTTCCATTTTTAAGTGTTCAGTTTGATTCTTCATTAATTCACAACATTTTATTAGAAAAATTCAGACGTTTTGTAAGAGCATGTGACGACCTGTCTGCCCAGATGGTTACTTCTTCTTTATTATTATCATTATATTATTAATGTGAAAACTAGTTGAATGACAAACTACTTACAACAAATGAAAAATCAGTGTGAGTATTAGAGTAAATGTGTATAAGCGTGTGTGTGACCAAAACACTCGTAGTTAGCAGTAATCATACTGTACCCGCTCTTCGATGGCAACAAAGCTTGTAAACTGAGACAAAATGGAGAACTCTTTACTGAGCTCAATGATGAAGGACTTCAGCTCTGCTTTCTTCTCCTGATAGGGAAAACAGCAAATCAAGAAAGAAAAGAAAGCACATCACATCATTTAGGTTACAATGCTGGTTATATTAAAACAGGAACATGCAGTTAAATATTGTACCTCATGTTCTGCCTCACTGTTGCCTAGAATGCCATCTTCATAGTCTCTGATAATCGCTCTTGCTGTTAACTTGTGAAGGAACTATATACACACACGCACACGCGCACACACACAAAGACATGCACAGAAACATTTGATGCACATTTGATAAGGTTTCAGATTACACAAAGTATTTCAGACGTTCACTCACAGTTCCCTTCGTCTTCTGCAGTTCTGTGGTGGAAACCATTGTTTTGATCTCCTGCCCACTCAAATCACCAAACAATGTGGCCTTAAAGATTAATTATTACACAAATATAAACTATAAACAGGCAAACAGTTATGAAATCAGCTGCATAGCAATTACTGTATTATTATTAATACATTAAATTTTAATTTATTCATCCAAATTTCTTTTACACCCTTCTTATTCTTATTACCAATATTGATTGCTTCACAAGGTTTTCAATAACCAAATTTAATAAAAATTGTCTAAATATTTTCCACATTTCCTGTAAATTAACAATTATATGCAGGATATTTCATTATTTTCACTCATGACACTGTATTAGATACTATATTAGTACATTTACAGTAATAGATGTCCAGTCCTCATGAATAACATTCAGGGATTTTGTAAACTGTTGATTCAGAGTTTTGAACCAGTTCATTGACCATTTTAAATTAAACTCACCAACTCAAATTGCAATACTGAACAAATAATAAAATAATGACTAAAATGTTGCAATGACGACAAATCTCAGCAGATATCGTGTCATTATTCATTAGTATCTACAGAACATCAGCATCAGTAAAGCATGTCCACCTGAGTGCAGTGCGGCACAAAGCCGTATACGAGAGTGTGCCAGTCACTGAAGAGGGCATGAAGCTGTGAGGGAGCTTGAACAGGAGGAGGCGCTCTGGGATTAAACTGCTGCCACTTCACCGCCACTGATCTGCAGCCTGGAGACTCCATACGCTGAACCTGAGCGCGCACCTGAAACCACCAGCAAATCTGTTCAGCTCCAGCCTCAGAAACAATGAAGAGATAAAGTTAACAAAAACAACAGCATACATCACCTTTTCTGCCCAAGTGTGTTTCATCTTTGTGTCAAAAAACTCATATGTTCCTCCACCTGCCTGAGCCAAAGCTCTGAGCATATGACGATTAGCGGTCAAGCTAGACAAAGACAAACACAAGCAAACTCTAGCTTCAGAAACTCACTGTCAGAGGAAGAGAAACACAAAGAGACTTGTTTAAAGGCAGACCTGAGTCCGCAGGTGAAGAGACGCGTGTGGCAGGAGTTTTCTCTGACCAGCTGTAGAGTCACAGGCTGGTTCTGAACATGTCCATCAGACAGCAGCAGGACGTTCCTCATGCCCTGGCAGGGGGGCAGCAAGCTAAGGCTCCGGAGAGGACGCCACAGATCAGTGCTGCCACCAGCGCCGCTACACGACTGAAGACAGGACAAATACACTGATACACACAATCACAGTCAACTCTGACTCTCATTAAACTTTACTCACCATAATAAACTTCCTGGCTGCTTCAGACACCTCATTTAAGGGCACCGGTGCAGGAAAAGCTTCCTTGTAATCTGTTTAAACACACATTAGAATTGAGAACTAGTATATACTGCCATGCACACATGATCTCTCAGACAAATCACAGATTAATGATGAACTGAAAATGTTGACATGATGATCAGTGAGAGAATATCAGATGCTTTCAGTGAACACTAACCAGCGCTGAAAGAGATGATGTTGATCTTCAGTGAGCGGTCCAGAGATTTGAGCACTTGAAGGGCAATCCTGCGGGCGTTCAGCATCGCTTCTCCCTGCATAGACCTGGAGGAGTCCAGCAGAATGACCACATCGCTCACACTGGACGATCCTCCAGAAAGAGACAAACCGCTTGACTTGAAGTCTGGATAAAACACCAGCATGCAGGCCTGCAGGGATCAGATGGATGCAATTTTTACTTATATTTATACATTCCTTATATCTTACATTACATATTTATACTCATATTTTGATTAGATTGTTTCATGATGTTCAGCAAGATTGAGTGAAATACAAACATCCATGACAGATGTGACTGATGATTTCTTCACCTGACTGTCTTTTTCTGGATGGTTCTCGACCCACATCCTGGGCATGTGGATATTAGAAGGACTGAAGGACAACTGTAACCCATCAGGTCCAAATGTCTGACCTGGCAACGTGCTGATCACTGCCTTACAGTCAGTCATCTGAACAGGGAAGACATTAGTACTGTTCATACCTAAATCTGCTCCTTTAATTCAGTGAAAATTAAGCAAAAGTAACCTTGGTTTTGATGCGGTGTGAACAGTTTAAGTTGATGATCTCATAAGGCATTTCAATGGACATTGACAGAGAAAACTCCCTGAAGAATAAACAAAACATTAAAGAAACAACATGTGGTTTGTGACATTAAATAATGAGCTTTTCTATTGTTTCTCCACAGCAGTTTAATCTTCAGTGAACTTCCAGCAATTGAGACTCTCACCCCTTTGACTCGGACAGGCCAATCTTTTCAACAGTTGTCTGAAATACAACACAACTCTCAGTCAAAACACTGAAATGAACAGCAGGCAAATGACAGCAGTGAAGGACCAACCTGAGTTGTCTGGTTAAGGGCGGCGCTCTCTTGCCATGGTGCCACGCTTCCAGACAGTGAGAAGACTATAGAGCCCGATCTCACCACCAGCTCAGTGATGAACGTCACCTTGATCAAAACTGAGGCTCCAGGAGGAAGATTCCCCACGCTGATAGTAAACACATCCTGATCACATAAACACATGACCTTAGACAAACATTCCTGTTCATATCAGCCACACAGCAGTTATTATTATGACTAGCTCATCTGTAGGAAATGATGTTCAGGAGCTCACAGGTGCATCCTGGTCCATCAGGTAGGCTCCATGACCTTTCTCTATAGCCTGCTTGTACTCCTTACGAGCCTGCTCTTTTTCCTTTACCTACAGCACAACGAAACACTTGTAAAATGAACAGAAAATAGCTTTAAATATCAGCAGCTGAACGTGACAAGCTGTAAATGATTTGCACCTTTCCAATAACGTGCTTTCCATTGATAAAGGCTTCAAATCCACACACTGCTGCCGTCTCCTCCAGTGGAAAGACAAACTTTGCTTCAATGGGAACAGCACTCTGATTTGTGTAGGTCTGAAAAATGATGACCTGGTGACAAAGCAGAGAAAGATATGCTCACAGTTAAAGTTATAAGTTCAGACGAAATGGTTTGGCTAAAGGATTTTGAGGGATTTAGGTTTGGAAAAGCCACAGCCTGTCTACAGTATAACATGACATGATTTTTCCCTATGTCGATGCATAATAAAGTATAAATCAATTATCATACATTATTTTAAGTGTGTAGATTGAACCGCTCAATATACTGTACATCACCACACTTCCTGCGGGATAATGCAATGATATTAGATCTCTGGCGAAATTTTGTCCACATGTTCAGTGATTAGAAAAATAAGTGTAAAAAAAAGTTTTTCAAATGTTATTGTTGCTATCTAGAATCTTTTCTTTTACTTCTGTCATGACTGTCGTAACACACCTGACACAGAAGGTCCATCAGTTTGCACTTCACATTGACAGCCTGTAGAGGAAGTTTCTGACCACTGCTGTCCAGCAAACCTGCGTTCATCTCTTCCAGAGGATTCTTAGTGGACTCCAAACCCTCACTGTCATCACTGGACACTAAAGTCACACGGATGAACACAGAAACAGAAAGGAACTCTACAGCACAAATCACAGCATATCATCCAGTATTTAGTGCATGTTGTTCAATACTTACAGACATCAGTTGGTGCGTGTGTGAGTTCCACAAAGGTATTGATTTGAGGCTGGAAGTCTTTTAACTCGTCCCCCTCCAGAGTGAACTGCACCACATACTTCAGTCTGATCTGCTCTGTGTTAAACACCACAAACTCATCGTCCTGTCCAGTATAAGGCAAAACACAAACCCAAAGGTCACATTAGATCCCAAAACACAAGCAGAGTGTTAAGTACACAGAAAAAGACTAAGAAGAGCACCTCAAATTCAGAGAGTCTGTAGTGTGAACGGCGGACTCCATGAACGCTGTGGAAGCCATCAGGAGCACAAGTCAAACTGGTGTCTTTCTTCAGCAGGTCTTTGCACCGACCCAACGCCACTTCACACACCAACAGCAGCCGAGAGCCATCAGTTACACTGGGCTTGGAGTATTTCACACTGGTCCTTTAACATCGAGAAACATTTTAATGACGGGATAAATCTGCACTTGTTAAGTGATTTTATTAAAAGAATGAGAAATGCACAAGGCCACTGACTTTAGAGAGTCACTGAAGTAGATTCCTCCTCCAAGATTCCCGATATCCGTCCTCTCAATTCCATGCAGTTCCACTCCGACCATGGGCAGCAGCAGACCTCTACACATAACATGTTATAAACATGTATAATATTTAATTACATCAGCTGATTAACAAATAAAGTGAATCAGAAATACAGCTTTTCTTGTTTGCTTTGACCTGGTTAAAGAAACTAGGCTCCACTTCATTTTCCTCATCACTATCCCAGCAGAGCAGAAGACAGGTCTTACAAATGTGTAAACCCTTTCTCACTGGGTTGACACATTCTCTCCCCCATTTTTCAAAACAGTTAACACAGATGCCATTCAAGCAGTCTAAACTCCATTGTTTTAGCTATGGTAATCAAACAAAAACCATCTATTCCTAACCATTAGAAACTACCAAGATCAGTATGAATTCACTGAAGCACCGGTTTGACACTCGGTTTCACACAAATCTACAATTAGCAATCAGTCTGCAAACAATAAAAATGGTGGAAGGTCTTTTTTGTTCTGTGCCAGCATGAATGGAGGAGCTCAATAGTGGCGATGTCCTATACTCCCAATAGATTTGACTGTATATAGGTTTACAAGTGTTTTCTCTAATATTTAAAGTAATTTATTACTTTTGTCTGTTCTTTTTTTAAAGTATTTCAGTTTTCAGCCACAATTTGAAAAATATCATGAATTCATTATAAATTTAATCAAAGCATTTCTTATTCTGCATCCAATTCTTTGCAAAAAGTTAAATTTGACAGCCCAAATAGAAAGACAACAAATGGCATTGGCAATAGGCTACAATGGTAAGCAATGGTGCACGGATTCACACTGAGTTCTGTATTTTGTATTTTGTTGTCCATTGTGTAGTCATTAATTGAAAGAGCTCATATACTTGTTTGCAAGTTGCGTTGTTTTAAGGTAAAACTAGCTTTTGTTTTGAATACGGTATGTGCGTTTTGCAAGCAAAATGTGTCATTTTGACCATGAGTGCCACTGTTTAGGTCTGTGTGTTTGAAAATGTGGAGTTTCAGTTAATGGCTGCATCAAAGCAATCAAGAAAAACTATAATATTTTAGCATTTGCTTAAAGAGTCATAAAAATACAGATAAAGAGACTGAAGTCTACATTTACTAAATATGGCAAATCTTATACAAATACAGAAAGTTCTGCAAGAATGCATGAATGAAAGACCAAAGCAGTTAATTCCGATTATGACCAACATATTGATTCCCAACAAAGCAGCACACTTTGGGTCACAAATAAGCAAAGAACGTCTCTCTATAAAAGCAGTCTGATCCATATTTAGTCTCACATTTTCCATATTTACTTCCACATTGAGAATAAGGTGGATTTGCTCTTACCGTGACAGTATTCCAACCAAACTACTGGGACTAGTGGAGTGGAGGAGGGGCTTAATGTTGCCTAACTCCTCCCTAAACATCTGAAGCTCCACCCCTCTGCTGACACGCACTATCTGCTGAATCTGAACAGGCCTGTAGGGGATATAAGTTTAACACAATTTATGTTATGTAAATACATGCAAATATCAGCCATGACAGAAAAAGACCACAAATCATCACAGTCCAGTTTACCTGTCCTGAAGCAGTTTAGAAACTGCATGAAACTCAGGGTTTTCTGGTGGAACAAAGTCAATGCTGCACCTCAGAGCTCGATACTTTCCCAGAGACGAAGGGGACGGGCTTCCCAGAGTGGCTTCACTCACATTCACAATATCTCTGATCAGCTGGAGACCACAGGAGAATGTTAAGTTCATGTCTTTACTGTTTAACAACAGCCTCGTGATGAAATCCCCCAAGTAAATTATCTTATTGTCTTATATCTCATATGAGCAGTATATTGTAATACTAAAGTCTTAATGGTCCTAATGTGGTATAATAAATGTAATACTATGTTGGTTTACACATTACCTGACAAAGGTCTAGTTTCTGAGACACAAGCTTGTGTTTGGACGGAGGGTCGATTATTCTGAGGGGCAGGAGTGTGTTGACCTCCTCTAGCAGGGCTTTGGCTTCATCTTCATTCTGAGTCTTTTGTGCCTGCAGTAACAATCCTTCCACCCTGCTCACCTGCAACAGCACAGAGACCTTAAACACACTGTAGTAAACAATCCGAATATTCACTGTGTGTGATTAAATAAGCTCCTGCTCACATCATTGAGGCTGATTCTGGACAAGGGGACTGTCAGGATGTTATTAAGAGAACCGAGAGCTTCAGTCCAAATCAGCTCCACGAAGACACCAACTTCCTTTGATAATGTGCTGCAGTTCAGCCTCTCCTCCAGCAGAAGCTGCCAATCAATCAGTCACACACACATTTTACACACATTAGACACAAATTATACATAAATCACACACATAAAAATAGATGTTTGTGTTTACCTGCTGCAGGCTGTAAGATGCCAAGCGCTCAACCTCAGCAGGAAGTGTGTGTGTCTTTGTGAATCCCTGAGCCTCCATTTCCTTCATCAGCATCAGATAAGCTTCCACAGCATCTTCAGACGTCTCACAGAAAACAAGCTTGTCCTGGACCACTGCGGTCTATAGTGAGAGAGTGTCCATCAGCACAAGAGCACAAGATTCAGTACCAACAGTACAATCAGACTCAAATAAGAACAATTTACAATTATAAACAAGTTTCAAGACCAAACCTTAGCTTCACGCAACACTGAACAGAGCACACGATACTGCTGGCCTGCTCGTCCATTGACACTCTGGAGCTCCAAAACAGACAGAGTCTTGGGTTTGACCTGCAACATAATCAATGATTGTGACTGCTCTGAGAAAGCTGTCGCTTCAGCAATGCCTTTATTTGACTTTTTATTTTATTTTGTCAGCTATTGAGGTTTGTGCACTATGAATGTTCTCACCCTCTGAAAAACTGAATACTTGGCCACATGAAAATATGAGGGAAATTCAGGCAGGTCACTGTCACCTTCTTTGTACACTCTAATGGTAAATGAAAAGACGCATTCAGATAAACTTTCATAACTAAACCGAGAGAATCAGATTTAAAACAACTGGAAAAGTAAACGTTTGACTAATACTCAGGAACTGAGAGTGACATGAAAACAAGAGCAAACCTGAAACTTCCACCCTTCTTAGGGATCTTAACCTCTGTTTGGTCTTCAGAATGACCTTTGATCTTTTGTTCTTTTAGTGTCTGGGTGGACACTATGACCCCTTAATAGAGAAAAACATTATTTTAACAGAGCCAAAAAACAAACACACGATCAACATAAACACAACAAAACACGTCCACAAATAACTCAGTCTGTGTGTGACTCTTGAAATCGTTTTTGTTTCTCTGACCTTTTATCAAACTATTATGACTTAAACACAAATGTTTGACATTCTTCAAACCCAAGAAAATGAGAGAATTTATTAAATGATGCTTATGAATCTTTACCTGGACAAGGGAGGGATTTAGAGCCAGGATATGACAGCTGTGGAGTCAAATTATGCTCCGTCAAAGGCAGAAGATGTCCTTCATCCAGACAGCTCCACACATACTGCGTACCAACCACCGGGATCTGGAGCTTCTGGATGCTGCGCTGCCGGTTACTACTCAGGTCATTCACATGGCTAGTGACCACAAAAGAGCACTGGAGAAGATAAAACAAGTCAACAGACACATGACAGCTGGACAGTTACTAATTACACAAGAGTTAGGAAGTAAATTCAATGAATTTATTGCTTATCAAAGGATTAGTAGTACAACTTCTGTATTCTTGTTTTAGGAGCTCACAGGACCCTGCTAAAAAAACTGCTTAAAAAAGCCCAGGCCAAACATGAAATGTCTAATTTGAAGTAGCTGATCTATACATACATGATTATTAGCTCTGTGTAACTGTCCCTATTGTGTGTTATGGAATAAAATAATCCATCATAGAACATGTGAAAATGAACCTCTTTGTTGATGGTGTAGGAGATGTTTCCTCCATTCTCCAGAAGAGCTGATTTCAGCTTCTGCTTCTCTTTAAAAGGCACATTCTTCACATCAAACACAACAGTACAGTTTTCAAACACTGTCATGATGCTGTCAGTGTCTGAACAAGAAGAGAAAAGACAGAAGACAAGAAAAAACTACAGTAAATAACGGTGAATATTGTAACTATTACAGTTAATGCTTTATATTTATTTAGGTAATCCCATTAAACACCTGGACATTTTACTTTTCTAATATTCACTCAAAAGTCAGGCTTTATGCACTCCTATTAAATTAACTTCGTAATTAGACAAAGCAATAATCTGACTCTGGCAATAATAACAGCTGATATTGTTGTCAATATAGCAGAAAGAACACCTTACCGTGAAAAAACACGTAGAAATCCTAATATTGTTAGTATGTGGTGTGAAGTCCGGTAAAAGACGAGTTTCCTGACTCATATACAGTAAAGACACGCCCCCACCCCTGCCTGAAATAAACACGAGGCGAGCTCCACCCAGTGGCCACTGCAGTTAAATTACTCGGCAGACTACAGTAGGCTAGTTACAGATGGCTAGTATAATTTTCAAGATACTGAAAAAAAATTAAAAAGAGAGTGAAGGTGTTTGAAATAATGTTTACTGTAGCAACACATTTAATCAACCCCAAGCTAAAACATCACAGGAGAAAAACACACAAGCACACTTGACAACAAAACAACATTTTGATATATTTTAAATGATAAAACAACATGATCATAGTTTCAGAGATGGAATCTTTGGTTTGTCTAATAAGTCATATTGAAATTTAGAAGAAATTACTTATACATTAGACAAATCTTTGCATAAAACAATCAAAGTAAAAAAAAAAAACAGTCTTTATCTGATGCAATAAAACAATCATATCACTCCTGTCCAAAAAAATGTACAGATATATTTTTGAAACACTTTAAGGGGATAAACATGATTGTTTTGCAGTAAATAAAGCAGCAACAGTACATTTCAACTGTAAAACGTGTGTTTCCAGTTTCTACATGACTGAAAAACCCATCCGTCTCTCCAGAACAGGTTTGAGAGGAGAATACGGGTGTGGAGAATCACAGCCCAGTAGCTGACGTGTAGACGATTCCCAATCCCTGCCGATCTCCAGCCTGCTGCACACACACGGATACTGTCTGTCTGTCTGACAGGCCCAGTCCACGGCCCTCTTCACCGCCTCCCAGTACATCAGTCTGAATGGAGAAGAGCAGAAAGTCATGGATGCACAGATACTGGAGTGACTCACTATGAGGACGCGTGCTGGTACCTGGGCTCCTGGGACTCTTTGAGTCGGAGGAGAGACTCGAGCAGCCGTCCCACCGCCAGCTTCTTCACCCGGATCAGCTGCAGCACCAGCAGAGTCGCCAGCAGCCTCAGAATATCAGCATGAGCTTTCACACCTGACACACAAACATCTGACTGACTCAAGGGTTAAACACACAAACATTTGACTGACTCAAAGGTAAACACACATAGACCTGTCTGTATATAACAAGCACATATATATTCTTTATATTCAAAAGCAATTTTTTAATCTAGTACACTCTATAGTATCTTATTATATAGTATCTATTCCTCAGTTTCACAAGGCTGATAATGCCCCTAAATGGCACACATGAATGGTAACTGATCTCTTAAGATTTCAGTAGACAGTCAAAAACAAAGCAGCAACAGGCAGTAAAAGATATGTTACCTAAAGATTGGATGCCTTTCTCCTTAAGGAAAATGTTGGCAAAAAAGTCAACGTCCAGGTTGAAAAATCTGCTCATCCTGCCAGTGCACTCCCAGTATCCATCCTGTATCCAGACACAAGCAATAGAGTCACATTCTCTTGATTACACATTTTCATTTTATATATAGTCGAGTGCATTAAATGATGTGTAAACACCTCGTGCTGAAGCTCAAACAGCTCATTCCAAGGCACTGCAGTGTCAGGTCTGCTTAATTCTTCTGTCATGACTGGCTGATCCAAGATCATCTTACATGTTTTCATCTGTTCCCATGGGTGAAATCCTTTAGATTTTTTTTTCATTTTTATCATCGAAAGTTTAACCACAGGTGAATCTTCTAAAGTGTGAGTCAACTCAGGTTGTGCAGGAGTCAAAGTGTCAGTTTGCTGGAGTAGTTGGAGATTTTGTATTGCCTGGTCTTGTTGCCTTAGTAGGGATGATCCAAAGAGTCCAGAGGTTGAGGAACCAGATTGTGCACTTTGGAGGGAACCACCAAAGCCTCCAAATACAGAGCCTTGAGGTATAGACTCTGCGGTTTGACCAAAAGCAAATGTAGAACATTCACTCCTGCTAAAATATCCATGGTCACTGCTTGTAGGAGGAGTAAAAACAGGAGGAGGAGGAGGAGGAGCAATATCAGGAGTCACCGACAGGCATTGTGCAAATTTAAGATGAGAAGGGAGGAAAAAATCTTCACGGAGAGGACGAGCACGATGCCCACTGGTAATCGCATCAGCAGAAAAAGAGATAGCACTTTCACTCGAGGTGTACATTACTGGCATACTATTTGCAAAAGGAGGACTGTGACCTGCAGCCGCAATCTGGTTGGCAGGAGGAGGAGGACAACTGTCTCTCATGAAATCTCCTCCAGACATTTTGACAGCCTGAAAAAGAGGAGGAGGAGGAGGAAGAGGAGGTGAAGGAGTCATTGAGAGAAATTGCTCTAACCTGGGCATTGCATGTTGACGCATGGATTGAATACGAGGAGCAGCTCCTGGAGCACCAGCAGGAGGAGGAGCAGGAGGAGGAGGCCTGTTAGTCATGGAGAAAGAATCCAGTGACTTTTCCCATATTTCAGAGGCTTGAAGATTGGAACCCTCTATTAAGATGTCACACAAGCGGGGACGAGAAGGAGGAGGGTGAGAGGGAGGGGGAGGACCACTTGTTATACTGCAAACATTGCTAAGAGAACGGCCGAGAAATCCTGCTGAGCCAGCGTACCGAGGAAATGCTCTTGAACGTAAATCACGAACGGGCACCGAAGGAGAAGGGGGTACAACCAGATCATCAAAACATTCCTCCTCCGAATTATAGCATAAATAATCAGGAGTGACTTCTTGAAGAGCAAAACCAACATCAGAAGACGTTGAGCAGCGACTGTGTGAGTCCTCTGAACTGGATTTCGCACAAAGATAATCACTTGCTTCCGCTAATTCCATCTGAAAAACAAATGCATTCAAATTATTGCTGTGGACACTGAAGAGCTAAAAACTAATGAAACCAACTGTGATTGTTAAACCACACGACTCTTTATGTTGTTACCAATTCTTCATCTTCAGCAGCAGCAGCTTCAGTCCACCCCATATATGGCAGAATGTCCACATCCTCCTCTGATATGAGTTTAGGAATATCTGTGAATCCAGTGTCAAACTCATTTGCCTCCTGCAAAGAGCAAATAAGCACATTCATTTTCCATTTATAAGTGTTCAGTTTGATTCTTCATTAATTCACAACATTTTATTAGAAAAATTCAGCCGTTTTGTAAGAGCATGTGACGACCTGTCTGCCCAGATGGTTACTTTTTCATTATTATTAATATATTATTTATGTGTAAACTGGTATATTTGAATAGCAACCTACCTACAACAAATCAGTGTCAGTATTAGAGTAAATGTTCTGGCCATATCCAGGTGTATAAGAGTGTGTGTGTGTGATCTAAACACTGTTAGTTAGCAGTAATCATACTGTACCCGCTCTTCGATGGCGACAAAGCTTGTGAACTGAGACAAGATGGAGAACTCTTTACTGAGCTCAATGATGAAGGACTTCAGCTCTGCTTTCTTCTCCTGATAGGGAAAACAGCAAATCAAGAAAGAAAAGAAAGCACATCACATAATTTAGGTTACAATGCTGGTTATATTAAAACAGGAACATGCAGTTAAATATTGTACCTCATGTTCTGCCTCACTGTTGCCTAGAATGCCATCTTCATAGTCTCTGATGATCGCTCTTGCTGTTAACTTGTGAAGGAACTATATACACACACACGCACACACACACACACACACACGCACATGCACACGCACACGCACACGCACACACATGCACACACACACACACACACACACACACACACACACACACACACACACACACACACACACACACACACACACACACACACACACACACACACACACACACACACATGCACATAATCCTCAAACACTCTATGTCGTTTCAGATTATATGAAGTATTTCAGATGTTCACTCACAGTTCCCTTCGTCTTCTGCAGTTCTGTGGTGGAAACCATTGTTTTGATCTCCTGCCCACTCAAATCACCAAACAATGTGGCCTTAAAGAATAATTATTACACAATTATAAACTATAAACAGGCAAACAGTTATGAAATCAGCTGCATATTGATTACTGTATTATTATTTTCACATTCAATTTCCATTTATACATCCAAATTTCTTTTACAACCTTCTTATTCATGTTACCAATATTGATTGCTTCACAAGGTTTTCAATAACCAAATTTAATAAAAATTGTCTAAATATTTTCCACATTTCCTGTAAATTAACAATTATATGCAGGATATTTCATTATTTTCACTCATGACACTGTATTAGATACTATATTAGTACATTTACAGTAATAGATGTCCAGTCCTCATGAATAACATTCAGGGATTTTGTAAACTGTTGATTCAGAGTTTTGAACCAGTTCATTGACCATTTTAAATTAATCTCACCAACTCAAATTGCAATACTGAACAAATAATAAAATAATGACTAAAATGTTGCAGTGACCGACAAATCTCAGCAGATATCGTGTCATTATACATTAGTATTTACAGAACATCAGCATCAGTGAAGCATGTCCACCTGAGTGCAGTGCGGCACAAAGCCGTATACGAGAGTGTGCCAGTCACTGAAGAGGGCATGAAGCTGTGAGGGAGCTTGAACAGGAGGAGGCGCTTTGGGATTAAACTGCTGCCACTTCACCGCCACTGATCTGCAGCCTGGAGACTCCATACGCTGAACCTGAGTGCGCACCTGAAACCACCAGCAAATCTGTTCAGCTCCAGCCTCAGAAACAATGAAGAGATAAATTAACAAAAACAACAGCATAAATCACCTTTTCTGCCCAAGTGTGTTTCATCTTTGTGTCAAAAAACTCATATGTTCCTCCACCTGCCTGAGCCAAAGCTCTGAGCATATGACGATTAGCGGTCAAGCTAGACAAAGACAAACACAAGCAAACTTTAGATTCAGAAACTCACTGTCAGACGAAGAGAAACACAGAGAGACTTGTTTAAAGGCAGACCTGAGTCCGCAGGTGAAGAGACGCGTGTGGCAGGAGTTTTCTCTGACCAGCTGTAGAGTCACAGGCTGGTTCTGAACATGTCCATCAGACAGCAGCAGGACGTTCCTCATGCCCTGGCAGGGGGGCAGCAAGCTAAGGCTCCGGAGAGGCCGCCACAGATCAGTGCTGCCACCAGCGCCGCTACACGACTGAAGACAGGACAAATACACTGATACACACAATCACAGTCAACTCTGACTCTCATTAAACTTTACTCACCATAATAAACTTCCTGGCTGCTTCAGATGCCTCATTTAAGGGCACCGGTGCAGGAAAAGCTTCCTTGTAATCTGTTTAAACACACATTAGAATTGAGAACTGGGATAAACAGTCATGCACACATGATCTCTCAGACAAATCACAGATTAATGATGAACTGAAAATGTTGACATGATGATCAGTGAGAGAATATCAGATGCTTTCAGTGAACACTAACCAGTGCTGAAAGAGATGATGTTGATCTTCAGTGAGCGGTCCAGAGATTTGAGCACTTGAAGGGCAATCCTGCGGGCGTTCAGCATCGCTTCTCCCTGCATAGACCTGGAGGAGTCCAGCAGAATGACCACATCGCTCACACTGGACGATCCTCCAGAAAGAGACAAACCGCTTGACTTGAAGTCTGGATAAAACACCAGCATGCAGGCCTGCAGGGATCAGATGGATGCATTCATGCTTAGTTTGATTAGATTACTTCATGATGTTCAGCAAGATTGGGCGAAATACAGACAACCATGACAGATGTGTCTGATAATTTCTTTACCTGACTGTCTTTTTCTGGATGGTTCTCAACCCACATCCTGGGCATGTGAATATTAGAAAGACTAAAGGACACCTGTAACCCATCAGGTCCCAGAGTCTGTCCTGGTACCGTGCTGATCACTGCCTTACAGTCGGTCATCTGAACAGGAAAGACATTAGTACTGTTCATATTGTTCATACCTGAATCTGGTACTTTACGTTAAAGTACACTCATCAAAAATTCAATTCATTTTTGCTCACATTTTACATCTAAAACATTTCGGTGTACATAAAAAGTCTACTTCTGTCAAATATTGTTCACACATCTGTCTATCTCTGTTTTAGTGAACACTTCTCCTTTGCTGAGATATTCCTACCACCTCACAGGTGTGGCATATCAAGATGCTGATTAGACAGCATGATTATTGCACAGGTGTGCCTTAGGCTGGCCACAATACAAGTTTTGAGAGAGTGTGTAATTGGCATTCTGAATGTCCACTAGAGCAGTTGTCCATGAACTGAATGTGCACTTAATTATTACAAGCTATCTTGAAAGATGTTTTAGAGAATTTGGCAGTACATCAACTAGCCTCACTATCGCAGACCACATGTAAAGCCTAGTCTGAGACCAGCCACCTGGACAGCTTCTGTAACAATCGGTTTGAATATCCAAAGAATCTCTGCACAAACTGTCAAAAACTTTGTCAGGAAACCTCTCAAGCATGCTTGTTGTCCTCCTTGGGATCTCAATCTGATTGTTATCATAACTGACCTGAGTGGGCAACCGCTCACATCTGAAGGCACTTTTAAGAAGTGTTCTCTTCACAAAGAAATCCTGGTGTTCACTGTACAGGGCAGATGGCAAAAACCATGTATGACATAATGTGGGGGAGCAGTTTACTGATGTCAACTATTTGAATCCAGTGGCCCATGGTGGCAGTTATGGTATGAGCAGACGTGGGTTAATGAACAAACACAGCGGCATGTAATTGATGGAATTTTGAATGCATAGAGATACCACAATGAGATCCTGAGGCCCATTGTTGTGCCTTGGATCCACTAATATCGCCTCATGTTGCAGCAGGATAATCTACATCCTAATGTTGCAAGAATCTGCACACAATTCCTGGAAGCAGAATACATCCCAGTTCTTGCATGGCCAGCATACTCGAAGGACATTCACCTATTGAACATGTTTGCGATGCTCTGGATTGAACTATAAAACAGTGTGCTCCAGTTCCTGCCAATATCCAGCAACATCACACAGCCATTGTAGAGGAGTGAACCAACATTACACAGCTCACAATCTACAACCTGGTCAACTCTGTATGACCGAAATGATCACACCAGATGCTGACTAGATTTCTGATCCCCCCACCCCCCTTAATAACAAAGATTTAGATAAATGTGTGAACAATAGAAATGATCTTTGCCCACAAAAAATGGGAGCAAAAACAAAACTGTTGTATCTATATTTTTGTTGAGAGTATTTCTGTAAGGAAATGTACAAAAAGTAAATTAATAACCTTGGTTTTGATGCGGTGTGAACAGTTTAAGTTGATAATCTCATAAGGCATTTCAATGGACATTGACAGAGAAAACTCCCTGAAGAATAAACAAAACATTAAAGAAACAACATGTGGTTTGTGACATAAAATAATGAGCTTTTCTATTGTTTCTCCACAGCAGTTTAATCTTCAGTGAACTTCCAGCAATTGAGACTCTCACCCCTTTGACTCGGACAGGCCAATCTTTTCAACAGTTGTCTGAAATACAACACAACTCTCAGTCAAAACACTGAAATGAACAGCGGGCAAATGACAGCAGTGAAGGACCAACCTGAGTTGTCTGGTTAAGGGCGGCGCTCTCTTGCCATGGTGCCACGCTGCCAGACAGTGAGAAGACTATAGAGCCCGATCTCACCACCAGCTCAGTGATGAACGTCACCTTGATCAAAACTGAGGCTCCAGGAGGAAGATTCCCCACGCTGATAGTAAACACATCCTGATCACATAAACACATGACCTTAGACAAACATTCCTGTTCATATCATCCACACAGCAGTTATTATTATGACTAGCTCATCTGTAGGAAATGATGTTCAGGAGCTCACAGGTGCATCCTGGTCCATCAGGTAGGCTCCATGACCTTTCTCTATAGCCTGCTTGTACTCCTTACGAGCCTGCTCTTTTTCCTTTACCTACAGCACAAAGAAACACTTGTAAAATGAACAGAAAATAGCTTTAAATATCAGCTGAACGTGACAAGCTGTAAATGATTTGCACCTCTCCAATGACGTGCTTTCCATTGATAAAGGCTTCAAATCCACACACTGCTGCCGTCTCCTCCAGTGGAAAGACAAACTTTGCTTCAATGGGAACAGCACTCTGATTTGTGTAGGTCTGAAAAATGATGACCTGGTGACAGAGCAGAGAAAAATTTACAGTCAGCTTACGAACCCCCCCCCCCCACCCCCCCACAAACATTCAGTTATAGTTTATAGTTACAATATTTTAGGTATTTTGGTTTGGTAAAGGGTTTGATTTAAGCTCTTGAGTTTTTAATGTTTTTGTTCTCATGGCTTTAAATGTGCCCATTAGGGGTTGTTTTAGATCTATTTTCTGATTTTGCCTTGTGTGAAAGGAATCCTTTTGCCTCTGTGAGAAAGAACACACCTCACCCATCAGGTCCATCAGTTTGCACTTCACATTGACAGCCTGTAGAGGAAGTTTCTGACCACTGCTGTCCAGCAAACCTGCATTCATCTCCTCCAGAGGATTCTTAGTAGACTCCAAACCCTCACTGTCATCACTGGACACTAGTAATAAGAAATAAGAGAGAACAAAAAAAGATTAACAGCACAAATTACATTACATTAGTATTGTGTTACCTCTATTGTGCCAGTGCTGAAACACTCCAGCCCAACATGCCTGAATGACTACTGCCCTGTAGCACTCACACCTATCATCATAAAGTACTTCCAGCGGTTGGCACATCTGAAAGACTCTCTGCCATCCACACTGGACCCACACCAGTTTGCCTACCGTGGCAAAAGGGGCACAGAGGATGCAGTCTCCATAGCACTGCACGAATGCTGTTTATTGACTTCAGCTCAGCATTCAACACTGTCATACCCTCTAAGTTAATTATCAAACTTAGAGACCTGGATATCGACATGTCTCTCTGCAACTGGATTATGGACTTTCTGACAAACAGACCTCAGAATGTTAGATCAGGCCACATCTGCTCCACCACCATCACAATCAACACTGGTGTACCACAGGGCTGTGTGCTGAGCCCCTTCCTCTACTCCCTTTTTACCATTGACTGTAGGCCTGTGAACTGATTCAACATTTTCAAATTTGCAGATGACACCACAGTGATTGGTCTAATCAGCAACAATGATGACACTGCCTACAAGGAGGAGATACTTGGTGCACTGACAATAATCTGCTCCTTAACACCAACAAACTGTCCAACGCATCACAGGGACCACATTGCCAGCCATAGAGAATATCTAGAAGAAACACTGTCTGCGCTGAGCACGCAGTATTCTTAAGGACAACTCTCACCCTGCACACAGACTGTTTTCACTCCTGCCTTCCGGCAGGCGCTTCAGGCTCCCCCAGACAAAAACCACCAGACTGAGGAACAGCTTTTTTCCCCAGAGCTGAACTCTGCACCCCACTGACTCTTTTTACCCCCAATACACCCCCCACTCTCCACTAACTTATACTCCTCACAATCACTGCACTGTTTAACATTTGCACATTTAAAATTTGCACATATTCATTGCACTATATTGCACTGATTCAATTATTTGAACTCTACATACCCACAGCACATGGACATTTGTAATCATGTTTATCTATCTGCACACTTCTGATTATTAATAGCAACCTGTACATATATTCATTTATTGTAAATCTCTGTTCATAGCTAAAACAACCTGTATACAATGTTCATAGTAAATCCATCTGTAAATATCGCTATTTTTTATAACTGCACTTTATAATTTATAATTGTATCCTGCACTTGCTGCTAGTGCACTGCTGGTTAGACCTGAACTGCATTTTGTTACATTGTACTTATGACAATAAAGTTGAATCTAATCTAATCTAATCTAATATGTACAGAGCATCAAATCATCCCAAGAAATGATTTCTTTCCACCATGTCAACATTTTTTATACATATTAGAAACTACAGATTGAAGATTATATAATTATTCTAAACCCCAAATAAATGTAATAATAATTATAACCACTATGATAAGAATGACAATAATAATTGTATTATTAGTAGTATTTATATTTACATGGTATCCTATTTTTAATTACAATACAAGTATCTCTCATTTCTCATATGGCACCTGTCACATGTTTGCCTGGTCCTCTGTTTCTTTGTTCTGTTTTCCTGATGCAATTATCTGCTCACAGGTTTTTATTTTGTTAATCTTTACCCAGTGTATGTCGTCCATGTCAGTGTCAGGTCTCGTCCATATTGTGCATGTAAGCCCTTTATTGTATTATTAAAGAGCTTACTCTCATCACTCTTGTTTGAGATCACGGAACACACAAGTGATAAGTCTATAGAACTGAACAACACTACCCAAGCAAAGCTGCCTTTGGAAAGTCCTCAAGGATGCGTTACTGTGTTCGTAGAGTGGGTGCTGGTGAACAATGGAACCAATTTCACCACTGACCCCATTGAAGAGGACTTCACAGATCAAGATCCAGAATTTAGTCTGTGATCCATCACCCCACTTTTAAAGCATAATTCAATGCATCAATGCATCGCAATTATTTCTCTTAAGATACTGGATTGATACTTAAAAGTTCAGAATAGATGTTTTATTCAAATTTGATTGTGAGGATTTGGGCCTGTGCAGGCATAAGCTCTAAACAGAAAAAAGTGCTGAGAGGCGCACATACAGGTCCTGCAGAATTTGTTTCAATTGGACAGATGGATACAGTAATTGCAGGCATGGAGCTTCTGATCCTTTGTGTGTCCACATTCCTCACCACAACCGAAAGCAATACCTTGGGTCCTCATCTCGACATGGATAAAAGACCATCACCTGCAGCTCAATCTGACTAAAACAAAACTTCTTGTTTTCCCTGCAACAATATTCATAAATCAATCTGAAGTCAGCTACAATTATCCCTCCCAATTCAGTCAGGAATCTTCGATTGACCTTCGATGACGAGTTACCCTTCAAAGAGCACATTGAGGTTTGCACAATACAACATCAGAAAAATCTGACCCATCCTCACTGAGCACTCAGCACAGATTCTTATCCAAGTGCTAGGCAATTTCTAGACTAGAGTACCGTAATGCTCTCCTAGCTGGACTCCCATCATCTCTTGTAAAACCACTCTAGTTCCTGCAAAATGCTGCAGATCAGCTAAATTTCAACAGCCCCTACAGAGCCCATGTCAGACATCTCTTTATTTCCCTGCACTGGCTACAAGTTAAAGCTTGCAAGCTTTGTATTATTATCACTTGATGCGAGTATGGGATAAATGGATTGATCCCTTCCTGATTGTAAGTTGCTTTGGATAATAATATCTACTAAATGACTTAAGGTGAAGGTATCTACGCAGGGGAATAGGCTTAGAGGAGGATTTGAGGTAAAACTGAGACTTGACATCCAAATGGGCTAAAACATCATGAAATAATTGTATAAACAAATATAACCTAACTGACAGCTCTAGTTGAAACCCAATCCCCCACATTTAATACCTGGTAATGGTAATGGTATGTGCTGTTCACTGGATGTTGCTTAAAACTTACAGACGTCAGTCGGTGTGTCTGTGAGCTCCAGTAAGGTATTGATTTGAGGCTGGAAGTCTTTTAACTCGTCCCCCTCCAGAGTGAACTGCACCACATACTTCAGTCTGATCTGCTCTGTGTTAAACACCACAAACTCATCGTCCTGTCCAATATAAGGCAAAACACAAACCCAAAGGTCACATTAGATCCCAAAACACAAGCAGAGTGTTAAGTACACAGAAAAAGACTAAGAAGAGCACCTCAAATTCAGAAAGTCTGTTGTGTGAGCGGCGGACTCCATGAACGCTGTGGAAGCCGTCAGGAGCACAAGTCAAACTGGTGTCTTTCTTCAGCAGGTCTTTGCACCGACCCAACGCCACTTCACACACCAACAGCAGCCGAGAGCCGTCAGTTACACTGGGCTTGGAGTATTTCACACTGGTCCTTTAAGAGGTAAAGTTATTGAATCACTGTGTAACAAGCTATAATATAGATGTGCCCTAAGTAAAATCATATTATTTATATGTGTTAATGCAATACTAAGACATGATGGTATAACACAACCTATAAATATGAAAAACTGTACATGCTATTAATGCACAAGGCTACTGACTTTAGAGAGTCACTGAAGTAGATTCCTCCTCCAAGATTCCCGATATCCGTCCTCTCAATTCCATGCAGTTCAACTCCAACCCTGGGCAGCAGCAGACCTCTACACACAATATTTAATCAAAATGTACATAAATTTAATGACTTATTAATAAATCAAATTAATTACATATATTATTTAATCAGACAATTTCAGATATGCATGCAGGATTTTGGAGGTACGTGTACTAAATACTGCATAATTGTGTGAGAGCACAATGTCACAAAAGCAGAGAAAGGAGAGGATAGTTCTCTGAGTGATTTACTGACTGCACAAATAAAAAAAAACACAGATGAAGCTGCCTATTTCAGTAATAACCAAGTTCAGTGGCTTTTGGCTGTTAACCAATAGTCAGTTAATATAGCAGTTAATTGACTACCACAACTGGTAAATCATGTGAATCACATTGACTCATAATGCATATTTAATTGTACATGCCAATTTTTTTTGTACATGACAAGTTATTTCTTTTGATTAGCTTATAAGCTTAATCGCAGTCATGTACATACCAAGGAAATAGTTCACTTCCGCATTGAGAATAAGTTGGATTTGCTCTTACCGTGACAGTATTCCAACCAAACTACTAGGACTAGTGGAGTGGAGGAGGGGCTTAATGTTGCCTAACTCCTCCCTAAACATCTGAAGCTCCACCCCTCTGCCGATGCGCACAATCTGCTTAATCTGAACAGGCCTGTAGGTGATATAAGTTTAACATAATTTATGTTATGTAAATACATGAAAATTTCAACCATGCCTGAAAAAATACCACAAATCATCACAGTCCAGTTTACCTGTCCTGAAGCAGTTTAGAAACTGCATGAAACTCAGGGTTTTCTGGTGGAACAAAGTCAATGCTGCACCTCAGAGCTCGATACTTTCCCAGAGACGAAGGGGACGGGCTTCCCAGAGTGGCTTCACTCACATTCACAATATCTCTGATCAGCTGGAGACCACAGGAGAATGTTAAGTTCATGTCTTCATTGTTCAACAACAGCCTCGTGATGAAATCCCCCAAGTAAATTATCTTATTGTCTTATATCTCATATGAGCAGTATATTGTAATACTAAAGTCTTAATGGTCCTAATGTGGTATAATAAATGTAATACTATGTTGGTTTACACATTACCTGACAAAGGTCTAGTTTCTGAGACACAAGCTTGTGTTTGGATGGAGGGTCGCTCATTCTGAGGGGCAGGAGTGTGTTGACCTCCTCTAGCAGGGCTTTGGCTTCATCCTCATACTGAGTCTTTTGTGCCTGCAGTAACAATCCTTCCACCCTGCTCACCTGCAACAGCACAGAGACCTTAAACACACTGTAGTAAACAATCTGAATATTCACTGTGTGTGATTAAATAAGCTCCTGCTCACATCATTGAGGCTGATTCTGGACAAGGGGACTGTCAGGATGTTATTAAGAGAACCGAGAGCTTCAGTCCAAATCAGCTCCACGAAGACACCAACTTCCTTTGATAATGTGCTGCAGTTCAGCCTCTCCTCCAGCAGAAGCTGCCAATCAATCAGTCACACACACATTTCACACACATTAAACACACATTATACATAAATCACACGCATAAAAATAGATGTTTGTGTTTACCTGCTGCAGGCTGTAAGATGCCAAGCGCTCAACCTCAGCAGGAAGTGTGTGTGTCTTTGTGAATCCCTGAGCCTCCATTTCCTTCATCAGCATCAGATAAGCTTCCACAGCATCTTCAGACGTCTCACAGAAAACAAGCTTGTCCTGGACCACTGCGGTCTATAGTGAGAGAGTGTCCATCAGCACAAGAGCACAAGATTCAGTACCAACAGTACAATCAGACTCAAATAAGAACAATTTACAATAATAAACAAGTTTCAAGAGCAAACCTCAGCTTCACGCAACACTGAACACAGCACACGATACTGCTGGCCTGCTCGTCCATTGACACCCTGGAGCTCCAAAACAGACAGAGTCTTGGGTTTGACCTGCAACATAATCAGACATTTTTAATCTGGTGATGGCTACAATAATCACTTTTAGAAAGAAGTGTTTAAGGGGTCATTTTTAATAATTTAAGTATTCCCCTGAATTATTTTATCTGGTTGGTGTCAATAAATTGTTATTTTTGAGCTCTGATACGTACAGTATGATTTATAGTGAATTGAATTATTACACTGTATAAAAATAATAGAAAAGCATTGCAATGCTAAAGTACAGCTGAAAAACCCACCGTTCCTTATATAAGTATTTTGTACTGATGTTTATTAGAACTGAATGAAAGGAGTTTTAATAATTGTCATATTTCTGGAGCAGACAGTGTGTGCGCATCTTTTTGCTTCAATTTGCAACACTAGACAAACTAAAAACTTTTTTCATTTAAATTATCCACAGAGCAGTATACTGATAAAGAAACATGCAGAATCTGTTCTAATGTCTGCCTGTTTGGTGCTCAGTGATCTGTAGGGCCGGTCAGAGGCCAACAGTTCAAGTGGTATATACACTCACCGGCCACTTTATTAGGTACACCTGTCCAACTGCTTGTTTACGGAAATTTCTGATCAGCCAATCACATGGCAGCAACTAAATATATTTAGGCATGTAGACATGGTCAGGACGATCTGCTGCAGTTCAAACTGAGCATCAGAATGGGGAAGAAAGGGGATTAGGGACTTTGAATGTGGCATCAACAACATGTAAGCATGGATCCATCCTGCCTTGTATCAATGGTTCAGGCTGCTGGTGGTGGTCTAATGGTGTGGGAAATTTTCTTGGCACACTTTGGGCCCATTAGTACCAACTGAGCATCGTGTCAGCGCCACAGCCTACCTGTCCATTGTTGCTGACCATGTCCATCCCTTTATGACCACAGTGTTCCCATCTAATGATCTAACTTCCAGCAGGATAACGCACCATGCCATAAAGCGCAAACCATCTCAGGCTGGTTTCTTGAACATGACAATGAGTTTACTGTACTCAAGTGGCTTCCACAGTCACCAAACCTCAATCCAATAGAGCACTTTTGGGATATGGTGGAATGGGAGATTCACATCATGGATGTGCAGCTGACAATTCTGCAGCAACTACGTGATGCTATTATGTCAATATGGACTAAAATCTCTGAGGAATATTTCCAGTACATTGTTGAATCAATGCCACAAAGTATAAAAGCAGTTCTGAAGGCAAAAGGGGGTCCAACCAAGTACTAGTTAGGTGTACCTAATAAAGTGGCTGGTGAGTGTAGGTTATTAAGATTTAAGTCATAAAGTTTGTACTGTGACAACAACTGGCTCTTTTTTATTAAAATATTAATGTAAATTATATTTCATGACTTGACTCTGATAATGTAAATAATGCATGAAGTTGCTCACCTTTTCAAAAACCGAGTACTTGGCCACTTGAAAAAATGAAGGGAATTCAGGCAAGTCATGATCAGCACCTTTGTATACTCTGATAAAGGTAAAGGAAAAGATCAGTTAAACAAGCACATCCAAATAAGAGAAGTGTTAAAGAAACAATGAACTATTGAACAGCTAGTGACAGTGACAAAGAACAAAAGCACACCTGAATTTGCTAGCACGAGGTCCACCCTTCTCAAGAATCTCAACCTCTGCGTTTGGGAGATCAGGCTGACCTTTGAACTTATTTTTTTCTAGTATCTTGGTCGACACTATAACCCCTTTAAAGAGAAAGACAACAACATTGTTACATAGTTTAATCTCACTTAAATGTGCTTTAATCACAGCTGCAGTCTCAAATACATTTCTCAACCAAATGTAATGCAACATAAACATACAGTATACAAATACTGAACCACACCCTTTCAGCAAACACAGCTTAGCTACCATAGATACAATTTGCTTCAAACAAACATCTGTTCAAAAAAACTATGCAACATGTATTTGGTTGGTAAGTTAATAATTAATCTTCTAAACACAACTGCAGTCTGAGGAAGTGCTATGAATAAAAATCTAAGCCACACCTCATGTTCACATTACGCTAACATGACCACAGAAACAATCAGTGTTCATGAACTCCTACATGAGGAAGTTAAATCTCCTACTGTACCTGGAGAAGGGAGGGATTCATTGGTTGGATATGACAGCTGTGGGGTTAAATTATGCTCCGTCAAAGGCAGAAGATGTCCTTCATCCACACAGCTCCACACATACTGCGTTCCAACCACCGGGATCTGGAGCTTCTGGATGCTGCGCTGCCTGTTACTGCTCAGGTCATTCACATGGCTGGTGACCACAAAAGAGCACTGGAGAAGATATAAGGAGGTCACATGCCACATATCAGCCCTTTGATGACTCAATTTAGAAAATCAATATGAACATTATCTATACAAATCCTATGTTCTTATTGCAGCTAACTAAAAACAAAGTATAAAATGTTTTAAAACTTTTAAACAAAGCATAAATTGAATAATAGAAATCAAAAAATGAACCTCTTTGTTGATGGTGTAGGAGATGTTTCCTCCATTCTCCAGAAGAGCTGATTTCAGCTTCTGCTTCTCTTTAAAAGGCACATTCTTCACATCAAACACAACAGTACAGTTTTCAAACACTGTCATGATGCTGTCAGTGTCTGAACAAGAAGAGAAAAGAAAGACTGCAGTAAACCTTATCAATCACACATGAGCTCTTTAAAATTATTATATTTCTTCTATTTTCTTGTTAACCCTAATTAAGAAACACCTTTAAAATAGTACTTATTTGGCATGAAATACGTTAAATTATCCTTCTTTTTATTTAAAGACATGTCACAAATCCTAGTCAATGATCCAACTGCTGTTGCTATCTATCTCTAGAGTTGTTCTCATGTCATTAGCAGTCGAAAGAGCAACTTACCGTCTACGAAGTTAGACGAGCTGTGACACGTTAGGATTTTAAGAATATATAGCAATATGTACAGATAGCAGACGCGAATGATTTGGTGTGTGAAGTTCAGTAAAGAAATGCTTCCTGAAATACAGTAAAGACACGCCTACATTCCCCTGAGATAACAACATATGACGAGCTCCATCCAGTGGCAGAATCCGACCTTACTAAATACACCTTTGAAACTTGTTTTTAAAAATCCTTTAAATCAGATTAGGTTTGAGTTTTTTTCTAAAGCTTTTGTTCTTTTTTAAACCTTTAGAAACAAACAATACATCTATCGTGCTAATTATGTGAATATTTTTTTTGTTTTGTTTTATATAACCTACAAAATGGGCGTCACGGAGGCTTAGTGGTTAGTACTGTCGCCTCAAAGCAAGAAAGTCGCTGGTTTGAGTCCCGACTGGGCCAGTTTGCATTTTTGTGTGGTGTTCTTCTCGTGTTTGCATTGGTTTCTGCTCCAGATTCTCCCACAGTCCAAAGACATACGGTATAGGTGAATTGAATAAACTGAATTGGCTGTAGTGTATGAGTGTGTGTGTGAATATGGATGTTTTCCAGTACTGGGTTGCAGCTGGAAGGGCATCCACTGTATAAAACATCTGGTAGATAAGTTGGTGGTTCATTCAGCTGTGCCGACCCCTGATAAATAAAGGACTAAGCTGATGAAAAATGAATGAATAACAGTACAAATTTAGAGAATTTTGGGGAGATAAAAGAAAAGTTTGCAGTGAATTTCAACTGAATTATGAAATTCTTTAATTTCACAAATGTTAGTTGAGGATATTTGATCTTTTCACCTTTTTTTTTGCCTCACATCAGTCTGCGTGTCAGTGTTGAACATTTTACGACTTTACAGTAGGTTACACTGTAACATGCTGATAACAGTCCTACAGTAAGTATTTCAAAGGTCTTTGGATTGCTATAGCAAACATTTAAATAACTGATTTCATCAATAAAGAGACGCCTATGCAAATTTGAATGGCAACACCACGTTCAATATTTAAACAATTGTAATCGTTTTAAAAATAACCCAAATTACTTAATGAAACCCAATTTTATTTTTCACTTCTTGAACAGTGATCAGATTCAGCCTACTTCTGTTTAAAGCAATGGTTCATCCTAAATATTTTTAATAATATTTTTAGGGGGCTCATTTTTATTTTCTTATTATAACATTAAATAATATTTGAGCTCAAATCGTGGTCTGGAGCTTTGAGAGTAAAAAAATGCAACAAAACAACGGGCTCATATAACATATTAAACTGAAATTGATTTGTTTTGTGCAAGAGACTGAATGGCCCATTGATCACATAGAAATGTAATGCATTGTTTATTACAATGTAGGCCTAAAGGAGAAGGACAATAGGAGTTCTAGATTATGCATTTTAGGTAATGTAATCTGACAACATTTTTAATTACCTTTGATTAATTAACTTGATTCTTAATCTCATCAAATAGATTAATAAAGAAAATAAATTAATTAAGCTAAAATTGTCCATAGTATATGTGTGAATGAGTAAATGAGAGTGTGTGGATGTTTCCCAGTGATTGGTTGCAGCTGGAAGGGCATCTGCAGCAAAAAACATGTGCAGGATGATTTGGCAGTTTATTCCGCTTTGGCGACCCCAGATTAATAAAGGGACTCAGCCAAAAAAAAAAAAAATGAATGAATGAATGAATGAATAATACACATACATCAAAGCACACAATATTTTTTCGAAACCACAAATTAACCTTGATTTTGCTACAAAAACAGTTGTTACTCATTACTATTAACTAACATAAAAACTTAAAAAACTCATGAATTTAAAATGAAAACAACAACTTTCCATAAATCAATGTTACATGTATTTTATTTAATATCTATAAACTTTGATTAACATGTTATGCTGCTTATAATGTACCCTGCTTAACAATTTATCTTGGGAATTAATGCAAAATCATTCACACTGTACATTCCTTAACACTGGTTTAACATTCTTATTTGCATGCAGTGTTAGTGGCTATTACTGGATGAATGCAGCATACAAATTCACATAAAATCTTAGTTAAAAATTTAAACAAAGCTTAATAGTGGTTTAATAGTGTACAGACAAAACACACATAGACACATTTAGAATGAACTGTTCAATATATTTGTATAAATTTGGGCAGTTTATTCTTGCATTATCACAGCTGAATTTTCAGGATTATTACTTCAGTCTTTGAGCCGCATGACACTTCTGATTGGTAATCTGATGGGTTGTTATATCATCAGTGTATAAAAACAGATGTGCTGTGTGGTACTTTTTTTTTTGCTTTAACTGGTATATTTGTTCAGTATTCTTTGATGTATGGAAAGCAATAAACAATAAACAACATTTATTTAAATGAAAAGAAATTGTTGTTATCAGTAGTACAGTCCTAAAAAAAAGGTGGTGTACTATTACCGACCCAACCCAAAGTATACAGGCAAGGAAACGAGTGTTCAACTGGTAAAGGTTGAGTAAATATTTTTTTGGGTGGACTATCCATTTAAAAAGGAAAAATATTTAAACATTTTTTTTTTTCTTTAAAGTAAGAATCTAATAGTCTAATTCTATTCAATGATTTATAGCTAACAGTGCCCCCGGGTGCCACGGTGGAGCAGTGAGTAGCACGATCACCTCACAGCAAGAAGGTTGCTGGTTTGAGCCTTGGCTGGGTCAGTTAGCATTTCTGTGTGAAGTTTGCATGTGGGTTTCCCCCGGGTGCTCCGGTTTTCCCCACATATCCAAAAACGTGGTGTGGGTGATTTGGGTAAGCTAAATTGTCTGTATAGTAAATGAGTGTGTATGGATGTTTCCCAGTCATGGGTTGCGGCTAGAAGGGTATCTGCTGCGTAAAACATGTGCTGGATAAGTTGGCGGTTTATTCCGCTGTGGCAACCCCAGATTATAAAGGGACTAAGCCAGAAAAAAAAGAATGAATAAATGAATAACAGTGCTCTCAGTGGATCCAGAGATTGGCTAACTATATTTAGCTGGTAAAACAAAACTGTTTAACTCTATAGGGACTTGTAAAATGAGCCTATTTCTATATATATATATATATATATATATATATATATATATATATATATATATATATATATATATATATATATATATATATATATATATATATATATATATATATTTATTTTTTTATTTTTTTTATTTTAATACTGTAAAAAAAATCATGTTTCAAGGCAGTCATATTGTATGTTGTTAACATAAGCTGTACATTTTAAATAATAATCAGGAAAACAAAAGCAAAGAACACTTCTTTAAAAACTCAAATAAGCTGCACTAGCTTATTTAATCATTTTAATATTGAAAAAAGATTCAATCAAGTTACAACAATTTATTAAACTTTTAAGTTAACTCAATAGAGTCAGTGCATACATAAATAAACAGCTTTTAACTTACTTTCTTTACTGTCGTATTACTTTACATTTAATAGGCGGCTCCTTCAAACATCAATCAGCCATTATGTTTGATTGTCACATTTGTGCATGCTTGTTTTAAACCAAGCTAATAGGAGTCTAGATAAAACACTAAAAACAATGAGGCAAAGACAACTCATAAATCATGTAACAAAATCCGTTCATTCCCTGTAGTGGTGGGCACAATTAAAGCAATGTCAAACACTGTTTTACAGAATTTTATTAATTTTCATTTTCTTGTCGGCTTAGTCCCTTTATTAATCTGGGGTCGCCACAGTGGAATGAACCACCAACTTATCCAGCAAGTTTTTACGGATGCCCTTCTAGCCGCAACCCATCTCTGGGAAACATCCACACACACACTCATAAACTACGGACAATTTAGCCTTCTCAATTCACCTGTACCGCATGTCTTTGGACTGTGGGGGAAACCGGAGCACCCGGAGGAAACCCACGCGAACGCAGGGAGAACATGCAAACTCCACACAGAAACGTCAACTGAGCCGAGGCTTGAACCTTTTTGCTGTGAGGCAACAGCACTACCTACTGCGCCACTGCTTCGCTCGTTTTACAGAATTTTTTTAGGATTTTCATTTTAGGAAACCTCAGTATATATATACATACATAGTCAGTATATATATACATACATATATATATACATACATAGACAGTGTTACAACCCAGAAACAAATCACCACATACCCGAATCAGAAGCCATGGATGAACAAGGAGGTGCGCCTCCTGCTGAAGGCACGCAACACTGCCTTCAGATCAGGGGATGCACAGGCCTACAGCACATCCAGGGCTAATCTGAAGAGGGGCATCAAAAAGGCCAAGCACTGTTACAAGCTAAAGCTAGAGGAGCACTTTTCCAACTCTGATCCTCGGCGCATGTGGCAGGGCATCCAGGCCATCACCAACTACAAACCCAGCCAGTCCACACCCACAGCCACAGACGTCTCCTTCCTGAACGAGCTAAATGACTTTTATGCCCGCTTTGATAGAGACAATAAAGAACCCTACACCAGGATCATTTCCTCCACCGACCACTCACCTATCACACTCACCTCCTCAGAAGTACCCACGGCACTGAGTCGTATCAATGTGCGTAAGGCTGCTGGACCAGATGGTATTCCTGGGCGTGTCCTCAAAGCATGTGCAGAACAGCTCGCTGGGGTATTCACAGACATTTTCAACCTGTCACTCAACCTAGCAGCTGTGCCAACATGCTTTAAAACCACTTCTATTGTGCCAATGCCCAAACACTCCAGCCCAACATGACTGAATGACTACCGCCCTGTAGCACTCACACCCATCATCATGAAGTGTTTCGAGCGGTTGGTCCTGGCACATCTAAAAGACTCTCTGCCACCCACACTGGACCCACATCAGTTTGCCTACCATGGAAACAGGAGCACAGATGATGCAGTCTCTATAGCACTGCACTCTGTACTCACACACCTGGACAATAAAAACACTTATGCACGAATGCTGTTTGTGGACTTCAGCTCAGCATTCAACACGGTCATACCCTCCAAGTTACTGATCAAACTCAGAGACCTGGATATCGACACATCACTCTGCAACTGGATTATGGACTTTCTGACTAACAGACCTCAGAATGTTAGATAAGGTCAAATCTGCTACACCACCGTCACACTCAACACTGGTGTACCACAGGGCTGTGTGCTGAGCCCTTTCCACTACTCCCTTTTTACAGTTGACTGTAGGCCTGTTAATAGATCTAACACCATCATCAAATTTGCAGATGACACCACAGTGATTGGTCTAATCAGCAACAATGATGAGACGGCCTACAGGGAGGAGATACAGCATCTGGCCACCTGGTGCACCGACAATAATCTGCTCCTTAACACCAACAAGACCAAGGAGCTCATTTTGGACTTCAGAAAGGGACGAACAGGCTCACATGATCCCATCCACATCAATGGGATGGCCGTTCAGCCTGTCTCATCCTTTAAGTTCCTGGGGACCCACATCTCAAAGGACCTTTCCTGGTTCACCAACACCTCCAGCCTGATCAAGAAGGCTCACTAGTGCCTATTCTTTTTAAGGCAACTGAAGAAGAACCAGTTTTCATCAGCCGTCTTGGTGAACTTCTAACGCTGCACAATAGAGAGCATCCTGACAAACTGTGTCACAGTCTGGTATAGAAGCTGCTCTGTTGCTGAGCGTAAGGCACTGCAGCGGGTGTTGAAAACTGCCCAACGCATCACAGGGACGACACTGCCAGCCATAGAGGACATCCAGAAGAAACACTGTTTGCGCCGAGCATGCAGTATTCTGAAGGACACCTTTCACCCCGCTCGCAGACAGTTTCCTCTCCTGCCCTCCGGCAGGCGCTTCAGGCTCCCCCGGACAAAAACCAGCAGACTGAGGAACAGCTTTTTCCCCAGAGCTGTCTCCCTCCTGAACTCTGCCCCACACTGACTCTTTTGCCCCCCCAATACACCACCCACTCTCCTCTAACTTAAACTCCTCGCAATAACTGCACTGTTTAACATTTGCACGTTTAAAATTTGCACATTCACTGCACCACATTGAACTGTTTACTTACTGAACTGTACATAACCACTGCATATGGACATTTGTAATTATGTACACACCCACCATACATATACACTTGTAATCATGCTTATTTATCTGCGTACTACTGATTATTGATAGCAACCTGTACATATATTCATATATTGTAACATATACACTTGTAATCATGTTTATCTATCCCTGTACATATATTCATATATTGTAACATATACACTTGTAATCATGTTTATCTATCTGCACACTACTGATTATTAATATCAACCTGCACATATATTCATATATTGTAAATCTGTTCATAGCTTATCCAACCTGTATATAATGTTCATAGTACATCCATCTGTAAATATCACTATAGTTTTCTATAACTGCACTTTATAACTTATTCCTGTATCTGAATCTAATCTAATCTAATCTAATCTAATCTAATATATATATATATATATATATATATATATATATATATATATATATATATATATATATATATATATATATATATATATATATATATATATATATATACAACAGTTCAACAACAGTTCTGTCTGGTTCTCGAATCTGATTGGCTGATAGCCGTGATATACTTAAATAATGTCAACACCCATACAGCCTCCTTACCCTTTGTGTATTACTCCACCCAAATACAGCCAGCAAAAAACAAATACTACAGAGTTTAAAGTTTAAAAGATGCTTGCTCAGCTGTTTAACTGTCAGCTTATGATTTGAATCCAACGCGGAAGAAAGTAGTTCCTGATACAAAAGGGTTTTTGAGACTCGTTTGAATGTTTGATTTTGTTTTTATATACACAATTATGGCCTTCAAACTGTTATATAAACGCAATATCACACTCGTAGCAGTAGACATGCGGCCTCGTGCCAACGCAAGTCTCCCACCAGTGCCGATATACAGCCATATCACACTGCTACTCATGTGATATTGCTTATATATATATATATATATATATATATATATATATATATATATATATATATATATATATATATATATATATATATATATCCCAAAAATGGTTTTAAAAAAATAAAACTGCTTTTATTCTAGATGAAATAAAACAAATAAGACTTTCTCCAGAAGAAAAAATATTATCAGACATACTGTGAAAATTTCCTTGCTCTGTTAAACATCATTTAAGTTTTATTTATTCAATTTATGTGGACTTACTGTATGTTTCTGACATATTTAAGACATATGTGTTTTGGATATAAGGACAAAAATGTTTCTGACATATATGGTAAATATATGTGCTGTACATGTAGAGGACATATATGTTTCTGGCATATATGGGACATATATGTTTTACTTTTTTGGACATATATGTTTCTGGCATATATGGGACAAGTGTTGTAGGGGACATATATGTTTCTTGCATATATGTGGACATATGTTACTGACATATATGGGACATAAATGTGTTTTACATATATGGACACACAGTTGAAGTCAGAATTATTAGCTCCGTGTTTATTTTTCCTCCCAATTTCTGTTTAACGGAGAGCAGATTTTTTTACAACACATTTCTAAGCATAATAGTTTTAATAACTCATTTCTAATAACTGATTTATTTGATCTTTGCCATGATGACAGTAAATAATATTTGACTAGATATTTTTCAAGACATTTCTATATAGCTTGAAGTGACATTTAAAGGCTTAACTAAGTTAATTAGGTTAGCTAGGCAGGTTAGGGTAAGTAGGTGAGCTATTAAATGATGATGTTTTGTTCTGTATAGAGTATCGGGAAAAATAGATTAAAGGGGCTAATAATTTTGACCTTAAAATGTTTTTTTTTTTTATTAAAAAATGCTTTTATTCTAGCCAAAATAAATAAATAAAACAAATAAGACTTTCTCCAGAAGAAAAAAATGATCAGACATACTGTGAAAATTTCCTTGCTCTGTTAAACATCATTTGGGAAATATTTAAAAAAAAATAAATAAAATAAAAGGGGGGTTAATAATTTTTACTTCAACTGTATATGTTTCTGACATATATGGGATATATATGTGTTTTACATATATGGCCATTTGTGTTTATGGCATATATGTGGACATATTTGTTTCTGGCATGTACCGTTGAAGTCAGACTTATTAGCCCCCTTCGATTTTTTTTTCTTATTTTTTAAATATTTTCCAAATGATGTTTAACAGAGCAAATAAATTTTCACAGCATGTCTGATAAGATTTTTTTGTTTTATTTCAGATATTAAAAGCAGTTTTTATTTTTTTAAACACCATTTTAATGACAAAATTATTAGCCCCTTTATGCTATATTTTTTTCTCGATAAACTACAGAACAAACCACTGTTATACAATAACTTGCCCAATTACCCTAACCTGCCTAGTGAACCTAATTAACCTAGTTAGATCTTTAAATGTCACTTTAAGCTGTATAGAAGTGTCTTGAAAAATATTTAGTCAAATATTATTTACTGTCATCATGACAAAGATAAAATAAATCAGTTATTAGAAATGAGTTATTAAAACTATTATCTTTAGAAATGTGCTGAAAAAATCTTCTGACTCTGAATTCTGAATTTAACTGTATGTTTCTGGTAAATACAGTTAAAGTCAGAATTATTAGCCACCCTGAATTATTAGACCACTTGTTTATTTTTTCCCCAATTTCTGTTTAACGGAGAGAAGGTTTATTTAACACATTTCTAAAGATTTTAGTCCCTAAAATGGTGTTTAAAAATTAAAAACAGCTTTTATTCTAGCCGAATGAAACAAATAAGCCTTTCTCTATTATCTCTATCTATTATCTCTATTCCTATATTATCAGACATGCTGTGAAAATTTCTTTGCTCTGTTAAACATGATTTGGAATATATTTAAAAAAGAACAAAAAAATTCGATAATTCTGACTAATAATTCTGACTTCAACTGTATGTGGACATATGTTTCTGACAAATATGGGCCATATATGTGCTTTAAATGTAGGGGACATATATGAGACATGTTTCTGACATATATGGGACAAGTTGTTATCATTATAAATGTCTTTTTCCAACACCTCTAACCACTAAATCTTTAATTTCTCTAACTTTAAATTGGCAGTGCCTATCAGAATATATAAGGGACATTCTACCAGAAAAGTACATTTTCACTTATAAAATATCTGACAGGGCCTGACTTAAACTCATTGTTGCCAAGAAAGTAATACAAAACAAGCTTAAAATCATACAGTTCAATGTTAGAACGCATCCCTGATCACTGTGAGCTCTGTTCTTCTCCATCAAATGATCTCAGTTCCGAATCATAATCTTAAACGTAAATTGCACGCATTTGATGTTAAATTTAATACAAACGTGACTGCCTAGTTAACCTAATTAGTTAAGCCTTTAAATGTCACTTTAAGCTGCATAGAAGTGTCTTGAAAAATATCTAGTAAAATGTAATTTACTGTCATCGTGGCAAAGATAAAGTTATTAGTTAAATTTAGTTAAAATTAGTTATTAAAACTATTATGTTTTGAAATGTGTTGAAAAAATCTGCTCTCCGTTAAACAGAAAACAGAGGAAAAATAAACAGGGAGACTAATAATTCTGACTTCAACTGTACATGGTCCAGATGGTGTTCCAATTACAAACTACTGAAACCAGCTTTATTAGATTAAATAATGAATATTTAGAAAAAAATATACATATTTTGCTCAGCATGCATAAAAAAAAGAATCAAAACAAAAGTAAATAACCTTTTTTGTATAAAACAAACAAACAAACAAAAAAATAAATATAAAGAGCATAAAATAACATACTTTAAAAAAGTACAATGCCCTTAATATCCTACATCTGTTTTTTGGCTTTCACATCATGTTCACTGTAATGAACTAACTCTGCCTTAAGCAAAACTTGACAAATCAGTTTCAGCGCTTTCAAAAATGCTGTGCTTCACGTCAACAGTTGTGGCTTTCAGAAGGTCAGAGAGGGTCTGTACTTCAAAGGAAAGCTCTTCTGTTACGCTCTTCACATAATGAAGCTTCAGTGATCTCAGATAATGATATGACTCAGAGGACATCATGCAGCTTTTTACATTTCATTGCAAATAGTGTCCCTTTTGTGAGAAATGCGTCATCCATTACTTTGACATTAATAGCAAAAGGTCAGTGCCAAGTATCTCTTCACATCATCTGTAATTTTAGGACATCAAACAGACAACTGTGATCATGTTTTAAATGGTTTTCTTAGAAGGGATGAACTAATACTGTGTTGTCTGGTGCTTCTTGAACACTAGAGGGAGCTGTTGACCCTCGTAAGAAATGTTTCTCCTGGTTACTTGTGTGTTTTAAAAGGGATAGTTCATCCAAAAATGAAATAAATTGGCATCTTTTACTCACCATTTTGAGGTTGTTGTTTTTTGTTGTTGTTTTTGTTCTGAATAATGTTGGAAAATATTTTGAATAATGTTGGACATACTTTACCATTAACAAGGGTTATTTATTACATGGTTTAAAGGTTACAGGTTTTTGGCATTCAACATACCCTTTTTGTGCTTAACAGAAGAAAAAACAGTTCAAGGGTTAATAAATAATGGCAGAATTTTCAATTTTGGGTGAACTGTTTCTTTAATGGCGCAATTTAGTCTTGTGCACATTTTGTAAAACGGCTTAGTGTTGTAGAATAAATGTGACCCTGCACCACAAAACTTGTCAAAAGGGTCAATGTTTTGAAAACTGATATTTATACATCACACAAAAGCTGAATAAATAAGCTTTCCACTGGTGTATGGTTTGTTAGGACAATATTTAGTTGGGATAAAACTATTTAAAATCTGAGGGTGCAAATCACAAAATTGAGATAATGCAGCAATGCACATTAGTAGTCTAGTTAAGTTTTAATAGAATAACACTAGGAAATTAACAAAATATTTTTCTTGAGCATGATCTTTATGGGCGAGGTAGTGGTGCAGTAGGTAGTGCTGTCGCCTCACAGCAAGAAGGTTGCTGGGTCGCTGGTTCGAGCCTCAGCTCAGTTGGCGTTTCTGTGTGGAGTTTGCATGTTCTCCCTGCCTTCGCGTGGGTTTCCTCTGGGTGCTCCGGTTTCCCCCACAGTCCAAAGACATGCGGTACAGGTGAATTGGGTAGGCTAAATTGTCCGTTGTGTTTGACTATGTGTGTGTTAATGTGTGTGTGGATGTTTCCCAGAGATGGGTTGCGGTTGGAAGGGCATCCGCTGCGTAAAAACTTGCTGGATAAGTTGGCAGGTCATTCTGCTGTGGTGACCCCGGATTAATAATGGGACTAAGCCGACAAGAAAATTAATGAATGAAAGTCAGATGAAAAAATATTATTGGAAATAAAGAGGAAATATTAGTGGAAAATGGATGAACGGGTTCAGCCGTAACTCAAATAACTGCTCATTATAACTGAAGTCTGCAGAAGAACCCACATCACAAAGCACACATCATACCAAACCTTGAAGTAGATGAGCAACAGCAGCAGAAAAATAGCACACCGATGACATTCCTGTCAATCAATTTGCACAGGCTCACTAAGACTGGAAATAAAAATAGAAAAAGGTTGCCTGGTCTGACGTGTCTCTATATCTGCTGCCATATTTAGATAGCAAGGTCAGAATTTGTCATATAAGGCAAAGGTTCCTTGTCCATCCCTTTATGACCACATTCTGCCAGTCCTTTGCTGGCTACTTCCAGCAGAATAACAACACACCATGTCCATAGCTCAGATCATATCAAACTAGCTTCTTGAACCTGACAGTGAGCTCGCTACACTTAAAGACCTTCACCATCACCAGTGAGATGTGATAGGTTGGGAGATTCACATCAAGGACTTACAGCTGACAGATCTAAAGCATTGATGTTATAATGGCAAAACGTAGCAACACCTAAGGTTTGTTTCCTGAACCTAAAAGCAAAACAGACTCATTGGACATTTCTGCTTCAGCCTACATTTTTACTCAAACTGCAAAATGTACTTCAACACACAGGTGACTGCAGTTTATGGGTACAATGAACACTAGAGGGCAGCATGACGCTGCCAACAAACCCTCAACCCAACCCCACCCTCCCACCCACCCTTTCACACTAATCATATTTACAGGGACCATGACATTAATAAAGAATAAAATTTGTGCAGCTCTTTGTACCAAACACCAAATAAATACCAAAAAACAACTTTTTTGGTCAGTTTGCTCAATACCTCACCTTGTACAGTGTTATGCTTGTGAATTACAGTACTCATGTTCAAGTCCAGTGAAGCACAATTCCAAAAAAAGGGATAAAAGCAATGTAAATTCAAGGTAAAACTGTAGTTGCAGTGCACTTTTCTTTTGTGTTTGCTTTTAAAAACACTATTGGTTGGTTTTAGGGAGAAGTTTAGGTCAGTGGTTCAGTAGTGGTTCAGGATACCACAAGCTCTGCCTTTACATTGACATAGAGAGGGATGTGTATACCAAAACATCCTGTGAGTAATGCGTTTTATATGCGCAAAAATGTATACAGCACCTCCTACTGAATTTGTCATCTAAAACATGCAACAAAAGGAGGATTATCTGGAGTAATAAATTTTGCATTTGGTGAAAAATTAAGGTTGAATGATGTTTCCAATGAGCCCGGGCTGTACAAAGGGTAAGGGGATTAGTATAGCTAGGGTTAGGTAGGGTTTCTAACCCACAATAACTGTCTGTGAATATACCAGAGGCATAGAATTGCATGAATGGAGGGAACGTGTTCCCACCTATATCCACAGACTGTGCTGTCAACATTAACCTAGACATGCAGAAAGGGTTTAATTTGTAGGTCCCCACAAATGTCAAGCGCAAATCTAACCCCCTTGCAGTAGACTGACATCCTCTCTTTTAGTGTACTTAATCTTAAATTTCTATAATTACATGGAATTAATATAATACCCTTGTGAGAAAGTATATGTATTTGCTTTTTTTCTTCTCTTTTATTTTGTTCAAGGCCGCTTTGACCCTCTGATAAGTCTGAAATCTTCTTAAAAGGTTTCTTTTTACAGACATGTCGGAAATGTGCTATTTTCCAAGACAACATGTCTGAGAAAAATGTGGGCTGCTGGTCCAGCTGTGATTGAATCTGTCCTCTCAACCTCTCTGTTCGTCTGGTTTGGCTCCAAATCACTGCACTCTAAGAGGAAATAATTGGCTGCCAGCTCTTCTCACTCACAGACATTAGCATCTACAGTAGGACGAAAAAGAAGGTGTGGAAAATCATAGTCAACAGCATAGCCAGTTTCTTTTTCACCGTCTCCCTTCACAACAGAGAACAGTTATGCCCTGAAAACTAGGGCACATCGACACCTGCACAGCTTCTTTCCCCAGGCCAGAGCTCCTGCCAACATGGACAATTCCCTCAGCGTTCCTTTGTAACCCAACAAACATTCTTTATTCCAGATTCAGCTTCCAGTATAGTTCACAAAACTTTTGGGGATGTTTTTGTTTATAATATATTTTGTTGTGCCCTCAAAACATAAAATAAAATGTATGAATTAATGTCATTGAATTATGACAGCTACGCATTCCACTTTCCAAGCAAAATAACTAAAACTAAACTAGAACTAAAAGTTGGGTTCAAATGAATTCAACAACAGGTAACTTTTTTCAAATTATGTCAATGTCAATATGTAAATTTTGGTAATATATTTAAATATTTGGACACATTTGTGCTGTTATTTTCAGCGAAACTGATACGTTTCCCAAAATTAATTTAGTCAAAGGCAATTACAAAATGTTTTAAGAAAAGGTCATTGTACTGCTTGTCCAACTGATATTTATGATTAATATTTACATGTTTGGGTGACGAATGTGTATAGGTAATTCCCAGTGATGGGTTGCAGTTGGAAGAGCATCCACTGTGTAAAACATATGCTGGATAAGTTGGCAGTTCATTCTTCTGTGGCGACCCCTGATGAATAAAGAATCTAAGCCAAAAAGAAAATGAATGAATGAATGAATGATGTTTAGGCAGCACAGTGGCGCAGTGGATAGGGATGTCACCTCATAGCAAGAAGGTCACTGGTTTGAGCCCCGGCTGGGTCAGTTGACATTCTGTTTGGAGTTTGCAAGTTTTCCCCGTGTTTGGACGTGTTTTCTACAGGTGCTCTGGTTTTTCCTATAGTCCAAAGACATGCGGCAACTAAACAGAGACAACTAAATTAGCTGTAGTGTATGTGTGTGAATCAGTGTGTATGGGTATTTCCCAGTGCTGGGTTGCAGCTGGAAGGGCGTTCGCTGTGTAAAACGTATTCTGGTGGTTCATTTGGCTGTGGTGACCCTGATAAATAAAAGGACCAACCAGAAGGAAAATAAATGAATGAATGAACATACATATTTATCAGACATTTTAAAAGAATAATATTGTAGCAAGATGATATTATTGATTATCAACTAACTGACTACCTCGCCTTGATTAAAACAAAACCACATCAGGATCTGCAATTGGATCTTTTATTGATTTATATTATTAAATTAGTTATGTGAAAAATTGTATGACTCCTGAATAACAAATAATTTTGTTCCTGAGTCAGTGTTCTGAATAAATCATTGCATGACTGATATAGGGCAACAACCTCTCGTTTTGTCCTGGGACAGTCCTTTATTTTAGCTTTAAAAGTCATGTCCTCTTTTGTATTTTACCTTTACTACAAATTATTCATGGCTGAGTGTTAGCAGTAGTCTTCTGTCACACAAAAATAGCCTAACCAATGGTAGACAATCCTGCCATAGCATGTTTTAAAGAACAAAAGTACATTTCTATATAACATATATGTTTTTTACACTGGCTATGACAGTTTTTTCAGTACATTTAACAAGTTTTCTCAACTCTTAACACAATTAGCCCAACATCCATCTTTGTTGGCTATACAGTTAACGTATTTCTTGTTGCTTTGACACAAAATGAATCCAGATAACGGCAATTTAAAATGTTTAAACTTCTTTTACACACAAATTCAACTAAGAGCAAAATAATGTAATATTACAAATATATTTACAAATGCTTTCACACAGTAGGTCAGAACAGATAACACCATGATCAAAACAGAACTTATATAGGATAAAGTCAAAGTGAATTGAAACGCAAATATATCTGTATTTTTCCATTGTTAATGAGAAATAGCTTATTGCAATATATATATATATATATATATATATATATATATATATATATATATATATATATATATATATATATATATATATATATATATATATATCACATGATCATATGTTCTAAAAGACGACTCTTAAGGTTTTTGAAAGGAATAGTGAGCGCATCAAAGAACTCCATCACCAAAATGTCCAGGTAAGAGTATGCAATACAGTCAATACCATACTATACACAGTGTGTTTCACAGTAAACTACTCTATATAACTGGAGTTCATTGGTACATACAGTAGGTATAAAGTACAGTACAGCATTTGTATATGCTGTGTCTAATTACTTTCAGAGAGGCATGAAGTTGAAGCCAATCATGTACCACATGGAATTATCTATGTTGACGAGGCTTGGGATGTCGCCGTGGGAGAAACATAATAGGCCAAAGGGCACCAGTTGCCATGAAGATATCAAGTGTAAACATTGAAAACATGTGGCAAAATGCAGACGACCGGGCAGAATAGAACACACACACACACACACACACACACACACGCTACGGGTAATTTAGCTTATTTAATTTACTTACATTGTCTTTGGACTGTGAAAAAAACTGGAGCACCCGGAGAAAACCCACGCCATGGGGAGAACATGCAAACTCCAAACAGAAATGCCAACTGGTTAAGCCAGGACTCGAATCAAAGACCTTCTTGCTGTGAGGTGACAGTAATTGACTACTGAGCCACTGTACCACCCCACAAAAGTATTAGTTATTAGAAATTAATTATTAAAACTCATGTGTTTATAAATGTAATGAAACAAAAGGTTCTCTCCATTAAACGGCACTTGGTAAATATTTAAAAAAAGAACGGTAGATTATACATATATATCATACCATTCAGAGAAATATGGTCACCCAGATGACTGATTCAAATGACTCACTCATAAAAATAGTGACTGAAAAAACCCACCACCAACACAGACCGACAGACTGTCTGGAACAAACACAGATTGGCAAATCCCAGTGCAGAGATAATAATACATATCTGACTAATATGTGATGCTTTGTCTCATCTCAAAAACACCGTCAACTTTAGATTCTCTTACACTTTCAGCAGTATTGAAGCAACAGTGCCTGAGGGGCATCCTGCAACACACAAAAGGAGAAATAAACCAATAACCAAAGATAAACAAAAGGAAATAAACCTAACATCTGTGTTTCAGAAAATGAAAAGAGATTAAAACACATTATGGCTTTTCAACGAGTAAACAATTGTTTACTACTGGTAGATTGCTGGCAGAAACCCACACATTTCCCTCAGCCTGTGACTTGCCAGAGAATTGCAACTAAAAATATTGTTCATCTTCACAACCAAATGATCGTGAGTTTTCCCTCAATCATCTGCCTCCTCTTTGCTTAGGCCTATATTCCCTCAGAGCTCTTTCCCCAATTTTCTATATCACCTCCCACAACTCTAACTACATCTCCACTGACATTTTGATAAGTTCTTCTTCTCTCTCAGCTGAAATTGCACTTTCATAGGTTGAAAATGGACATTGTGTCATCCATAAACTGTATGTATTTGTGTTGTGTGAAAGCCCCAGATGCATTTTCACAAGACTAATATCTACATTGGCCTAATGGACTTTCTGGTGGCTATAGGATCTGATTTAAGAGCCATGTGTTTCATATTTAGGGAGAGAGGAAAAACAGACACTGGGAAAGACAATATAGGCAATGGGTGAATGGTTATGTCACGGTTACAACCGACTCAACGTTGCAACATTAGAAAAACAGGTAAATTGAAAAGAGAAATGATTTATTAACAAAACGTATAATTAACAAAAGTATTTAAAGCAATCAAAGTCATTATAAATGGAAGTCATTAGTGAAAAGCATGCGTATGGTTGTGTACTGAGCACATGATTCAAAACAAACTAAAATAAATAAAAAACGCCAGGCAGAGACGTCCTGCCAATCGAGCTCCCTCTCAGACATAATGCCAGACTCTTTATAGGCACCACACAATGGGTCACAGAAGAGATGACCAACCCACCAATCTGCAATCATGCAGCCTCTGCAAAATCACAAAACCTCAAATGACAAACAGATCCCACATGGGACCTAACAGTCACATTTTTGTGAACTGTGATGCACCATAAAAATGTCCATAATTAGTATTTATAAAATAGTTTGTTTTTAAGTGCTTGCTCATTTTCTCTCTTCAAAATATAGATTTTTTTTTTAAATTACTATTGATTGAATAAATCAGTCATTCAATAATTTTCATCCACTTTCCAGAACCGAGTAGCAGGGTCTTAAGAGAGAACCCCAGACTTCCTGCTTCCCAGACACTTTGTCCAGCTCCTCTGGGGAAATCCTGAGGCATTCCTAGGCCAGCCGAGAGACATAGTCCCTACAGCATGTCCTGGGTCTTCCTCAAGGCCTCCTACTGGTGGGACATGCTTGGAACACCTCCTTAAGTTGAAACAGATGTCCAAACCACCTCAGCTGACTTCTCTCGATGTGGAAGAACATCGGTTCTACTCCGAGCTCCTCCCGGGTGACAGAGCGCTATCTATAGAGCAAACTCATTTCGACTGCTTGTATTCAAGATCTTGTCCTTTCGGTCATGACCCAAAGCTCATGACCATAGGTGAGAGTAGGAACAAAGATTGACTGGTAAATCAAGCTACAACAGATCGGTACATCGATCAAATTACTGCTGCCGCTGCATCAATTTGCCTGTGAATCTCATGTTTCATCCTTCCCTCACTGGTGAACAAAACCCCAAGATACTTGAACTCCTCCACCTGGGGTAAGGTCTTTCCACCAACCTGGAACCAATCAATAACTATTGACATGTTAATTAATTGTATATGACCAGAAATTGACACAAAGGTTATAATATTTGGTGGATTAGTGTTTATTAGGTAACAGTAATCATTTTGAATGTTGGCTTTATTTGAAAAATAACTTTATTTTATTTACTAATGACTAAAAGTCTTTATTAACTAAATTTATCTCGTTCAAAGTATATTTGTAGAGACAATGTTCTTAACTAAGCTCAAGAAATAACATTATAGCACAGCTTGGATATTTTGTATGGGAGCATATCAATATCCAAGTGATGTTTGGCAACATGGCAATGTATTTCTTTATTTACATTTGCATTCTTCATGATATATTTGCAAAGTTTGGTGCAAAATGAAAATAAATAATAGACTTTGCATCTGTTATTTCTAACCACAGTTTTATTATGTAAATAAGATACAAATTCAAATGCTTTAAAGATTGATAAAATTACATTGAAAATGTATTACTGAAGTGGAATTGATGTATGTAATGTACAATCAGAATTGGTAGCAAAATAGATAATTTAAATGTCATTTGCCCTACACTCAATGAATTATTTCTGCTTGTTCAAACTACCTATTTAAATAAGCTGACAACACAATTCTCTTTGTTTCTTTGGCCGATTTTTTTTTTTTTTAGTTTACTTAAATTTGCAAATCGTTAACTTAAGCATTTTGTGTTGGGACAACATGAAGAAAATTGTGATGGTCCAACTACCTGGTTATGGTTTTTGTAGTTCCCAGCATGCTTCGTGTGTGATTAAATTAAGGGAAATTAAGACAGAAACGTTGACAATTAAAGTAATCTTAGGTATTTAAAGTTAATAAAACTTGTTCAAGTTTAATCTTTACTTCAGTTAAATGACTTAGAAGATTTTCATACAAAGATTTCAGTTTTGAGATTACCACCTTTCAGAAGCACCAGCCTGATCTCACGAGAAAACGTAATTATTTTACGTTTTGTCAGTTTACTGGCTAATTCGTACAAATTCAGTCAAATTCAGAGTTCAGTCGTACAATTTTTAAAAAGGAGTCATGGCACCTAACCCCAACCTTCATTGGGGGGATGAGCAAATCTTACTAAATTGTAAGAATGAGATCATACGAATTCCTACAAATTAGCCACTAAACTAAAAAGTCACAAATTGCCATGAGATTGTGTTGGAAGTACCCATGTTTGGGTGTTGGCAGCTTATTTAGTAAAAATGCAAATTGTTGCTTTGCTTAGTGAGCAATAACTTACCTAAAATGAGTTCTGAGATCGGTCTCAATCAATTGTATGTGTCACAATCACCAGCGATCTAACCTTCATAGAATACAATCCTGCCTCCATACGGACTAGAAGTCCTATCAGACACCAAGTATACACACCTGTTCAAAGCCTTCTTTGATTAGACTCACACAGCTGAAGCTGTTTATGGACTGATTACACTCACATATAAATGGCTCAATCTGACACCCTCATTGCTGAGTCTTGTATGACTGTATTGTGAACTTAACGATGCAGTTGCCTTGCCTGTTTTGACCCTACCTTTTTTTTGCTTTGTTGCATTGTTTCTTCCTGTCATCTGCCTGTCTTTTGAGCATCCACCTGTTTACACGACTCTGGATTTGCCTGCATGTACCGGTTTAACCATTGTTTGCCAGGCTATTCTCATAATAAATCCTGCATTTGGATCCGCACCTCTGTTGTCAGCGTCCATCTTCACATGACAATATGTAACTCATGAAATATGCTTTCAATGGCTCTTTTAGTTAAATTAGCCTTTAGGATAACTTTAAATAAAACTAAGAGATTTCAAAAATGTACAACACATAACAGACATACATGATATTTTTTTTAGAACTTTGAGTTGAAGTTCAATAAAAAAAAACGTGAATGGTTCTGGTAACACTTTATTTTGATGGTCCATATGAGTATTAGTAGACTGCATGCCTAATATCTGTTGATACTGCTCCTTTAACAGACATTTAACAGTATATAAGAAACTTTGCAAGTACATGTCAACTTACTCTAACCCTAACCCCAACCCCAACCTAACAGTCACGGTCACACAAGGAAGACATGAGGGTTAAACTTCATGGGCGTTTATTCACACATAGCAATAACAATAGTTAGGTGAAGCAGGTAAATGGCGGAGAGCGATCTCACACATAAACAGTCCAATGGGTAAACTCAGTACTTTGGTTAAATGCCAACAAAAGAATAGTTACTTCCCTTATAGGTGCAACTGCATTTGCAGGAGAATATCCACAGAGGATAACAAGAGAATTCAGGAGAGAAGATGACCATGCGTCAATGATTCCAGCCGAAGACTGAATAAGTGAGGTGAGAATTTATGGTGAGTGGGGATTGCAGTTGCAGGTGCAGGTGCAGGTGCGTGTGCGGGTGATTAGTAATCAGGCAAGGGTTCACTGGTGTGGTGTGTAAGGGATGGTGAGGGACTGCAGGAATGAAGCTGCGGTCGCAATGGGCTTTTCCTCCCATAGACTTCCATTCATACGCACGAGAATGCGTCAGATCAGAAACGGAGGGTCATGCGTAAAGTTTCTCTGGTTGCTGTGGTGCAAAGTTCAAGCTTGGTAAACTCTGACCTGCGAAATTGTATCGTAAATTGTATATGCAAAATTGTATTGTATAGTCACTAGACTGCATGAGACCAATCGAGGATCAAAACATGATCTCTCTGGACACAAATTTTAAATATGGAGCAGCCGCTTTCTTTTTAAATGTCTAATCATCTTGTTTAATCCCACCCCTTTTCGCAGATTCGTATGACAAAATTTCGCAAAACTCAAACTCAGGTGTGATCGCAGCTTGAGTCGAGGGTGTGACATTAACAGTCTACGTATAATCTAATGAGAATTAGTTGTCATGCAATGTAACTTAAATTCAACAAACGGACCATCGAAATACAGTGTGACCACAGTTTCTTTTTTTGTTTTTGTTGGTGCTAAACAAATTTATTGGATGGAAATCCTTTCCTCAATTAAATTGAGTTATTTTTAAGTGTAATAGCATTTAGAATCAGGGTTAAGAAAAGTAGGTTTACATTTTTCTCATAACACCACAACATCCAATATGTATTTTCAAAAGGCATTCTGAGCCAAATGTATAGCAAAAAGGTAATAGAATGCTGCGTTAGATGTATTTTTAATTCATTGATGCTCACAATACAGATGTTTTAAAAATTCATTTTCAATTAGTCCATCACAAAGATTGTTGAGTCGAAATGGTTTTGAAAATGCATTCATGTGATGACCCATAAATTACACAAAATATATCTTCAAAGCTTTTCTGAAGCACTGTTTTGAAAGTGAATTAAATATAATCAAAATCTTTATTCTCATTGAAATGCATTCATCACAAAAATGCTCTTATCAAAGTAACTTGCAGCATATAGTCTGACTCAGTGAGGGAACAAGAGCATAACAGAACATGACGGTGTTAGTGTACGTATACAAAATGCACAATACAGTCCAAGCTATAAGGACCCACTTATGTGCCTCAGGGGTGCTGTAGAAAGAATATTTCACACATCTGTGTAGTGTGAATTCAATAGAGCTCAGATCAATAAAATACACAACATAAGGTTCAAAAGCAGTTAATAAAAAGATAGCTGTAGGTTAGAAAGAGACTGTATTTATCAGTATGTTATACCAACCCTTATACTTTCTTTATTTATTATTTACGTCAATGTGCAGCATGCAGGGTTCCACAGTTTCATGTGTGGGTGTAAAATGCATGAACATGTTATTAATGTGTTTGATCATGAAGATCCTGGTGTACTATTGGTGAAGTGCCAGGTCACCCTCCAGCACCTTACCGTAAACACATTCTCTTTGTGTGCCTCATTAGCATCGCTTTTAACAAGAGCCACGGTTGGTCTAATGGCCCACACAGATGTTTACACATCACTATACACATATATAGATTTAGTGCAAGCAAATTAGCTTAAGTATAAATATCACAATGCTTGGGTTTGTTCAATGAACACAAACCCAGTCTTTGTATTTCGTTTAAGTGTTTTTTCATTCTCCTTGTAAAATATCCATTATTTTCTTGGCAAGCTTAAGAGGCAATGAAATGCGTACGCCCAGGGAAATGTTGCTTTTCTTTTGTGTCTGTCGCTTACCACAGGGAACAAGTTCTCTTTTAATTCCACCATTGTTGAAGACAGAAGGGACTGAGATGAATAGAATTGAAACTGACTCATGGCATAAATAAATGAATGCTCATCTGGGTCTGGGTGCAGAGCTAGACGATTAACTGAACATTATTATTTTGAACATTTTACCTGTTCTCTACAGCCTTGGCAAAAAGATTCTTTTCTGTGGCACTGCCAAAAAAAGTCCCAGCTTCAATCTCAACATAAGAAGTCTTATTTACTAATTGGGAATCCTTGTTTCCTTAGGATGTGAGGGAAGGAAGGAAATCAAGGATGGATGAATCAAATTAATTTGTGTAATATTCTTGATTGCTCAAACATCCCATTAAAGTTGCTTAAAGTATGTGCAAGTGATCTGCTCTTTTGACGTTGATGCTGGATTATTTAAGGCATACAAAATAAATGTTAACAATGCAACATGCTCTGTTCAAATATTTGTTTATTCACATGATGAAGGATTTAAAACGATTGTGACAGTTATAGGAGTATTTATATGTACATGCGGTTTTTCATTTTCTACATACACCTGTGGGTCCTTGCTCAAACAACTTCAAAAATGTTGATCTTTTACAACCATCATTTTTGTAAAACATGGGCAAACCCAATGCTTTAAAACTTAACAAGAAAAATGTAATTCAGCAGCTGACTCAGCCCAGCACTTATTTAGATTGTGGTTTCTCTGAACACCTTTTCACGTTATTTGGAGTGCAATTGAAAAATTTCTATGTGTTTTAGTGGTTTCCAGCTTCACAGGTTGTAGGACAGAGGATCTAAAATAATGAGGAATCTATTTAAGTACTGAGAAGCACCCCATCTGCTTGTTTTATTAATGACACACAAAAAAGTTATTTTATTTGAAATTCTGTTTAGTGACACAGTGCCTATCCTCTTTTTCTGCAGTATCAGTTCTGAAGGTATTTTTCTCCCAGTCATTTTCCCACTGAGATTATAATATTGTTTTAAATAATCTCAACATTGCAAACTTAGAATGGAAATTTGTTCAACAAATAAGTGAATAATAAAAAAACCCTGAATTCTATCTTTAAAGATAATACATATGTATGCACATAAAACAGTGTTTTTGCATTATTACAATGTCAGAGAGACATCATTTAGCACTTGGCACAACATATTTCCCCACTGCAGGCTGTTACAGTGACTGTGGAACATTTGGTCCCCATAATGTAGTATTGCAAAACTTAACCTGCCCACACACACAAAAACACACAGATAATAATAAAAAATAAATTAAAAAAATGTGTACTAATGGCTTCAACACACAACGTATATTAGCAACCTAGGGTAACACTTTATAAAAACTACACATTATGTATCATTTGCTGGCATTTAGTGAATTTATTATTTGTTAAGCATTAATTCTACATTAATAGATGTTAGTAGGCAGTTCATAACTGCAGCTATAAATGCTGTATTCTTGACTTACAACCACATTTATAATGTGCTTAACAATTGTACTTTCATGCTTTGTAGATGAAATTCAGTATTGCCTTATTTACAAATTTACTTATTGCCTTATTTACAAACCATTTGTATTTAAGAGTAGTTGGTGGTTTTTAAGATCATTCAGAATGAGTTAGTAAATGATTATTAAATTATTAGAACCAATGTTTACATATCTTGTTATTCAGGCGTATAGTAATGGTATTATATATGTTATTAATTGCTTTATTAACTCAACTTTCATCCAGTTTTGTGACCTAATATAAAGTAAGGATTATTTATGCTTTATAAATCCCTTATAAATGACAATTAAAGGCTCCGTATCAAATATACAATAAAAGTTTGTAATCTTATCTAAAAAGTAAAAGTACTATAACGTTTAAACTGCTGAATACTGTCAAAATACAACAGAAAACTACAACAGTCATTTTATTTTAGATAAGGTTGCAAATAATTATTTTTCAGTTAAAGTAAAGTTTCATTTGTGTATCTTCAAACAAATAAAAATGAATAATGTCGTTTGTGTTCTTTTTTCCTGTTAAGAATTTAAGTAACCCTTTAATTGTCATTTATAAGAGACTTATAAAGGATAAATAGTCTTCACATTAGATTGAGTCACACAACTGGATGAAGTTGAGTTAAAGAAGCATTTACTAACTTACAAATTAGTTATTAGTATTTGCCTGAATAATAAGATATATTAATCTTCATTTGAATAATTTATTAATCGTTTACTAACTCTTTCTGAATTATCTTAAAAAAAACATTAAACTAAGCTTAAATAACGGCTTAATAAATAATGTAATACTTATTTTAGCAATGAAAAATAAATCAGTAACCAAGTATGAAAGTACAATTATTAAGCACATTATTAATGTGGTCAAGAATACAGCATTTGTAGCTGCAGTTATAAACTGCTTTTATAACTGCTTACTGACATTCATTATTGTAGAGTAAATGCTTAACAAATAATAAATTCATTATTTGCTAATGCTTAATAAATGGCTCATAATGTGTAGTTATTATTAAGTGTTAACCAACCTTGTTTTAACTCATAGCTTTTTTAATGGCTTATATGGGTAAAAAACAGTCTTCAAATGGAGACAATTGAATATGTTAACAATCAGAAATAATCAGAAAGAAAGATGACACTTCAGATGAAAGGTGAATATTTAATCTTTCACTTCTTGTGTAAAAGTAATACCAGTCTATTTAAGCTATTCACAAAAGATGGCAAGACTATTCTTTATTTCTTCAGGGTACTTTCATATGTTATTCCAGAGTACTTTCAAGAAAACCAGTGCACTACGGTGTTACATTTAAAAAAAAAAAAAACATGCTAAAAAAAGCACACACTCTTAAAAATAAAAGTACTGCATTGATGGTTCCATGAAGAGATTTTAACATCCACAAAACCTTTCCATAAAAGGTTTTTTTATGGTGTAAAAAGTTTCTTTAACGTGTTCAAATGATTTTCACACTGACATGGAGTTCTTAAAAAAAATTATTTAAAAATAGTTCAGGCTCATTCTGAATATGTATCGCTATATACATTTCTGGAGAGAGCCAAATACTGTATGTCCCAGGAGTATATGTTTTTTTCGCCATTTTTGTTTTCGCAATCCACCAGAATCCGCTGTCGACTGACCAATCGACTGACCCACTCTCCTCCTTCTCTAAACCCAACCAATAGTGTTTTCAAAAGCACAATTGACCCATCCACCTTCTTTCCTAAACCCAACCGACAGTTTAAAAAGCAGTCTAGAAAAAGAAAAGCTATTGCTTGATTTTTTTACCACATTTTCAGATTTGACCACATCCTCACCCTGTTAATTAATTGTTTATTTAATTTTTTGGCTTTTGTTTTTGTCTTACCTGTTTTCTGGAACCGACTCTAACCCGTTTGTCGTGGTCAAAATCTCACTGCGTCTTAAGTCTGCTGATGTACATGTTGAGCTACTGGACAGACTGGTAAAAGCGGGCAAGTTGTCCATAAGGAGGTTAGTGGGCAGCTGGTAAGTGCAACAAGGAATTGCATCATACCACCCCTTAGCTTACATTTTAAAGATGAAATGCAGCCATACGTACTTCTGCCTACATAATTTGCGATCTCCAGAAATGTATTTAGGGTTACGTTTTCAGAATGAGCCTATGTTGCAACTAGCATGTAAACACTTTCAAATTGCAGTTTTAATAGTGTACTACTTGTTTGTCTGTGAAACAATTTAACCAAGCATGAATGTTGGGCAGTTTAGCAGTTCACTTTGGGTGGAAATGAATCCACCTGGCTCTCTTTTTAATGATTCTTCCACTTTGCAGTGTAAAATTCTAGACCAGCTTAAATAAACCTATATGCTCAATGTTGAACTTGGGACAAATTCACATTAGAGCCATTCATTCTACCTTAGATAATACACCATCACTGAAAGGCCAAATAAAATCCATACTTTGTCATGAAAGAGAATTCAGTTTTGTGTTTTTTTTTCTCCAGCCTGCCTCCAGTCACAAACTATTATGACCAGAGATATTAAAGGCCAGAAAAGGTGAGGACAAAGCACAGCTTTCAGCAAATAAAGCAAAGAGAAAGCTCAAGACCGATCCTCAATAAAAGAGCCCCGAGTCATGATAAATAACCTATAGTAAAACATTTATGATTTAGAAAGCGTTTACTTCAAAAAGTATCATTTAATAAAGAAGACAATATAACTTTATGGCATTTAAGGTTGCCGTCAGTGTTAGATTGCTTGTCTTTAGCTGTTACTTGTAACATCAGTATGTTTTTCTGTGGTAGAAGGTTTTGTGTGGTTGTTGTATTAAAGATGTCCTATTATTCTTCATACGCTTTCAGCTTTCTTTAGTGCGTGATGAAAAAAAGATCTGCAGATTTACAAAGAGCAAGATTGGCTCCAAAGGGAGTTCTTAAATCTGTAAGCACTGTTTCTGAACTTCTCTAAATGCCTTGAGTCTAGTACTAAAGTTTCTTCTGGGAATGTAAAATTAAGAGTATCCTGAGCTTAAATAATTTCCAACAAATTAAATTCAGCAATGATCTATGACATTCAGAAAAAAATAAACTAAACAATCACTATTGTCTCACAATAAACTTAAGCTGTTCAAAACTTTGAACTTTAAACAGCACTAGCAGACATAATAAATCAAAACTGTCAAAACTTTTCTTGTTGGCTTGTAGCTATTCTCTTTCTTCATAACATTTTAAGCAGATCCCCTGTATAATCGGATTTTCTTGAGGAAAGTATTTTTCATTTTATGACACGTTCTTCACATTGTCACACATTAGTAACTCATGTACTTCATTTTTAGTGTCATGCTGAGGTTGTGAGGTCTATTATGAGAAATAATGACTATTTTTGTCATATTTTTAGAGGGTCAGCAATCTTGAGTTACTAATAGCTTCTTTACTGTGTCTTTAAGTGGTGGGCTAATGTAAACTCAATATATCTCTATGAAGCCTTTGAATGGAGGAGTGCATGCTTGTGAATAATTTGTGAGGTTAAAGGCTGTAAAGATTGCCTCTGCAGACTAGAAAGGAAAACAGAGCCCTACGATTCAAGAGGATGGACTCTGGGCTATTAGAAAGAGCATTAGGTTATGGCTGCTGTGCATTAGGCTGTTACTCCAGAGCAGTGGTTCACCAATACATTCAGCATGTCTCTTATATAACACAACCATTTGAGGTTTCTGAAATCGTTCAGGAGCTGTTCAATCACATTTTATTCTTTTAAGCTAACATTTAGGATGGTTTGAAACACTTTTAGATAAAGTGTTACAGTATGAATAATAAAAGAACCTACAATACTTTTAAAGAGCTTGAACACTGAGGGTGCTGTTTAGGGCTTTTTCATTTTGGTCTCTGTTTGATCTAGTTAAACATGTTTGTCTTCATTTTAGAGCCACTTTGCTGACAGCCTTCGGGATATTTGCAGCAAATGTTCAAAATCAAAACAGTGTTTGTTTATTTGAGTGACAGTTGTGTAGTATTGTTAACAATGTGATTGGTCACACTATTTTTAGTCCATTTGTTGAATTAAGTTACATTGCATCTGCATACCAACTAATATAGGTTGGGGTTAGGGTTGGGATTAGTGTAAGTTGATATGTACTTGCAAAGTTTCTTATAGTCAAATGTCTGTTGAAGGAGCAGTATTAACAGATATTAAGCAGACAGTACTAATTCTCAAATGACCATCAAAATAAATTTTTACCATGTGATTCAAGACAAGATTTACTGACATCAAAGATTGCCATATGCCAGATATTTAAGTCATTCCTTAAATGGTGCACTGGCCACTATGGACTTACTACTACCCTCTTAAAACGCCATTGTGTCATTCATCATTAAATTTTAAAGTCCCATTCCTTCCAATACATATAATACATTTGTAAAGTTTGACTGCATGAGGTGTACATTCCACTCTTCATTTTTACATTTTCTTCATGTTTTTGTAAGCTACCATTTTTGACTGGATTAAAAGGAGTTTTGCTTGAGAACTCCTGTCTCGCTTGTGATCTTTCATTATGTTCTATCTTGAGTGTGTTTGGTTGTGAAGATGTAGTTAAATCGGGCAATTGAAATGATGTGTACTGACACTCATTTGTTGTAAAGTAGTCAGGTATTACTCACAGGGTAAAGTCTAAGACTATAAAATACACAAGACGTGTCACTATGGGAAAGTGTAACTGTCAATATGGCTAATGAAGCCCCGCCTACTAGGACAGGAGCCAATCATCGATCACTATAGACTGACATTTTTCTGGGGGACAAGCTTGGACCAAATGTGTACTTGTAAGACAGTTTTTGTGGTCAACAAACACAATGGGATCTCATTAAATACTTGCTTCACAGACATAAGAAATAGTATATCCACACAAAGCTTGAAATTTGTAATTGTAAATAAACCCACTTGAAAAAATTTTTTTTTTGGTTTTGTAATCTGAATGAAACTGTAATGTGAGTAGACGCTAACGAAGGAGTGTGGACCCAAATGCAGGTTTATTACAAGAGAATGGTCAGAAAAGCAATGGTCAACACTAGCAAACAGATGTATACAAAAAATCCAGAATCGTGGTCAGTAAACAGGCGGATGGTCAAAAGGCAGGCAGCAAACAGGAAAAAACAATAAAACAAGGCAAGGGTCTAACGCGGCAAGTAAAAAATTGCGTTGTAATGTCACAGTTAACAAAACTCAGCCACTAGTGTGTATGTCTGTGCTGCGAGAGGTACAGTCTGTCCTGGTAAACGCACATCACATGACAGCAACTACACGAATGCCCACAAACCTGTAAACTAAGAGTCGCTGTCATTTCTGGAGGAAAGGTGCTATCAAGATTAAGTTGTGAATTAAGAAGAGCAGCATGATCTGACAAAGCATTATTCAGATGATGGTAATGTGTAGAACGGCCATTAATTAGGTTGGCGTTGTGATCTCATTCCTTTGAGTGCACATGCACATTACTTTGGGTAACCTGAAAAAATGCAGATTTTGTTTGATTTGAAAGTTTAGAAAGGAAACTTATGAGACAGTTGTTGTTTAACCTCCTAGGGCTAAGTGGCCACATACGTGGACAGTAATTTTTTTTTTTTTTCAAACTTATGTTTTATATTTTGTTATAGGCATTCAGTGTCATCTTGCAGCAAATGAAATGTCACAAACACTATTTTGATTGTCCAAAATGGGCAAAAAAATTTTTTTTTACTGATAGTCAAAACATGTTCAAAAAATATGTGTGCATTTGTTATTAATGCTTTTAAAAACAGGTAGGAAAAAACTGCTGTGTTCAGGGCATATATAAAGAGTTTTTCATTCTATTACACAAAGGTGACTTTATTGTGTTTTATGGAAATTCGGACCACAAGTGCACATACATGGGCATAATTTTTCTCTAAAAGTACATCATATCAAAAGATGATATTTAGGTTTTATTCTAATTAGGTTCCAATAAGCCCTAATAGCAAAGAGAAAAAAAATGCATGTAAAAACAGTTTTGGCCTTAAAAAGTAAATTTTGTTGGTGATTCCAAATATATAATGTAATCGTAAGCTTAGCAAACAAGAATTTGATGTTTCAGCATTTAGAGGGAATGCCGAGCATACATTTCAAAGATGGCTGCCAAGTGAAATGACTGACCTTAAAGGGACTGGTAAAGTCACAATATGTTTTCCCTCTCGTTTAATACTTTATAGCAGTGGTCACCAAACTTGTTCCTGGAGGGCCGATGTCCTGCAGATTTTAGCTGCAACCCTAATCAAACACACCTTAACAAGCTAATCAAGTTCTTACTATGTATACTTGAAACATCCAGGCAGGTGTGTTGAGGCAAGTTGGAGCTAAACCCTGCAGGGACACCGGCCCTCCAGGACCGAGATTGGTGACACCTGCTTTATAGGATTGATGAAATCCTGCAAATACAACTCACCAATGTTCACCGCTCGGTTTCTCACTCAGATGTCAGTGAACATGTTGTTGCACTAAAGGGATCTAGTGCTGTAGATTTACAGTAAAACTGAATTAAACTGGCATATTTATATTGTTACAACAATCATTACACAACTTACGCCACTTAGCCTTATAAACAACTCATCCTTACGGTATGTCTAATTAGACTCTGCAATATCATTTCCAGTCTGCTGTCTTTTAAAGCACTAGAAAGTGTAATGAGTCGTATCAAGTTAATGGAATGTTGTAAACAGGGCTGAAAACATCTCACCATGGGTCATAAGCTTCAATAATGCCTTATGGATGCCAAAGAATGTTGCCTTGAAGTGAGAGAAGGTGTGTGTGTCAATTTTAGGATGCACAGAACCCTTGTAAACATGAGCAGATTTTAAGAAAGAGCAGAGATAAATCCTTTAGTATAGATTCTCAGTGTGTATAAGAGCTTCGCCTCCCATGGTGCTAGTAATTTAGCGAATCTTTAGAGAATTTGTCTCTGTCACCGGTTTTCATCAGCAATGCTAAAATGTTTACCCACAGACTAACAATGGCTTGGTTTGGTAGGTTTGTTGCGACCGGAAAAGTAAGCAAACTCCAGCCAGCCGCTTGAATGTTTTTTTTTATATTTATTTACCGGTGCATGAATGCAAAATGCTTTCCTCTGCCAGGCTTTTACTTTTAACTCTGTTTTCTTGGGCTCAGTTTGAATGATCAAAAGACACTCCTGAAACCACCCAAACCAGTGCCCATCATAGCAGGACTCCTGCGGCTGGGTGTCGGGCAGGATTTCTCATCCATTACTCACAGTCTCAGTCACACATCAGTCACACTGTCCTCTGAGGCTGTCGTCTTGTTTTTTTTCTCGAGAATGCCTCGCCTTTACCATACATTATGAGCTCATGAGCAGATCAGGATGCCTGCTTTTCCAGACAAACATTGCTATGATGGCCATCGGTCCATTAACAGATGTCTGGGGCTTATTTTTATCTGTGCTGAGGATGAATGAACTTGTTTAGGTTGAATGATTGTGAAAACCTCAGCGTAAAATGTGACTTTATTTATTGTAATTGTGGCTTCATATCTTTTTATTTCATGGTCTACTGAAATTCTTGTTTCTGATTGGCTGGAAGGTGTGCAATAGATTCATTATACGCACCGTTCAGTTCCAGTCAGTTTGATCACAGTTCTAAATGAATGTGTATCCCTCAAACATTAGTAACTCAGTGACAGTTGACATTCCTTCGTGTAATATTGATATGTGTTTCACCAGGGAGCTGATGGTGATAAACCAACTCAAATATGATTAAAACCATTTGTGCAGAGGTTCAGCAGAAATCAGAGTTATTAAACCCCCTTTGGATTTTTTTTCTTTTTTAAATATTTCCCAAATGATGTGTAACAGATCAAGGAAATTTTCACAGTATGTCTGATAATATTTTTTTTCAGGAGGAAGTCTGATTTGTTTTATTTCGGCTAAAATAAAAGCAATTTTTAATTCTTTAAGAACCGTTTTAAGTTAAAAATTAATAGCCTCTAAGCTATATATTTTTTCGATACTCTATAGAACAAACCATCATTATACAATAACTTGCCTAATAACCCTAACCTGCCTAGTTAACCTAATTAACCTACTTAAGCCTTTAAATGACACTTTAAGCTGAATCCTAGTATCTTGACAACATGACAAAGATAAAATAAATAAGTCGTTTGAAATGAGTTATTAAAACTATTATGTTTAGAAATGTGTTGAAAAAAATCTCTCTGCTAAACAGAAATTGGAAAAAATAATAATCAGGGGGGTAATAATTCAGGGAGGCTAACAATTCTGACTTCAACTGTAGCTAATACATATTACTATGAGCTATAGATATGCCAAAGTCTATTACATGCACACACATGACTGCGTGTGTGGGAGTGTGTAGATCTAATGTGTTGTAAGTGATGAAAGTATGGCTGATTTCATAAGGAAACATAACTATTTTTTAGCTTTGTCAGTTTAGTGACTAAATCGTTCAAATGTGTAGAATTTGCACAAGTTCAGTCATGCAAAAATCATCAGACATCAGTCATGGTCGATTTTAAATAGAAAGTGTGGCACCCAACCCCACCCCTAAACCCAGCCGTCATTGGGGAATAAGCAAATCGTACTAAATTGTATAAATCAGATTGTACGAACTCATACGAATTAGCCACTAAATCAAAAAGTTACAAATTGCTGTACGGTTGTGTTGAAATATTGCACTGTATTGAACATTACTAGTTTTAACTTGACTATGACATTAAAATGACCATATGACAATATGCAGGATAATCAAGGGCTGGTTGTGCATAAAAATATTTTAAATCCACTTTGTGGAGGCAACTACCTGACAAAAATGACAGTACACTTGCTTAGAGTATATTATTAGCTGATATATTTCAGTGCAACTTTATGTTACAACTACATCTTATTTTTCATAATTGAAACTTCATATATAACATAATATATAACATATATAATGTTTTGTTATCTAAAAATTGCAAGTTACGGTGTTATAACTGTTTGTAACACAAAAGAATTCCTAATTTTTTTTTATCATATCAAATTTGTTATAATATAAATGGCTTCTTTATCTCCAAAAAGCAACTTTTTCACCATGTGACTTGATATCTCTACATTTTGACGTTATTTTATTTTTCATTTTAATTCCCAATGTGTGACTGTATGTCATTCATTCATTCACTCATTCACTTTCCTTTGGCTTAGTCTACAGGTGTCTAATCCAGTTCCTCTGCATAGTTAAGCTTTAACCCTAATTAAACACACCTGATCAAAAGGCTTGTTTGAAACCTACAGGTAAAGGTAAGTATGTTAAAGCTGGGCTGGAACTAAACTCTGTTTATCTGTGTCCCAGTCTTTCTGTGACACAAGTACTGCAAGTTCCTCATGGTTCCTTAAGAGAATTTAGAATTTCCTTGAGTACTCAACAGTATATTTAAAGCAAATTGAATTTTTACTCTGCAGGCAGCTACAGTACAAGAATTGCGATTATGACATTATCATATATGAATATCAGTCACAACGACAGCTGTTATGAGAAACCCAAGAAGATTGTTCATAGTAACAGTGTGTTCTTTTTTAGTTAATTGTAAAATTATTTGAAATACTATAATGTATAATCATCTTTTATGTTTATAACACATTTGAATGATTAGCATTTTAATTATTGTAAATGAAATAAAATTTTTTGGTTATTTCTAATTTCTTTTTTTGACAAATGAAATGTGCAAACCAGTAAAGCCATTGTAATGAAGAAAATACATAAGGGTATACAAGAATATACAAACAAGATGTTACAGTACATGAAAACAACAGTATGGGAAAAACAAGAACACATTAATTGTACACAGAAGTCAGTCGGACACAATTGATGCACTGATCCCACAACAGCAGAGAGGCTGACAAAGATTCATGATGACCTTACAATGGTCTGTCCTTGCAGCCTTTAAAAGGTCGAAAACGGTTTTGTCAGCAAAGAAAACACACTAGTTTGGTCGGTACTCAAATTAACCCACCTGGTCTTTGCTTAAACACAAATAAAAATCAAACATAATTACATCCACAGCCATTGATCAATAGTTCCATTATGAAGATGTCAAGAGGGACTGTCCTGAAGTTCGAATTTTTCATAAAAATCCATATCGTTTCTTTTTACAGGAAAACACTGTTTGAAAACACGTACATGTACTGATGCTGCTACCATTGGGAAGCAAAGCAAAACCATCCTGTCAGAGTAAACACACTGCAGTAAGTGATGGCTGAACTACTTTTAAATGGCTCTTCAGAATGAGAATTATTAATTCTTGACTGACATTTTAATATGTGACACCAGGCCATGGAGTAGCATTCCTTTTACTCTGGCTAATTTATTGTTCAACAACTTCCACGAGAGAACAAAGAGTAACCACAGATAAAGAGATGCAGGGTACTTCCATTCATTAGCACAAACACATTAGTGTGCTTTTATTTAAATGCACGGACAGCACCAATGTTCTGTGATTTCAACCAGCAAATCTGCATTATTCAGTGTTAAAAGCCAGTTGGAAATAAATAGGCCAAATTTGCAAGTGTAAGTTATTAGTTTAGCACACTGTTCCCCCTACCAAACACGTTGGCTGGGCTGTGAATATCAATTTCACTAGTTCATGTGAATGATTACGTAAAACTCTGTGCCTTTCCCCGCAGGGTCATTTGCATAGTAAATGTATGGTATATCCCAAGGTTAGAAACCACAAAAGTACACCATAAAAAATTATATTTCAATGTTGTAAATAAGACACTTTTTTTTTCTGTAGTTTGTTTGGCAAGAAACTTCTAGGCTACTTCAGTCTTTGACAAAAAAAAAAAAAAACTTCAGGCTTAATTAGCTATTTCTTGCCTTGTTTTTATTCTTTTTTTAGCAATATCTGAATACAGCACCATATGTGGATGGATAAAGTTTAACCTAAGCTTATAATATTTGAATACTATTATTTTGATATTCATGACACAAGGGTTTATACTTTTATAAAAGCTCAAAGCTTTAATTGTTGAACTAAAAAAAAAATCAAAGCTATCTTATATTAAATCATAACTATTTAATGTAGTGTCTAATTCATATGAATTTATACTTTTTAGTATAATTTAGTCATCCTCCAATATCGACTGGTTTTAGGGGTGGAGTTTGAAGACACGCTTCCTTTTAAAAGTCGTACATGTTTGTACGAATAAAATCATGAATTTGTTTAAATTAGCCATTTTTCTGATAGTACACAAACTAGTAATGTATCCTTGAGATATCGAGTTGTGAAAAATGCATGATTGCTTTTGTCTGCGAGTTTAACCAATCATGAAATAGCTGTGTTGGCCCTGTTTATTTTTTCCCCCATTTCTGTTTAACGAAGAGAAGATTTTTTCAACACATTTCATAATAGTTTTAATAACTCATTTCTAATAACTGATTTATTTAATCTTTGTCATGATGACAATAAATATTATTTCACTAGATATTTTTCAAGACACTTCTAAACAGCTTAAAGTGACATTCAAAGGCTTAACTAGGTTAATTAGGCAGGTTAGGGTAATTAGGCAAGTTATTGTATAATGATGGTTTGCTCTGTAGACTATCGAAAGAAAAATGGGCTTAAAGGGTCTAATAATTTTCACCTTAAAATGGCTTTTTAAAAAACTGCTTTTATTCTAGCCAAATCAAAACAAGTAAGACTTTCTCTAGAAGAAAAAGTATTATCAGACATTCTGTAAAAATTAAAAAAAAATATTATTTGGGAAATATTAAAAAAGAAAACAAAATTCAAATTCTGACTACAACTGTATGTCAGTCACATTTAGTCACATTTTCATGCCATCTCAAGTAAGACAAAAATTAAAAAAATATTTAGAAAAATCTGTAGAGCAACCTGCATCCCTCTTCACGTGGATGCACTTGTATTTCTAAATGTAAACCAGTGATCCATGAGCTTGACCAAAGACTGACAAAAGGATGAGAGCGGGGATGACATGTAATTTTTATGTTTTGCGAGTCAGCTGTATTGTTGACGAGAACTATTTTTATCTTTCCGAATTGGTTTAACAATTAGGTTTTTACTTAGTTCTTACTACGGCTGAAAAATAATAAAGTTACTTTAATAACTTAAAGTATTACAGGATGAACATGAGTTTGCTTCACATATACTGCAAGCTTATGACGCAGATGTTAAATGACAATGTTGCGTGCAGCTTTTTATTTTTATATTACTCGGTAACATAAAAAAGTAATATAATGTTCTAACAATTTATGTTAGCGCTATGAAATCAATGCATTCGGCTATGAATTACTAAAACGTATTGAAAAGGATTTCTTTGTTTTTCTAACTAGTAGCTCGAACCACAGGTTTTCGAATAACTCGAGTATTGTTTTGAAAAGAAATCGATTAGCAGAAACCAGTAGTCATGCAAGCGCTAATATACACACACACACACACACACACACACACATACACACACACACACACACACACATATATATATATATATATATATATATATATATATATATATATATATATATATATATATATATATATATATATATATAATTTAAATATAATTAGATTGACTTGAAAGTGACTTGCTAGACCGAGCTATGACTTGACTTGATGTGACTTGAAATAAGCAGTGACTTCACTTGAGTCTGACAAAAATTGACTTGACTTGCTAGAGACTTGAAGGTTATGACTTGAGACTTGCTTGTGACTTACACATGTGTGACTTACTCCCACCTCTGCTGCATTGTACAATGTGACTTTTTTAATTTTTACAAACATTCAAAAGTTGTATTTTAAAGCACTAAAAAAGCAGTGCATTGCTTAAGTAGGCTTCTTCTACATTCAGACTCATTCATACGTTATGTTTTGAACTGCATAACAATTATGGATGCAACAATTATAGATTTTAGTTGTTTGATTATATAGTCTGAAGAATAATAATGGCTTCACAGTTATCACATCTAATGTAAATTTAAGCTTTATATTAGGTAAGTATTTAAATGAACAGTTGTTATCATCTGCGTTCATACATACATAATCATTTTCATAATTTGTAATAATTCATCTAACATATCTTTTGTTTACATTGCACTGAAAGCCACGCACAACTCTCACCGCTATGGCGTGAGATGTTTTCTACTCGGTGCATCTGGAAGGCATGAGAGTATCATATGGGCATATATTGTAACATTGCAAATAACAAACTTGCAGGAAGAAAATATGTGAATGGCCCGCTGCTATAGTTAATCCAGTGTGCATGCATATTAGCCTTGGTGTATAAGCTCGGAACTTTAAACAAGCGCACAAGTAGCATAACTTGTTTAGTTGCAGCAGTTTCGTTCAGTGCAACAGAAACGTGGCGTTGAGATGCCTTTAAGCTTAAGTATCCAAATGTTTTCGGCTGCTCGCGACTCACTCACTTAATATCAGGTGATTCACGCACTGCTCAGCCTTTAACTTAGAATTTAAATTAGTTGTGTGAAATCTGCCTCAAGCATGTGTTACATTGAATCCTCTGTCTGTTAAAACTTGCCCCGCAGGTGGCGTAAATAGTAACATTTTTACTCCTGGCACATTTGGCAATACTGCACAGAAACCATAGATCCAATGGTTATACATTCAGTGCTTATTTGTAGGAGAGGCTTGTGTTTTGTTGGTAAAAAAAATAGGGTTTGTCTAACCTCATTACTTTGTTCATTATTTGGCCAAAAGCAAAACGTGTTGTTTTGTGCCACGCTCCTCACTACCTTAGCGTTAATGGGCTCTATTTTGACGGTCCATACGCAGAGCGCAAAACGCAGGGCGCAAACGCTTTCAGGGCGGTTCAGAATGCATTTTAGCTAATTTAAGGACAAAAAAATCTGCTTTGCGCCATGGCGCATGGTCTGAAAGGGTTGAGTTTATTTTTTTAATGAGTTATAGGTGTGTTTTGAGAATAATACAATCAGAGTCTCATCTCCCATTCCCTTTAGGAGCCAGCTGCGTCGCGCCATAAGCGTGTTTGCTATTTACATGACAAAAACTGAGTGGAAAAACTAAGAATTTCCCAAGCAAACAGTTAACAGTTTTTTTAACAGAAAACAGTTAAACAGAGCATCTACCGAGAATGAGAGATAAAATATCTACTTTCACTTTCACTCTCATGGACAGGGAAACCTTTACGCACAGACATCAATTAGCCCAGGGGTCACCAACCCTGTTCCTGGAGAGCTGTTCCTGCACATTTCAGTTGCAACCCTGACCAAACACACCTGTTTGTAATTATCAAGTGCTGCTTTAGGCACTATTAATTGGTTCAGGTGTGTTTGATCAGGGTTGGGACTGAATTCTGGGGGAAGGTAGCTCTCCAGGAACAGGGTTGGTGACCCCTGAATTAGTCTATATAAATTAATTTTGATTGTTAAGCGCAAATATATGTTTCAAATCTATTTCTAAATTCAGTTCTAATTTCCAGCAAACGAATAAATGAACAATAATAATGAAGTGTGCTCAAAAACCTGAATTATATATCCCAAAACACATGCTGTGCCCCATTTGGCCTGACAGGTGGACAAATCTAAGCTTGTTTTTATGAAACAAATGTAAATATGGATATAATAAATAATACTGCTAATAAAAATAACATTATACAAAAGTAAATTGTTATGAATAAACTGAAAAAGCCTCCCGAGATAAAGAGGGCATGAAAGCAGTGATTTTTCAAATTAATGTAGGTAAGAAAATAATATGTTTTGTAATATTTTAATCCTTTATATTTATATCATATATATATATATATATATATATATATATATATATATATATATATATATATATATATATATATATATATAATTTTTTTTCTTATTATATCCTAAATATATCCTTAATATTAATTTTTTTTCATATGTAAAGATATTTGCGTATTGCTCTACACCTTGTGCGTAGGCTATTAAGCAGTGTGTAAGCGAGGCACAACTCTGCGCTCGACTTTAGACCAGGTTGGTTTTGCTCTATTGAAAAATTTTATTATAGTTTCTCAAAATAGCAACGCACTTCAGAACGCCTTCCTTTTTAGACCAGAACGCCTATGGGCGCACATATGAGTGCAAATGCATTTGCTATTTAAACAGCGTAGCTCAACGCCTCAAAACGACTCTTGCGCCAAGCTGAAAATAGCCAATACGGCAGTATAGAGAGGGCGGCATCCGCGACACCTCCCTTACCACCTGTGTCCTCAGTTATGTCCGCGACACCTCCCTCACCACCCGCGTCCTCAGATATATTCGCACATAGACGACAGAATATAGAGGGCGGCGTCAGTGAAACCTCCATCAGCACCCGCGTGTCCTCAGTTATATCCGCGCATAGGGCGGCAGAATTGAGGTCCGCGACACCCGCGCGTCCTCAGTTATATCCGCGCATAGGGCGGCAGAATTGAGGTCCGCGACACCCGCGCATCCTCAGTTATATCCGCGCATAGGGCGGCAGAATAGAGAGCGCAGTGTCCGCGACACCTCCCTCCCTCCCTCCCTCAGCACCCGTGCGTCCACAGTTATATCCGCGCATAGTGCGCTGGAAAAGAGGTCCGCGACACGTCACTTCATTTTCATAACCGGTCACTTTTGTTTTCACATTGGGGTTGAGGGCGGCATGATCGTCCTCTGCCTAGAGCGGCAGTTCAGCTTGCTCCGGCCCTGCTTGCGCCGCATTGCGCCGGTTGTATATTAGGCCCAATATGTGTTTCCGGAAGCTACCTTAGTTATAACCTCTTTAGGTCATACTTTCATAGGGTTGGTCTGGACCACTATACCTTATCACAGCATTTAACAAAGTTATGAATATAACTAAAATTGTATACACTCAGTGTTAAATTAGGAGTCAATTAAAAAAGTTGATCTGCAAAGATTCAACTTTATTTAAAAGGATTTTTTTAGTTTGGTGATAGCAGTACAGCGCTAAATCAAAAGAAAAAAGTAAACATTAAGCAATAAAAAAATTGTAAATAATTGTTTGAGGAACAAGCAAAGAAATGCTATAACTCTATTTAAGACTTATCTTTAGAGTTTTTTTAGCCTACTAAGATATAACATTATCCAGAAACAAACCATTGTAGACACTTTGAAAAAAGAGTTGATACTGCAATGTATGTAATAAGAAAATAGTTTTTTAGTTTTGGATGGATGTAAACCTAACACAGGAGACCTCCAAAACCAAATTAGGTTTCACTATTCACAACATTTTAAAACAGGGACACTTTAAATAGCATGGCTGTACACTGCAACTAATGTCTTCAGATTTTCTCACACCATGCAAAAAGTGCAAAATCAACTGCTATAAAAAGCCAGACTAGTGATTCATGCACATACATTAATTTACACATTCAGGCGGAGGAGGAAGAAGAAGAGCGCATTTATGACAAAAGGGGAAAGAAGATGATTTCAAAAGAGAAAGAGGAAGAATCAGTGTGGAGAGATATGAATTAAATGCTAATGTCATTTAAGGAAAGCCAACAGTAGCTCCTTAAAGTGGCTTGTCACGGTAATGCCTCTGGATATTCCTGGAGCTCCGCAGATGATTAGTATCTTATCCTTAACATCATCTCTTGAGAGGAACATCCCTAAAAGCTTCCATTCTTCTGGGAAGACTTTCCACCAGACTTAGTGGGGGGAAATGTATGGTCCTTTGTCTGAACGTAATTCAATTGTGGTTCCATGGTAAATGTAATTTTCTTTTGACAAGCAGCAAGAAATAAAGACGGCATGTGTAAGTTATGGTGTTGGCAGGAAGCACAGGGAAGATGAGACTGAACACTGCTGGCAAGTAAATGTATAAAAAAAAAAAAAACAATCCACAATAGTTCCAGTCCCAAGTAAAAGATCCACAAACTGAAATCCACTTCAATCTTCCTCACAGAGATTATTTTACGCAAATTCAGTTATGTCGTGGCAATTTGTTGTGGCTAATTCATAAGAAATAACACAATCTCATTCGTTCAGTTTAGTACGATTTGCTTATCCCCAATAAAAGCTAGGTTTAATTTAACATTTCAGTTATGCATAGTCTATATAATATATTCATATAAAACACATTTACAATGAACAATAGCTGGTAGACTATATTCAAGCTGAAGAGTGTACTCAAAAAAACTATTTGTATTATCGATTATAACAGCCTTTTTTTTTTAGCAAACCTCTGCAGCCTAAAGCAGGAACAGACCAACTTCACTCCCATATTACATTGAGATATGTGAGTCAAAAAAGAATAAACCAAACTGAAAATAATGTAACTTTAACAAAGTCATTCTACACTAAATCATAGGATAATACAAAATTAAAAGAGAATACAGGAAGATATAGATAACCTATGTCACACATGACAAGAAATGGGTTCAACCATGCATACCAGTTGCAAAAAAAGACTGGTTAAAATAGCAAACATGTCGTGTTGTGTGGTAGGATGCCAAAATCGAAAGTCCAAAAATAGAAAACTTAAATTTTACCGCACACCACACTGCTTTCAGTGCCAACCGCAGACGTCTTTGGTTAACAGCCATCAGAAGAGCTGAATGGAGTGAGGACCAAATTAAAAATGCTTGACTCTCTTGAGAGTTCTCAATTTATATCAGGTAAGTTCACGCTATGCTGAATCATACACATTTCTCGTTTTTGATTGCAGCAATGATTTCAACAAAAACAGTTAAATATGGTTATTTAAACTGCAGACACTGAATGCTTCAAATGAAATGTAAACATGCAAGTTCACATACCCTGCCATACAGGTGTAGTTTGCTGTCAGAATGCAGTTGTTTTGCTTGTTGATGATTACAGTTCCTTGTTTCCTTGTCTTTGGCTAGGCAGAACCTCGGTTTTTAGCACTACAAAATCTGAAACAAAATTGTAGGCATCCAAAGACTTGTAGGCCTATCACTTCTCTCTTGTAAAACCACTTGGAGTTTCAATGAGATTGTATATTTCGGGCTGGATGCTTGGCCATTTTGTCTTATCCAACATCAATTGGGAGGGTGCGCAAATGGAACTGTCAGACAAATGCCGCTCACTTTAATGTTAATTTTGCTGAATAACTGCTTATTACTGGGTGACAAGCTGTTATAATACACTGAAAACATTATGTAAATAATATATAATATGTAATCAATATAACTTATCTCTAATACAACAAAAAACTCTGTGCCGCATCGGATGTCATTCCTATGCTGTAAATGCACTCAAGTTTTTTTTCAGCAACCTTGCTGCTTGCGCATCCTGAGTGTTTACAAACTAGTCATTTGTCTATATATAATTTAAATATAAATGTATATATACATTCCTAACACTATCAAATAAGCGCATACAAGTATTTTGGGGAGAGCTTTGTGTATATTTCCAGCGAACTATTTCTTTAGCTTCCTGTTTAATTTATTTATTATTATTTAATTTGGTTTATTCCAGGCCAACAGAACAAAGGAATGTTTACACAATACCCCTATGTATATTCCACTGAAATTTACAAACTACTTTCCATTGTTGCTCCAGATATACAGAGCTTTTGTTTTGTATGATTTTTTCCCCCAGCAATCTGTGTCTCATGGGATTCTAGGCAGCCGTTGCAAACGATTTAAGAAATATACCGATTTGTAAAGTGGCTCGTGGGCAAAGCAACGCACAGGAAAATTTGGTGGCAAAATGATGGAAACGATTTCAAAACGCAGCTCGAAATGGAAAGTGAGATTTTACTGGCGGGGAGAAGAACGCAAGAGGAAACAGAGAAGAAAGATATGTGATAATGACCTGTGTTAATGTGTAGACGCAGGTGTGAAGAGGAGTGTGTGAAAGAGAAAGAGAGATTTTTTTTTAGACTTTCTGTTAAAACGCTATAGAGACAGCAGAACATTATGCAATGGAGCAGATTTTGCAAAGGATTTTGCATTTATTACTGCTTTGTGTTTGGTTAGAAAGCAAAGATTCCTGTATTCCAGCCACCATTGAGTCACAAACACTAGGTCTGTCAAAACAAAGAATATATTAATGCATCAAATACTCAGCTAAACTGCAACCATTATTGCAAATTATCTGTAAATTCTATTATAGGTCTCCCTTGAGGAAATAAAGCAAATATGACGGAGAGGAATGTGCAGTGAGACGAGAATAGGTGAGAATGAAAAATATGGGTGAAATCAGACGCAGAGAGTGAAAATGAAGGAAGCGAGGCAGTATGTGAGTGGAAAAACTGAAAAGGGATCAAGGCCTTGAGAAAAGATGAGAGAGAATGAGCTTTGATTTCACGCTGGTGTGCATGTGCCGTCTTTGGAGATAGAGATGAACAGAGCCAGGAGTGATAGGTGAATATCTCTGAATACCTCCCTAAGTCTCTATTTTTCAATAGCTGCACTAGGATTTCATAAATTTGCTTTCATTAAAGTTGAAGAGCTGATGTTTGTATTTTAATCTTAAGCTAATTGAGGTCTCGGCTGGGTTAAAATTTAGGTCTGTTGTATTTGTAGTGAGATAAGCTATCTGTGAACATTTCTATTATCTCAAGGTCATTTGCTCTGCTTTCAAGCAAAACTGAAATATATAGCAACTTTTGAATGGCGTTTATTATCTCTACTTGAAGGAGACTATGATAACTGACCTTATTTAAACTCGCATCCATTGTTTGCATGACACAGTTGCAAACTTAAAAAGGTTCCAGCAAATATGATCACAAAAACAAGTCACAGGAACACTGAGGCTGCACTGACCTTAAAGAAAAATTATGACAAACTACATTGCAGTTACTTTTGATATATACAACCCAGGCTCATTCTGAAAATGTACTGCTACATACTAGGGTTGGGCATCTAAGCTATAATGCCGATCCGATAAGCATCTCGATACAAAGAATACGATCCGATATATTAGCGATACATTTATGACATATTGCGATGCGACACGATACGATTCACACCCATATCACGATACAATGCGATAATTCAGCACTAACTAATTAAATCAAGTTTATGAGATTATGTGAAAGAGGATGCTGTGCCATTGAATGAGTTTGATTATTTATTAACCAAGCAAAACCAAGACTTTTTTTTACAAACTGGCTTTTCTCTCAGAGCCAGAGTGTCAGTTTACAGTAGAGGGTCATTTTAGAACCTATAGCACATATTATTTAAGTATTTTCAAGATAAACAGAATGTATAAGTGCAATATATATTAAAATATATATATTTGCACTCTTTCAACATAAAGGTTTAGCATTGCACAACAAGAATTGTGATTTAACTTTTCAACTATGAAAACAAGTTTTACAAAGATATATTTTGCCACTGATCATTCAAAACTTAAGGTGGTGAACTAGCAGTGTTATGCTGCTTTGAAACATCACTGTCACTGTAAACAACAGGCTAATAAAAATATAACAAACCAGCAATCTTCTTGCTGTGAGGTGGTCAAACTACCCACTGTGCCACCGTGACACCCATTATTTTTATCATTATTATTATTAATATTATTATTATATTAATTATTTAATTATTAATTATTATTATTATTATTATAATTAAATAAAAATTAACAGGAGGAGGTGTTTAAAACCACCTAGTGCGGCAGTATAGAGAGGGCGGCGTCCGCAACACCCAGTTATATCCGCGCATAGGGCGGAAGAATAGAGGTCCGCAACACCCGCGCGTCCTCAGTTATATCCGCGCATAGGGCGGAAGAATAGAGGTCCGCGACACCCGCGCGTCCTCAGTTATATCCGCGCATAGGGCGGAAGAATAGAGGTCCGCGACACCCACGCGTCCTCAGTTATATCCGCGCATAGGGCGGAAGAATAGAGGTCCGCGACACCCGCGCGTCCTCAGTTATATCCGCACATAAGGCGGCAGAATAGAGGTCCGCGACACGTCACTTCATTTTCATAACCGGTCACTTTCGTTTTCACATTGGGGTTGAGGGCGGCGTGATCGTCCTCTGCCTAGAGCAGCAGTTCAGCTTGCTCCGGCCCTGCAGATGAACAATGCAATAACATCCGTTATTGGCATAGAGCGCACAAAACTGTTGCGCATGGAAAAAAAAACTTGCAATGCTTTTCTCACCACTTTTGGAGCTGGTAGCTACAGTTCAAGCAGTGCGAAAGCCGGGGATGTAGGAACATGTGGAAGATGCTTTCACAACAACACCGTGGCGCCGCTTCAAGTGAGATTTCAGATTACTCGTACTGCCCGCGTATTTTATAGATGCGCGGCACATTTTGCAAATTGCATCTGTCCTGTCAAGTCGTCCATCCTTAAATCCATAATGTTGCCATACTTTAGATTTAAAACTCAGTGGGGAATAAAATGTTTGTTTTGCTTCTCGCGCTTTCTGAGGGCGCACCACTAGCTTCATCCGCACACCTGATACACTGAGTTGTAGTGTAAGTGTACACATCCGCAAATCCGTTGCTAAGGCTTACTTTATGTAGGTCGATTAAATAATGCGCCAAAAACAGGTTGACAACACTTGTTAATAAATAAAAAATACATTCTATATTAAAAAAATAAGCTGTATCTCGGAAAAAACGATGCATTTCGCAAAAACCGATGCATCTCGATTTGCTTTCAAAATTTCATTCATCCTCTGCTGCTCAACCGATGCACTCGCATCGTGTACGCGCATGACCGCGTATCGATACATATCGATTAATCTTCCCATCCCTACTACATACATTTCAGGAGATCGCGAAATGCGCCCCTGGAGGTAAGTTTTTGCAGTTTTAGTGTCCGCAAATCCACCTGAGACCACTGTGTACGCTTTTTGACATCTTAAGTTTCCATATTTGTGAAAATCATTCAGGCCGCTGTCGACTGAATGATCGGCTGGCCTCTACCTCTCCTTTACTAAACCCAACCAATAGAGTTTTTAAAAGCACAGATTGACCAAACCCACCCACTTCCCTAAACCCAACCGACAGTTTTAAAAAGCAATCCAGAAAAACATCAGAGCCCTGTGGTACCCCAGTGTTTAGATGCTGTAGGTTGGACACCTCTCCCCTCCAAGACACCCTAAATGACCTGTAAGAAAGGTAAGATCTGAACCACTGAATAACAGTGACTGCAAAGCCCAGTGACTCAAGCGTAGATAGCAGGATCTGGTGGTATACGGTGTCTAAAGCAGCTGAAACATCCAGCAAGATGAGGACTGATGATTTAGAGTCTGCTTTAGCCAGTCTGAGATCCTCCATGACCGAGAGCAGGGCAGTCTCAGTTAAGTGGCCTTTCTTAAAGCCAGATTGCTTGTTGTCCATGAGGTTGTTTTGAGTAAGAAAGTCCAGGACTTGATTGAACACGACTTTCTCCAGAATCTTGGCCATGAATGGAACCAGTTTTCAAGTAGCGTTTGATCCAGGTTGGGTTTCTTTAGCAGCGGGGTTACCCTAGCCTGCTTAAATGAAGTGGGGAATAAACCAGAGTCAAGAGATGTGTTAATTATGTGAGTCAGTGTTGGTATGACTGCAGGAGAAATGCCTACACTCACCCATAGCACCACTGCAACTGCAGTGACCCTCTAGCTGAGCCCTTATTCACGTTCATATCTACACATCACTACTGACATCATTTAACATTCCCGCGGGAGCACTCATAACGCTCCAATACTGAATACCACCGCACTGCACCGCACCTCTGCAACATCAGCTTTGACGAGTCTTATTCTCCCTCTGCACCACTGCCACAGCAGTGACGCTCTGCCTGAGCTCACACACACACATCTCCATGTAGCCATACATTACCGACACACCCCGCCTGGCCCTTAGAGAGAAAAAAAACTTTCTTCCTTCTAGCGTCGATGCTCCGCTTCCTTTAGTGTTGAAGTACTCCACTTTCTTCTTCTTTCTAGCATCGATGCTCCGCTTCCTTTAGCATTGAAGTACTTTGCTTTTTCTTACTTCTAGCGTCCATGCTCCGCTTCCTTTAGCGTTGAAGTACTCTGATTTTTTCTTCCATCTAGCATCGATGCTGCGCTTCCTTTAGCATTGTAGTACTCCGCTTCTCTTATTTCTAGCGTGATGCTCTGCTTTCTTTAAGCATAGAAATACTCCGCTTCTCCCTCTCAGCAACGAGGGCTCGCTTCCTTACAGCTATAAGTCTTTTCGCTTCCCCCTTTTTTCTTTTTAAACACCAAGTATCTTTGCTACCTTCCTTTCTTCTAGCAAAGGCCTTCAAAGCTTCATTTCTTCCTTCTGCATAAGCCCTCACTCGCCAGATATGACTCCCGCAGGAGTTGTCTCTGAGCTCGACTCTCACAGGAGTCTACGGCCCCTTGCCGCTGGAGTCTTCACTGCCCCCCACAAACAGACTCCAGCAAGAGACTAGCCCCGCAGCAGAGTTATCCTAGCTTAGGCTACCGCAGTAGCCTGTCCCCACCCCTTGTTCTTCAATATGCGGCTGCTGTCCCAAGCGAAAGGTCTGTCAGAATATGCAGATTTGAGCTACTGCGCACCGGCTTGTACGCAGCTCTGCCGTTTGTGCATGCAGGTGCTGCACGTTCATGAGAGAGGGAGAGAGCATGTTAAATCAAAACTTTTTAAAAATTCTGAAACAATATTGGAGTTAGTTTTAAACGCTGGAGGAATGTCGACACCATGGCAGAAGTATTTTCCTTAGACAGGTAATGTTCTGTTTTAAAACTGTGTTAAATTTCAGTCATTCAGAGCTAATGTAGTTTGGGTTGTTCTGAATGGGTTAAATGCACAAAAGTGTTGTTCAGCCACAAAATCTCCAGAGGAAAGATTGATGTGAAGATTTCTTTTTGTTTCATAAGGGCCTTTTACAGCATCAATATTGTAGATTTTATTTATTATAACAACAAAACATAAGTAAATAGCGCTATTCCGTCTAGTCGCCTTTACTGAGCTGAAGTTGCTTTTATATTCACATTGGTTCGTTTTTGAACAGTGACAACCTGTGACACATTTCCTATATTGTCACCATGGTACTCTGAACATTCAGTCAGAAATAGCATGTAAGTATGGCTTAGAATAGTGTAATATGAGTGTAATTCCTGCACGCCACCGGCCAAGCTTTAGCTTTAGCTCAACACATGAGAGAGGGTTCTGCTTTAATCTTTAGTTGCTCATTTCCATTGACTGTTACAGTACGATACGGTTCGGGTCGGTACGGGTCACCTTTACCAGGCTCACGTTTCCACCACAAAGGGTACCCTTTTGGTGGGCTTGGTGTATGACAAAGTTTAAGTCGACGTTATGCTCGCTCGAATAAATGTCTACAGTAAAGTTGTATGGATCGTTTACATATCATATGAGAAGCACTTCTCACAAAACAGATGCTTTATACACAAATACTTGTTTATAAATGTTTATTACTAACATTTCTATGAACATGATTTGATTATAACTGCAGATCAATGACAGTGCAAAATAGGCTACTGTAACATCAGTAATTATATTAAATAAATATATAAATGCAACAAATATAAACAAATACAGCCCCTCACAGTCTCCGATATATTATTAATTACAGAAAAACTACACATATTACACATATAGTACTTATTTGAGTTCAAAAACACATCTGTGTCTGTAATTTTCAACAGCACATGTAAGCTCTGTTAGAGAGTAGTTCTGTCATTCTTAGTTCATAATAGTCCAAAAGGCGAAGATAAACATGGCAGTTTGTTCATGATTCAGGTTGCTAAAACAATTTTACTCCTGTGTTTTCCCGACTTGTCCTTTTTTTTCGCGCTTCACTCTTGCACTTTAACTTTTCTTTCTAAAGAGATCAGATGACGGAGACACTTCTATAATCACGCACACGTTATGATCATCAGCTCTAGAAGTCCGTTATATCAAATATAGACGCAATTGCGAGCTCCCGGAAGAAAGCGAATACCGCTCGCACTTTTAGACGGGCTCGTAAAGCAACAAAAGCACACGGCAGATTTTGTTCTTCTTGGCTTTGTGTCTGTACATCAAAATGACGACAAGGTTTGTTTGAGCTCGGGTCATCCATGGCTCGTAATTATATGCATATAGTATTTCTATGTAATCTCTCAGTTGTTTATTACAACATGGTGGATCCTTTGTTTACATTCTGTCTAGCTCCATGAGCTTGTGACGCATCTCTGTAACCAATCAGCCTTCACAACTGCGCGTGTAGCTCCACCTTTTGGTACCCTTTCTCGGTTTTGGTACCCTTTCGAAAGGGTGCCAAAAAAGTGGTACAGTACGGTTTGGTTCGGTACGCTTATTGACAGTGGAAACGGCCATAAAAGCGTGCCAAACCGAACCGTACCGGCTTGTGTTTTCAGGAGGCGTGGCTTTGGACGGCAGGGGAGGGACGGTGTTTAGAGATCTATGTTAACAGGCTAGCATTGTGGCAGATCACCTACTGCACCTTTAATTCTACTGATACTGCTTCTTCAACAGACATTTAACTGAATATAAAAAACTGCAATGTCAACTTACACTAACCCTAACTCAACCAACCCAACAGTCTACTTATATTCTAATGAGAATTCGTTGGCATGTAGATGCAGTGTAACTTAAATTCAACAAAATGCATTAAAGAGACCATCAAAATAAAGTGATACCATGAAACTTTAGAATTTTTAAAGTTTAGAATGACTTTAAAACATTTAAAGGGATGTATACTTCACCCAAAAGATACAATTCTGTCATCATTCACTCTTCATTTGTCTGCAGTTTTGGAAATCTGTAACCATTGACTGCAATATGTCTTTTTCTCACCATGAAATTCAATGTTTGCAATTTCTAATGTTTTTCAAAATATCTTCTTTAGTGTTTAACTGCAGAAATAACTCATATGAGTTTGGAACAACCTGAGGGTGAGTAAATAATGAGAGCATTTCAATTTTGGGATCAACCATCCCTTTAATCTTCGAGACAAAAAATCTCTATGTGAGAAATGAATGGAGAAAATACTTACAGAAAGCAAAGTTGGGCTGGCACTAATTGCCCACTCCTTTAGAACTTTCAAAAACCAATCGAAATTAAGCATTCAAAAGCCCTGGTTAGGTTAGGACTCTAATTTGATGATAGTTTTCCATATTGTTTTTGTTTTGTGCAAGTGAAGTGCAATTAAAAACAAAATATACCCTGTTCATTCAATGACTGTAATGTGCAGACATATATATATATATATATATATATATATATATATATATATATATATTATTCAGTGGTATAAATATTATACGTGATATTATACGTGGTATAAATATGTCTTTTTCCATAGCAATATCTTGAAATTAAATCTTGGCAAAACTTTTGTCTGTCACAGTATATGAAATAAAGTCTTCTCCATATCGTTTCTAACAATAAGCTGTTCAAATCTGTCTCTCCTGCAGGCAGATGTATCCTCATAATACCAGCCTTGTGGGCTTGTGAAACAGCACAGTCGTTCTGCCCGAACAGCCGCTAATTAGCAGATTGTAGATGTTTTATGATGGAGTACAACACAAAACAGGACGATAGCAAGAAGCCCATTGCTTAGCAACTATAAGTCAAGCCTCTAAATGGCACAAAAATGGACACACAAATCTCATTTTTAATTAAAGCAGAGAGCCGGCATATTCAATATAGTCTCCTTTAGTCGGGATATTTGGCTTTTCCCAAGTTGTGTTGTTTTGGTATCCAGTATCATTATTATCGTACTTCATTGTGGATTTGCTCAAATATGTCTTCAATAAATCATTTTGCATCCCTGTCAGACAAATAACAGCGACAGCTACACAGAGAGCAGATGAATTAGTAATGAGGAGACATACGGTACAAATGCACTGGGATTTTCAAGCATATAATTTTATGCGAGGCTCAGCGAGGGAGTCGCTTTGACGGCAGACGCTTGGGACGGCTGGCACAAATATTGTTGAAGCAACAGCATCGCTAACAATTTTTGCAGAGAGAGAAATACTGGAAATGATTATGTGGAGGACCGATAAAACTCACTTTTGTTCTCCTCGTTGACATTTGAAGCTACAAAATACTAGGCTACAAAATTTTATAGACCTAAGATGTCGTATTTCAATAAAAATGTCACACTATAGTGGAAATGTTTAGTGTGTGCAGAGGACTTAAATGTGAAAATGTCATTCTACACAGAGCAAGTGCAATCTTCTGGCATTACTGGAAAGCATTAGGTTAGTTTAAACAGTATTGCAAGCAATGGCGTCAAGAAAGTTAATCTTTTTCTTCCTTTTTTTTTTTTTAAACAACACATTACATAAGCCATACACAAGATAAATGTATCCACCATTCAATCTTAAAACCCAATACTCTTATCTGACAACAGCTCACACATTCACCTGCATTGCTCAGTGTTAATAATGGAATCAGATGGAAGAAATGCCACAGTCCATACTGACATGACATTTAGCCCTTTGTGGAATTTGTGGAAAACTACCAAACACCCTTATCACACAGCTAATGCTAAAACATTGAGCTAAAACGTTGTTTGGTGCTGATTATCTGACATTTTCCCCTCAGAGTGTTTCTTTAGCTCTTTTTTTTAATGACATTGCAACATGAGCATGTCTTCAGGCATTATATTGTCTCAACGTGTTTTCCTATCTCCTCAAAATAGCTTTTGTAATTCCTCCCGTGCCTCTGTTTGTTGTTAGCGCAGCGGCCTGTTTGACAGTGACAGGTGCTAGAAATGGATCCACTGAGCTGATGACTTCATTAAATCAATTAAACCCATCACTGGGTCGCTTCATTGCCATCCACACACACTCGCTGCACCAATTAGTTTCTCCCTCTTTGTGTTTTTGAGCTTTTGCCTTTGCCACAATGCTGCATCACAATTAGCAACCGCGCAAATAGGATCCTGTCGTTTTCAGACAACATCAAGATCTTAGTTTGGGTCTCGGTGAGAGTTTTAGTGTGGGAGGGAATTAGACTTGTGCAATCTGTGATTACAACAAATTATTCAATTATCATAACTGAACTGTATGCAGAGATAATCAACCTGGGCTAACCAAAGTGCTTGGTTCGTATATGATATAATAATCATTATTTCATTCATTACAGGTTTTAAATCTCTGCCATTTGTGTCTCAAGGTCAGATTTTCTTATCATTTTATAGAAACTGGACCTTGGCCTACTTGAATGGTAGTTATCAAGACACAGGCAACGGACTACATATGATCTTAAAGTGATAGTTCATCTAAAAAAAAGAACATTTGCCCGCCATTATTCATCCTCAAATGGTTTCACAAAATTTTTAGGATTGTGGAAATTGGTAGCCATTGGCTAGTAGCAGCAAAATACTATTCAATTAAACTCATCTTTATTTGTATAGCACTTTTACAATGTAGAATGTGTCACAGCAGCTTAACATGGAAGATTATAGTAAACTGAAACTGTGTCAGTTAAAGTTTAGTTTAGTTCAGTTCAGTGTGGTTTAATATTCACTGCTGTAATTCCAAACACTGAAGAGCAAACACATCAATACGCAGCTCTACAAGTCCCAAACCAAGCAAGCCAGTTCCGAGGACCAAACTTCACCAACTGACAAAAGTGAAGGAAAAAAAATCTTGAGAAAAACCAGGCTCAGTTGGACATGATCATTTCTCCTCTGGCCAAACATCTTGTGCAGAGCTGCAGTCTAGGCATCAGAGGCTGGAGAATGCTGTACGTCCATTGTGGAGAAGCTGCAGGTGGGAGAGGTCACTGGCTGGTGTACAGGCTGGCCCTTCAGGATCAGCGCAAGGACTCGTCTGTCACTGGGGTCTTAATAGAAATCAGTCTCATGCTCTCCACTCCTCCATGACCACCACAGCAGCTGCTCAGGATACGGCCTGGTCCAGGATTATGGAAACCTCTGGAATAATAAAAACAGACTAACATAAGTGCAGATGCCAATAATCATTTAAATTATGATGTCTTTTGGGAAATGTTCCCACCTCTGGTTGCTCTGAAAAATGCAGACTAACAATCCTTTAGAGGATTTGGATTTCCAAAGCATCTGTGTTTTATTTGTATGTTATTGCAAAGAAATATATCTTTAATCTAGTTTTATTCTGACAGAGTGTGCCTGCTTCCTGAACTGTGCTAGGAAGGCTGTTCCAGAGTTTAGGTGCCAGATATGAGAACGATACCACCTACAGTTGATTTTGATATTCTGGGAATAATCAATTGTCCAGAATTTGTTGAGCATAGAGGATGTGATGGGCTATAATACATCAGGAGCTTCCTCAAATAATGGGGAACTAAGCCATTCAGGGCTTTTTAGGTAGTCAATAAAATAAAGAAAATGTATACAATATTTAATAGGGAAAAAATGCAATGATGGAAGAACTGGAGTAATATGATCATATTTCTTTGTTCCAGAAAGCATTCTAGCAGCTGCATTTTGAACTAGCTGAAGTTTGTTAATTGGAAGTGAATCGATTTGCAACATTCTTTAAAAGTACTTCTTTTGTGTTCAACAGAGGAAAGAAACTCAAACAAGATCTGAACAAATGAAAAGTGAATAATATAAAAGAATAAGAGTAAATAATGACATAACTTACATTTTTTTGGTGAACTATTACAAAATATGAGTAAGTTTAGACAATGATGTATTAAAAGCAGAAAAATGTTGCTTTTGTTTTGCATACAAATGAGAATATTGTCAAAATGATGTCCGTTCACATGGTTCTAACTAGAACCATTATACTATGCTGTGAGGCCAGTTGTTGGAGACTGGGAAACTTGGGGAGTAATGGTGCACAAAATATAACACTAAGTACTTTGGTTTTAACATCATCATGTGGTACAGTAGGCTTCCAGTAAAGTAGCTGGGAAAATAAAACTTATATTTTTTTCATTTTTATGAAAAAGTTATTAAAAATAGTTATTAAAAATCTTTTTAGATTTAGTAATAAGTATAATTTTATTACTTAAGTTAATTAGAAAGTAATTAAGTCATATTACTTAATTATTACTAAAGGCTACAGTTAACTGTTGTACTGTGACAGATGTTATTTTTTCCTTTATGTAAATACTTTATACCTACCGTTATTATATTATAATCAAACTGTTTACGTGTAATATAATAAACAGCAAATATTAAATTAATAAATGTTATTTTAACAGAGTTAATTAAATTAAAGTTCATTCATTTGTTAAATTACAGAATATATTCAGTCAAATCAAATGTCACTTATTTTAATCAGTTTCACTTAATCATTCAATCATTGTATTCAGATTTATAATAAATAATAACTAAATAAAAATGGTTCATATATATATATATATATATATATATATATATATATATATATATATATATATATATATATATATATATATATATATATATATATATAATCTGAGTCTCTCCACCTGAATAACAGATATCATGTTTAAAATACAGTTCTGGAATGAAAGGGGTAAAGGTGATTTCCTTGCATTGTTAGAGGGAGAGAAGAAAGAATTTGTAATAAGTCAAAGATGGCAAGTTCGCCATCTCGTAGAAAAGGTCTGTTATAAGCCTCAGAAAAGTCATGTGTTTGTTTAGAATCTATTCAGTAAGCAACAGAGCCAAATAGCGTGAACAACTGAGTCCTCTGCTATCTTGCATCTACCGCACGTTGCTAAGACAGAAGTAAAGATTTTATGTAGCTTGGCTTGTAGTGTAGACGATGTATGACCTTGAACTGAATCAGTTGGTGTCTGCTGTTCACTGATCATGACTGTAAACACACAAATTTAGAAAGAAGATCAGGGGGGTTCTTAAAGATATCATAAAACACATGTTTTTCAGGACAGAAATTTTAGACAAAATGTCTGATTTGCAAATAAAGGAATTAATGTGTATGTGGGAGATCAAAATGTTTCCTTAGTTGACTAAGAGAAGCAAAAACGCCTCTCGACATAAAGATCTTTGATAAAACACAAATAGTTTCCCCTCCAAACATGATACGTTTTATCAGTCCATGCAGGTTAGAATGTGTGTAGTTTATTCATAAACTAATTTCGAGAGGAGCACGTACTTACGAATGATCCGTAGTATTTTGTAAATCTAATAAGGATGACAAAAGCTGCTGGTTTCAAATATTAATCAGAACATCTTGCTTTGTGTTCAGCTAAAGAGAGATCATTTATGGGTGAACTATTCATTAAAAGTTATTTCAGTAGCGGTAACACACTGTAAACTGTTCTACTGATGTTTTATTTTGATGCTGTTCTTATAGCAAATTTTATCTTACCATTGTCTAGTATCAACAGTGATTGAAGCAACCATACTGTGCTATTGATTGAAAGTAAGGGTGTCTTCGTGTGTGTGTGTGTGTGTGTGTGTATGTGTGTGTGTGTGTGTGTGTGTGTGTGTGTGTGTGTGTGTGTGTGTGTGTGTGTGTGTGTGTGTGTGTGTGTGTGTGTGTGTGTGTGTGTGTGTGTGTGTGTAAATCTGCCCCCCTGGCGCAGGTTCCCTAGAAAGCTGGCATATAAAACTATTTCAGACTCGTGCCCAAACACTGATCCTGTGAACTCTGTATCTCTCTGTCGCTGAGCACGTACAGTATAAAGCACTTGCTGTCTTTTGTTCCTGCACGTCTCCCGCTGTCAGTGTCCACAGGCCTGTGATGGTGTGTGACAGCAGGCTGTGCTGGTCTGAATGTCAGGCAGATGTGTGTAAGAGGATGAACATGAGGAGCAGATGTCCTCTCTCATCACCCATCAGACACACTGCTTGATGAAAACCACCTCAGGTCACATCATGCCACGGCACACACTCACTATCAGCCATAGCCAGGTCACTAGATCACCAATGCTGACTTTTATACTCATCAAAACAAAATCTTTTATTTTAATAATGCTAGGCTCCAAACAATTGATTTGTGATGGGACATCATGAAGGAATTAAGTTCACTTATTAGTTATTACAAACTCAAGTGGATTTAAGTAGTCTGATTCTGAACAAGCAAATGTAATTTCTTTGAGTATTTATAGCTCAGGAGATGATTGTTTACATAAGTTTTGAATGTACAGACTGCAACGATAGATACAACTGCAACTAAAACTATAGGTACAAACTGTCTCTATAGTTTTAGATTTATAATGAATATTATATTTAGTCACTTCTGTATTTTTATAAACAGGTAGTATTTTGTAGTTTAAAAGTGGAATCATTCTGTACATTGGATTCCATTTTTAATGAAAATATAATAAACAAACTATATAAATGTAACCATTTAAAAGAAAACAGCATGTTTTACTTTAGCTTTTAGACTTAGGGCGCCATCTTGGAAAGCCTTTAAGTAGTGTATTTTTCTTTTATTAAAGAGCCCATATTATACATGAAATAGGGTCATATCTTGGTTGTAAGGGTCTCCAACAACAGTCTAATATGCATGCATGGTCAAAAACACTTTCATGGTCTTATAATCTGCATTTATTTTTACCTAATTATCCCAGCGACTCCCGTATGAATCATCCAGTGATTCATTTGTTCCCAAACCCCTCCTTAGCGTGAAGCTAATCTGCGCTGATTGGACCGATGAAAGTCTGTCGCGATTGGTCGACTGCCTTCAGTCAGAGAGTGAAATGCCCAATAGCTAATCAGCAATATAAAAAGTAATCACAGTTCATACATGCTCAATAGTGTAGGCGTGGATTTTAGCTGCCACACACACACAAAAACACACACACACCTCCGGACGACAACGCTCCTGCTTCCGCCCGCACCCGCCAGGTTTTAGCCTGAGAACCCGCCCCGTTTTCTGCCCGCCGCGCCCGATCCCGCTAGAGCCAAAAATCACCCAGCTATACAGTCCAGACAGCCAAGCTGTCTGTATAAACACACACACAGCACCAAGCACACAAAGCTCTCTCTCTCTCTCTCATACACGCGCGTGTACACACACACACACACACACACACACACACACACACACACACACACACACACACACACAAGCACCAAGCAGACACATAGGCAAAGCTCTCTCTTTCTCATTCGCATAGCAATATCCGTGATATTGCTAGACAGCCCGCTCCCGTCCCAAATTAAACCCGTTACCGACCGCTCCCGCGATTTATTCTGAAATTTATTCCCGCGCCGCAGAAATCTGGCGCGGGGACAGCCGCGGGAATGCAGACCTCTACCACGGAGCTCCATAAACAAAGCAGCACGCGTCGCGTTTTTAACGTGACTTTGCACGCGATAAGAGAATATAGCCAGTTAACCTGATACAGTACACTCGGTTACAAGTAACAAATCACAACTAAATACATTTGCAAGCTCGAGTAAACGAGGCAACAACTTTAATCGCACGTACTTACACTTGAGAAATGGAGGAAGAAACCCATCCTGACGTCCATCAGTAAGTTACTCTTTACTGATCCTTTTAACAAACGCAGATGAAGTATTCTTTGTAGCATGTAGCTTCCAGAAGTTTCCAGTAGTTTCCAACTGCTTGGCTATAATGCTGAGGTTTCATCTTTGGGTAGAGAGTCGATACAATATCCATCTGCAGTGTGACTTCAATCGACCGGCATGTTTGTGTGCGTGTGTTTGTGTGTGTGTCTGGGTTTCTGCGTCAGAGGGCGGGGCCTCAGGTTTGAAATCTCCCGGGTTTGCGCATGCACGTGAATAACTTGGTTTCGTTCGTACGTCATGGCGAAACACCTAATGACTCGGTATCAAGGCGACTCGTTTGAAGCACTATGAGTCGACTCTTTTATAGAAGAATCAACAGTTTTAAACACTGTACACTAACAGATTTAAGCCTTAGCTGGATATTTCACTTCACTTAGAGCTGTGTTACACACTACATGGAGGGGAATTTTCAAAAACCCATAATATGGGCTCTTTAATACCTTGCGTTTAATGCGCTTTGGTCTACTCTCTCACGCTGCTCTAGCACTGCCTGACAAGGGCATTTACATTGAGAATATGCAACGATTAAGTCACATGACTTCATGCATAATAAGTCACGTCTTTGATTATTGTTACAACATATTCCCTTTTCAAGGATGTAAAACCAGCCATGTGAAAAAACGCACCAATCTTACTTTGATTTGAACATGAAAAGAGGAGAGGGCTGTAGTAGTGAAAAGTGAAAGTACCCGCCCCAATAACATCAGTACCAGACCTTGTTGAAACCATGGTTGAAACACATTCAAGTAGTTAGGCAGATAGCAGGAGTTCCTTAGGGGGCAAATGTAACACTGTTACGTATGTCCCATTTTGAATAGACAACCCTTATTTTGACTTCTACATTAGAGTTTTCGCTGTTTTAATTCATATGTTTTAAAAAGACAGCATGGTGTCGCAGTGGGTAGCAAAATCGCCTCACAGCAAGAAGGTTGCTGGTTCGAGCCCTGGCTGGGTCAGTTGGCATTTCTGTGTGGAGTATTCATATTCTTCCCATGTTGGCATGGGTTTACTCTGGGTGCTCTGGTTTCCCCCACAGTCCAGAGACATGGGGTATAGGTGAATTGGGTAGGCTAAATTGTTTGTAGAGTATGTGTGTGAATGAGTGTATATGGATGTTTCCCATTGATGGGTTACAGCTCGAAGAGCATCTGCTGTGTAAAACAAATGCTGGATAAGTTGGAGGTTCATTCCGCTGTGGCGGCCAAGGATTAATAAAGGGACTAAGCTGAAAAGAAAATGAATTAATACTTAATAAAATTATTGCATTCATTCATTTTCTTGTCGGCTTAGTCCCTTTATTAATCCAGGGTCGCCACAGCGGAATGAACTACCAACTTATCCAGCAAGTTTTTACGCAGCAGATGCCCTTCCAGCCGCAACCCATCATTGGGAAACATCAACACACACATTCACACACACTCATATACTACGGACAATTTAGCTTACCCAATTCACCTGTACCGCATGTCTTTGGACTGTGGGGGAAACCGGAAGAAACCAATACAAACGCAGGGAGAACATGCAAAAAATCAATGCATATTGCCAATAATAATAAAAACAAATCAAAAACTGTTGAAAGTGATAACATTTTGCATTGTTGAAATGCTTTTGAAACATTTGATGGAAGTGAAATTTAAAATAAAAATGCTGTTTAATATGTTATGCAAAAATAAAGAACAAAATACGTTTGCAGTTAATTGTCAAGGTCATATATATATATATATATATATATATATATATATATATATATATATATATATATATATATATATATACATATATATATACACACACATACAGTTGATGATAGAATTATTAGCCCCCCTGAATTATTAGCCTCCTTGTTTATTTTTTCCCCCAATTTCTGTTTAACGAAAAGAAAAATTGTTCTCACTATCAGCCATAGCCAGGTCACTAGATCACCAAAACACATTTCTAAACATAATAGTTTTAATAACTCATTTCTAATAACTGATTTATTTTGTCTTTGCCATGATGACAGTAAATTATATTTGATTAGATGTTTTTCAAGACACTTCTATACAGCTTAAAGTGACATTTAAAGGCTTAACTAGGCTAATTAGGTTAAGTATGCTGATTAGGATAATTAGGTAACTTATTGTATAAAGATGGTTTGTTCTGTAGACTATCAAAAAATAAAATAAAAAAATAAATAAATTGCCTAAAGGGGCTAATAATTTAGTCCTTAAAATGGTGTTTAAAAAAATGAAGAACTGCTCTTATTCTAGCCAAAATAAAACAAATAAGACTTTCTTCAGGAGAAAAAATATTATCAGACATACTGTGAAAATTTTCTTAATTTGTTAAACATCATTTGGGAAATATTTAAAAAAGAAAAAAAAATCAAAAGGCGGCTAATAATTCTGACTTCAACTGTATAAATATACATAGAATATACATATATATATATAGAAAACAAGATCAAGCCAGTAAATCTAGCAAATATTGTTGGGTTACTTTTGTTCCACCCATGTCAACAGTAGCAATGTGCAATTTATGTTTAAAGTGAAATTATTTTGAGGTGTTTCTGTATTTTTTTTAAAATACCACCCAATATTGATAGACCACACTTATGAATTAGTAACCACAGCAAAATATATATTTCTGTCTAAATCATTATATTTTTAAAATAGGTTTTTATGGTACTTTTGTCTCCACTTCCCGCTCTGCAATCATCAGCACATCTCATAACTACATCTCTTTGAATTCATTGTGCAGATGGTACTGTTTGGAGATGAGATCTTAATTCAGTTCTCGTTTCAGAGGACGCTTTGAAGGCAGCTTGTTCGGCCAGTCAAACACTGTTAGGTGTGTAGAGTCTTAATGAATGTTGAGAAATATCAATGGTGACAACAATGGTGTGCTTCATTATTCCCAGGTTCCAGTCTCAAGTCTCAAGATGACAGCTGATGTTTTAGGTGCATTGCTGCTGAGTCACTTCACAGGGATTAAACACATTCAGCTGCTGAAAGCTGATGTTTTGATTGTACTTGATAAAAAACTCATGTAAAATAAAATGTTTTTGATATAATTGTAACAGGTCACCTCTGACATCAGAATTTTGTTTTTCTCCTGAACCGCAAGACTTCTAATCCACTCACAGCTGTGACAAATCTGTGCATGCCAATGGAAAAGAAGAAAACAGAAGCAAATGAAACAAAAAAACAAAAAACTTGGGAATGTTTCAGTGATTTGTCATCCACCTCATTACAGCGTGTTCCGTTTCTGTGCGTTTCATTTTGTATAATGGACTTAGTCACAGACCAATGGATGGGCTTAGTCACTCTAAATGTATATTGGCCAGTCTCTTGTTGTAGATTTGATCCATTTGCTTGCAGTAATCACCACAGATGCCTGTTCTCCTAACTTATATTCCTCGGCCTTCAGATCTGTTTGGATGAGAATCATTTGTTCAGTGCGCCTTTGTTTTTCTTTAAACTTTTGAAAGACTCCCAAACCTTATTCCACTTGAATCCACATAAAAATTGAATTCATCATAATTCAGTTTAAACTTGAACTTTCAAAGATATTATGAGTATTTTATATTATTTTGTACCCAAAAAATTGAGCAATACAAGTTGGAATGCTATGAAGATAAATAATGTAGTAAATGATTTTTTTTTTTCACATTGAGTGAACCATCTCTTTAATGGGGTTTTAGGATTTATAGAAATCCTTGTCAATAGTGACACCAGTGGCTGTTAAATGAACTGAAGCCAGCAATTAAACTGTTCATGCTTAATAATATAACGTTGCAACATAGGCTCATTCTGAAAACGTAGCCCTATAAATTTCTAGAGGTTACAAATTATGTAGCCAGAGGAGCGTATGTCTGCATTTAGTCTTTAAAACAAACTCTACAAGGTGATATTGGTTGGTTGGTCAGTCAGTCAGTCTGTCGACAGCGACCTCTGGTGGATTTACGCGGGAAAAGGAGGAGCGAATGACACTTACGAGGGAAATTTGAGATCTAAAAAAGCGTACACAGCCGCCTCTGAAATCCTGCAGCTCTATTTTTCTCCATAACTGTCCTGAGATGTTCAAAGTTAAAAAAAAAAAAACTTTTCAAAACATTCAATGTAACTTCACAGTTTAACAGTAATCATACGAAGCTCCAAGAATAGTTTTGTGTGGCCAATAAAATAAAATAAAATAAATGCCTCTGCATCAAAGTGTCAGTATGGTATTCACTATTGCTAATACAACACATTCACCTGATCTGATAGTAAACAAACCCTTTTTTTTTTTTTTTCTTACACAAAAGTATTCTTGGAGCTCTGTTTGATTACAGTTGGACCACTTAAGACACATGGTATGCTTCAACAGTGTTTTTGATTCTTTTGCTGGACTTCGAATGCATCATGACTTATACTATCTATAGTTTTTCAGAGATCTCTCTCATCTACAATATCTTAATTTGTATTCCTAAAATGAAAGTGTCAGTCAGGGGCATTGCTAGACATGAAGTTCCACTGGGACACAGCACCCCCTCCAAAAAAAACCTAAATTAATAAATTAAATATATATATATATATATATTTATATATATATATATATATATATATATATATATATATATATATATATATATATATATATATATATATATATATATATATATATAACAGTACTATTGTTATTATACAATTATTATTCTGAATAAATAACAGAACTTAATCCTAAATGTAACTGGAAAACAAATCTAAAGTCACAACTGGATTGATACTAAAATAATTTAAGAAATCTTTTGAATGTATATTATTTTATTAGAATGAATTAGACTGTCTAATGACAATTCAATAGAATACTAAAATTAGGTTTATTAAGTCTAACCTCCCTGACTTCCTCGTTTCTGCTTCGTACCCAAAAAAAGTGGATCAGGAGCCATGCAGTAAATAAGATCACCATCATAGTATTTAAACGTTGTTTTGTCAACTTGTTGACTGTGTTCCAACACCTCCACACAAAAAGACTGTTACATCGGTTTCACAACGCATGAGTAGTGCGGCTATTTTTTCAGCGTGCATGTTCACAACTGGATCAGGAGCAGAGCAGTGTGTCAGTGTCAAGCAGAATCGGTGCGTGAGGCGCGCAGGTTTGTTTGTTTTCTGCGCACATGCTCATTGTGCTTTCTGATTAAAATGCATTGCTTTCACCAGCGTTGGTTTGGTTGAACATAAAGAATAACGCCTTTATTCTGGGATTACCACTCTTAATTAAAACATTACAGCCTATAAAACAATCAAATATCAAGTCAGCTATACTCAAATTTTAGATAATATCAACTCATTTCATTTGAGTTCAACTTGAAAATACAACGGAAGCTTTAGTTGAATTTCTAAAACTCAATGTCTGTAGCTTCAAACGTAAGTATATTCTATCTTTAGCTCACATTTTTTACCATTCTGTTTCTTAACAACAAGTAAGTTAACTTAACAAGTAATTAGCAATGAGACCATCACTGTGCTGAAGGGCATTACCCTTTAAATAAAGCAACACATAGTCTTAATGATCTTTGGCCAGTCATGGCTCAAACTACAGAGAAACAGCAACCTCAAAAACTCAAACATATGAGAATGAAATAAGACTTACTGTATGTTTAACACTATACTTTTATCATTTACTAAGTTCACATTTCTTTTTATTATTAAGTACAGTGTGTAGTTACAGTGTTATAACAAATATCCATATGTGCATAATTATATACAGATGTACAGGCTTCAGTGTTTATTTATAGAGACTTCTGTTTTATTTTGCTTGTATTTTTATTAATACTGAATATTTGACAGTAGACACATTTTTGCAACAAACAAATATGTAATTGATTATTTACATGTCATTCATCACTTCTTTCTGGACTCATTGCTGCTTGATGTTATTTACACGAGACTGACTTTATCAGTCATGGGAATACAACAGAGTGCAGAGCAGCATTGTCTTATTGGCAGCAATTGAACTGCCATCTGTGAAGCTGTTTATTGATTCTCTGTGTGACCTACAGTGAGAGAGTTTACACATGATCTGTCACCGCTCAGGTGAAAGATTCCATTCCGCAACACTGGTGTATTGGAAAAAAAGTCTTGCTTGGGGGAGATGCTACTGTATAGGCTTGTGTTTCTGTTACAGATGGTTTTCTCTTTCAGAAGCTTTTCTGTCAGCTGTGCGAAGGTCTGCTATTCCACTTTACCTCTTTTATGCAATAACACATGCACACAGAGGTGCAATGAAAGGCAAGTGTGGAATTTGATCTCATTTTTAACTAACAGCACTTGCACATTTTATATGGAAATAGGTTTCCACTGAGAGTAAGAAATGATATGAAAAAAAACATCTTTTGAGAATAAAATAAAAATATTCATATTGCAGAATATGATGCTGCTGTATTGTTAACATAATAATTACTTGTGTTAATATAATTATCTTTATATATGTTTGTTTATATAGAAACACTACTGCTTAAACATTGCAGTACAGATTTTTAACGCTTCAGCTCACCTTGCCTGCATTTATTTAAGTAGATTTTTTCAGTTTACTTTACAACATTTATCTATACTAGAAATATTTTGTAACATTATAAGTGTCTTACACTAAAAGCTTGAACTTAATTTTTTTTAAAGATATTATTCATTCATTCATTTTCTTTTCAGCCTAGTACCATTATTATTTTGGGGTCGTCACCACAGAATGAACCACCAACTTATCCAGCATATGTTTACGTAGCGGATGCCCTTCCAGCTGCAAACCTATCACTTGGAAACATCCATACACACTATAAATTATATATGTACAATATAGCCTACCCAATTCACCTATACCGCATGTCTTTGGATTTGTTAGGGAAACGAGAGAGCATGCAAATTTCACACAGAAACGCCAACTGACCCAGCCGAGGCTCAAACCAGCAACCTTGCTTTGAGGGGAACATTTTATTATTTTTTTTACAATACTAAAAAGACTGAAATTGTCGGGGTCTGTGTTGTTGTTCCATGTGCTTCGTGTTTATGTCATGTGACTTCCCTATGTGCTGTGATTCCTCTTTTCCATTTTTCCACTGTTTGTTAATGTTCAGTGATTCCACCTGTGTTTCACCCCTGTGTCCAATCAGTTGTATTACGTGCTGTGTATTTAAAGCTGCGGTCACACTGGACTTTTCTCCCCATAGACATCCATTCATAAGCATGCGGATGCATCACACTGGAAACGCAAGGTCATGCATCATGTTTTGCAGGTTGCTCCATTGCAAAGTTCAAGCTTGGTGAAATCGCATCACTTGACTGCTTGAGACCAATCGAGGATCAAAACATGATCTCTCTGGACAGAAATTTAAACGTGGAGCAATCGCTAACTTTTTTATTGTCTAATCATCTTATTAAATCCCACCCCTTTTCGCAGAGTGGCATGACAGAAATTCACATTATCAAACTTGTGTGACTGCAGCTTAATTTAGTGCTTTGTTCAATCTAGTGTCCGGTATTATATTGCCACACTCCCTGTCCAGCATTTGATGGTAAAATGTTTACTTTTTGCTTGTACTTTTGGATTTCTTATCCAGAACTTTGACAAAAGAGATCATTCAGAAATTTGCATTAAGCTTTAGATCAGGGGTCTATTCTTCGTACATGGATTACTTTATTAGCTTGAGTTGGTTATTGACAATTTGACAATCTAGGATCATCTTGTTCTTCAAAACTTATCTGGGAGTTGTCATATTAACAGTTCGGGTGGCTCAAACCTGCTCGAGAGCATTAGTATTTCAAATAAACAGGATTAGATCAGGTCACTTCAAGCAAAGATAATACTGAATGCATGTACCAAATGCTGATATTATCTTACAGTAGTAACCTATAGATTATATACACTTGGGAAATATTAAAATAGTTTAAATTATAAATACATTCATAATAATTAGTAATATTTAATATTTATGTTTATATAAATGCAATTTCTAAAAAACATATGTAAAAATATTGTTGTTCCCTTTAACTGTCTAGGGGGACACGGGTACGCAACAGAATGTTAGTGGAGTTTTGTGTGTGTTAGCACTGAGGTCCTATGAGACGTCTCAAATGACTAAAAAGAAATAATGCAACCTGAATGAAGATTAGCAAAATATTTATTAAAGGATTAAGTGAGGGTGTCAAAAAAATAAATAAATAAAAAGAGGGTGTTCAAGCCAAAACAAACAAAAATTTTCTAACTGAGAGAAAGGGAAGAACTAATAAATCTATAAAAGAAACGAAAAATACAAAATACTCACTCCTTTACTAACATAAACAGGAGAAAACTGTTACAAAAAGGAAAATGGCAGCCCCTCTCTACTAACCCAATCCCTGATTAACAAAGAGTGGTAAAAGTAGTATTGAAAACATAAATTAACTTACAATCAAAAATAGGATGAGACAAAGGCTGTATGAGATGGTCAACAGCATCAACAGAACTTAAACAAATTAAAGCTCCTAATCAACAAATAATGCTTAAAGGATTAAACAAAGAATATTTTTAAAGTCTTACAAAAGAGCATCCACACACACAAAAACACACTGTTCCATTGGAGACAAGCTGCTTAAATGCCCACGACTTTACTCGTCCTCCAGTCACTGAATGGTTCATTAGTGGCAGCAGGTGACGTTCATCATCACCTATTAGGGTGTAGCAGAGAAAGAAAGAAAGAAAATACAAAACAGAAACAAATACGTCCTGGGACGTAACAAATATATATAAATAAAACTTTTCAATCTGCACTCCGAAATAAATGTACAAAACGGGCTGTTTCTCCCCAATGGGATCAAAGATAACATTTAATAATATTGACTTTTTAGATACAAACAGATACCATTTTAAGCTACCGACCCAGCTCTACAATTTGTGTATGATAATAGACATGCACAATATTTGACTACTTTTTTTTTATTTTTTTGTTTGTTTTCAATTTTGTAATTTCCTTCTGAGATTAATAAAGTATCTATCAATCAGTAAAAGAACTGCTTTACATGTTTTTCAAGTTGATGGGTTTCAGGCAAGGATGCAAGTTGATTTACTCCACCATGTACTGTAGCTGAATATTGCCAGTTTTCTCAACACTAACACTATGTTTACTGTCAGATCCCAAAATAATTGAACTTACTTTTACTAAAGTGAACTCAGGACCAGTTTTCTGTCCATGCAACATGCTGTTCAGTGAAGGTCAGTCTGGCCTTTGGATTCTTTCTGCTGATGAGAGGTCTGGTCACTGCAAGGCTTTCAGCCCAAATTCTCCTAAATGTTGAAACGCCATTTTTCGAGGCACAGATTTTTTACCCTGTTTGAAAGCACAGTTTTGCAAATAACTGCCCTTTATGAACACAGCACATCTCGACAAGAATCAGGAAAAGTGGGACAAAACGGGCAAGGTCATAGTGGACAAATCTCTGAAATCCGACTGCAGAGAGGAACTGAAAGTGACCGTGTGCTTACCAGGTTATTTATCATCCTTTTTATTGCAGCCATTAAAGACCGCATCCTCATGACCTGTGCTAGCCATGCAGCTCTAAGGGTGTGTACAGCAACAAGCAGTTGCAGACTACAGGGTATAAAAGCACTTCTTTTCACACTTAGTGAAATAGGCTAGATTTTCGTATGTGCCCCTGTGGAGATCTCCATGGTAACTGTTAGCATTGAGCTTGCAGAGCTTTAACTGGCGGCCGACTGAGAGAGCTCGGCTGTGGATCTAAAACAGTGTGTGCCAATGTCTGAGTCACGACTGAGTCACAGCTCAGTCCTCCTCACTGGCCTTTGAGCACACCGACATGCCCGCCCGTGCCTTTCTCCCCTAACTGTGATCCGCTCACCTCAACCATCAAGAGCTCTGGAGGACTTGTGGAGCACAATCTACTTCTCCGCCTCCCACTTCCCACATCTATAAACACTCACGTTTCCTGTGGAGTGAATCATCTGTTTATTCTACTACTCTGTGGATCCTGCACAGCACTCCTCATTACATCCAGCATACATTTGGAAGAGACTAAAAGTCAAGTACATATTCCAGGGCAGGTTGTTCAAAGATTTTCAGGAACAGGAGAGCAGGTAAATGAAGATGGAGCAAAGACAGTTCCAATCTTTCAGAATATCCAGCATTAAACAGTGCCTTGTTTGTAAAACTATATTAAAATGCAATGCAAAGAGTGTGTTTCCCCATAACTGTTGTTGACTTGAGCCTCTTTATAGTTTGGTTTCTGTATACACTGGTTCTTAAGTTGTTCTTTTGCCCAAAGTAGCAGTTCTTTTTAGAAACCCTTAACCTTTTTTTTCTGAAATGGTTCTTTGTGTGAGTTTATGGCTCTTATTTTCCCGCCTTTTGTGTTTTTCAAACCTGTAACTGACAAAGCACTAAACATTACTGGTGTTCTGGAGTTTAAGCATCAGCTAAAGACTGTCAACACATTCTCAACAGATAAAAGATTTCTTTAATAAAATGTCTGAACTTTTTATCTTACGAAATGCTATTTGTTTCCTAAAAATCACTTTTTCTTTACTTTTTATGGATATATAACCAGCTCTGTTCAGTTGAGGACAAAATTCTCCTCAAATCAAAGACATCCCATCACATATTGTCGATTTTTGCTAATTTTGACCTTAATGACTATACTTATTATTAATATATAAAATTTATGTGAATAATGGCCTACTATTAAAATAAATAATCTTATTATTAATGACAATATCATAATATATATATTTAAGGTTATTTATAGCACTTTCAAAGCATGGTTATTTATGGAAGCTAAAGGTTTTATTTAGCACCAAAATGGTCACCAGAATCATCAACACAGGCTTATTCATTTATATTCATTATTATTATTATTTATATTATTATTATTATTTATATTTATATTCATTATATTCATTATATTCATTTTTTATATGCATTGTTTTTACATGCAGGCAGCTTTCATCTCTTGCAAGATGTGAATATCATGATGATGATGGTAATAGTAATAATAATGGTCCCACTTTATATTAAGTGTCCTTAACTACTATGTACTTGCATCAAAAAAATAAATACAATGTACTTACTGTGTTTATAATGTATTTGAGAACACTTGTGGTGCTTTTGAGTTAGGATAGAGGTTGTGTTATGAACAGGTTTGCTGGTATGGGTAGGTTTAAGGGTGGGATAAGGTGTAAGGGATGGTCAACAGTGTATTTATAAATGTAATTACAAAAGTTAACTACAGATGTAATTACATACATGTATTTAATCAAGCATAAGTACACAATAATTACATGTATTTACACAATAAGTTCATTGTAACAAACTATTAATTCCTGTGTAAGTACATATTAGTTAAGGCCACTTAATATAAAGTGGGACCATATAATAATTGTTAAGCATTTGGGCCAATCAGAAACGGCTGGCCAGTTTCGAGATGGGCTGAACAAATCAGAGGTTACGCGTACATAATCAAAATCAGTCACAGTCACATTTATTGAATGTTTAAATATCTATTACATATGGTACTGCTTAATATTTGACCATCTGTACACTAATATAAGTAGTGAATGTGTGGTAATATGGGCTGGTGTGGCTACAGTGCCAGGGCTGATTTTTTTTGTCCCAATCCGACCCTGTCTGAAAACATAGCCCTATATTTGTTTCTGGGCATAGCGAATTATATAGATAGAGGAACGTGTGCATATGGCTGCATTTCGTCTTTAAAATAAATGCTACAGGGCAGCGTTCCTTTTCGCGCTTACCAGCTGACCACTAACCTCTGTATGGACAGCTTTCCCACTGTTACTAGTTTGTCCAGTGGCTCACAGTGTACGGCAGCAGACTTGAGACACACAGAGGAGTTGACCATGATGGGTTTGATTCTGGCAAAGAACAGTTCCAGTAAGCGGTTAAAACAAAAACAGAGGCCAATAAATTAAAAAACAAGTAAATAACAGGGTGAGAATGTGATAAAACTCTTCTTAAAAGAATCTTTTTCTGGACTGCTTTTTAAAACTGTATAGGTTGGGTTTAGGGTAGTGGGTTGGCAAGTCAATCAGTGCATTTGAAAACAGTATTGGTTGGGTTTAGGGAAGGAGGTTGGGTTAGTTGATCGGTTAGTCTGTCAGTCAATCAGTCAGTCTGTCAGTCAGTCAGTCAGTCAACAGTGGCCTCTGATGGATTTACATGAGAACAGCAGGGGCAAATGGCACAAATTTAAGATCTTAAAACACAGCCTCTGGTGGATTTGCAAAAACACAAGTGCAAAAAAAACAAAGCTCCAGAGACATATTTGGCGCTCTTCAGAAATGTGTATAACAGTACGTTTTCTGAATGAGCCTGATTTGTCTGAAATGCAACTTGTTTCCTAACTGATTGGTTCAGATTTCTGCCTTCCAATCCATTCCGGCATGGATCAACATTTATCCTTTTTCTCATTCATTTATTAATATGATTATGTGAATAATGATTAAAGTTAACACGTTGCTTAATAAAAGAATGTTTAGTGCATTTGCCTGTCTTTTTTCAGGAGCCATCAAATTAGGTTAGAGTGGACCTCGTGTGGAACTAAAGGGCTTGATGATAGATTGCAAATGTTTTCCTATTTGTATTGCTATGTGTTAATACTGTCTAAAGGGATTTTGATATTATTATTATGTTTTAATTCTGTTTAAAGTGATTTTATTCAAGATAGACTATAGTAGGGATATAACTGCCTGAATGCTGTTTATACCGGTTTTAAACTAGTTTGATAAGATGGCTGAGAGTACGACGAAACAACCTTGGGTTTTTATAACAGACTGTCTCTTGCCTGTGTATATGCATCTGATGGGTCAGTTCTACAGGTCTGAGACGAGCTTTTAATTGGCGACCTGACCCAAGCCTACTGTCACCATCTCTGGACTTACAACCCCGCACTGGATGTACATATTTAGAATTGTCTACCTTTGCCATGACCAGTTGTAACAATTTAACAGAATCACACCCTTTCTGGCCTCGTGTAGTTGGTATAATTGTTCTTGATTTTGTGATTGTAAGCAGAGAGGCCTAGGAACTCATTGCCGGAATTGAGGCTGGCTTCTGCTGGTGAAGCTGCAAACTATCTTTGGTAAACTTTATTTATTTATTTGCATGTCAGACTCTGGCTCCTCTTCATCTGACAGACTGGTCATTCTTTGGGTTAAAACTGTAGAATATCCCTACATAACAATCATTTTTTCTCCCTGCTTTTACTTTTATGGAACATGTATAACCAGCTCTGTTCAGTTGAGGATAAAATTATTTTTATCTCCATTATAGGAAAGTAACAGAGATTTGAAAGAGTTAAATTATTATTTTCGTTTAAGCAAAAACATGAATCACAAAAATATAAAAGATATCCCATGACTCCACAGTCAGTGTATCACATATTGTCTATTTTTGCTAATTTTGACCTTGAATGACCATACATGCTATTAATATACAAAACACATAATGCCCTACTACTATGAATAAAAACATATTCTTACTATTAATGCCAATATTATAAAAAAATATATTTAAGGTTTTATATAGAACTTTTAAAGCATGGTTGTTTATGGAAGGTTATAATAATAAAGGGTTCTATTTAACACCAAAATGGTTTCGCTATTGTTATGAGCTGAAGAATCATGATTTGGAAGATTTTTTTAGAAGAACTTTTCCTTTTGTTTCTCTCATTATTTTCCTGCTGTATGTGCAAATTGGTTGGGGGAGCTAAACAGGCAGTGGCACAAAAGTTGGAGAGTTAAACACATTCCACATCCTGACGTTGACTTCACTAAATAAGTTGTTTTTAGACTAACAAGAAGGTTTTGAGACCAGGAATGCAAGCAACAATATAATTGCTTCTTATTTGTCAAAAAGTAAAGGAATTCATATTTCTCATTCCAGTTCATGACCACTTTTTTTTCATTACAAGCTGTTTACACATTGATAATATTATATGAAAAACAACTTCATATTAAGTGTGTGTGTCTGTTTGTGCTGACGCTTGTGTGGATCTGGTATTCTCTACATTATGCAGTTTCTAAATGTTCCCTCAATTACTGTAATAACATATTAGATTTGGTAAGGGTATTTTTGGGGTCTTCATGAGGAAAACTGCCTGTAAATCATATAGAATTATGCTTTTTATGTAATTGAAAAAAAGCCTAGTGTTTTCTGTGATGTTTGAGGGTGGAGTTGAGAGGATAAAATGTACAGTATAAAAATCATTATATCCCCATAAAATATGAAAACCTGTAATGTGTGTGTTTAAAAATATACAAATAACCCCCCCACACGTTTTAAAAATGCTTTATTTATTTTGTGCATTTACATTTAACAAGAGGATACAATGTACAATTTGTTTAGAAGAAAACTCATTATGTCCCCATATATTATGAAAACTCTAAATGTGTGTGTGTTTACAAATACAAAATGAAATCCCCCAGATATGTGATCAATTTTAAATAGTCAGACTTCAATAAAAAATTTAATTAATTACATTTATTTAGAGCTTTATGGTGATACAAGCAAATTAAGGGTCTCCAACTTAATTTTTTAAAATGTATTTTTTCAATGCATATATATATATATATATATATATATATATATATATATATATATATATATATATATATATATATATATATATATATATAATTGCACAAATACATTAAATAAGCAAACCAATTCATAATTATTGCATGGGCTTGTAAATTAAACAAATATTATTCACTATTTGATGAATATACAGTACAAGTCAATAAATAAGATGCACAACTGAAATAAAGCCACCAAAGCTGAATGTTCCAGGAGGAGATGTGATGATTGTGTGGAGTGTGTGGTTTAGTCCTGGGGAAAGACTGAGTGACGGCTCTCCTCCCCGATGCCTCTTTCAGCCTGAGCTGCTGTCATAGTGACTGACTCCTCTGGGTGAACTACACCTGGCTGACACACACACGCGCACACACACATCAGCTATCACAGCTAAACCCTTGTGACTGAAGAGATGTTTGGTGTACTAGCGCTCAGAGGTGCCTGACATCGGCCCTGCCTCTCATCTCTGTGCGTCTTAAACATAAGCTTCAGTCATAACTGTCACCTGTCTAACTAATTACCGCTGAACATAGTCATTTGCATTTAAGATACATTGCCTGACTTCATTTGCATGCTAAGCAGACCAATTACCAGAAATACGTATAAATATCTTTGTTGATTTCACACATTGTGCACATACATAGAGAGCTGTATGCAATTATTTTCATTAAACAGTGTTTATAAGGAAAAATTACCAAGAATTCTGGAGTTAATGCGTATGTTAGATGCAATTATTGAAGGCACTTTCAGGAATACTTGACTCTGATGTCACGGCAGTCCAAAGTAAGTTATTTATTGGATGAAGTACATGCAAGTATTATTGCAGAATAAGGACAACAGGTATATCGATAGCCTGACACAAAATAAAGGGCTGTTGTATAAGACTGAAAGGCCTGGATTTACTTTATATTGCATTTTACATGCCTATTAGCCCCGAATGCAAACATTAGATCTAGGAACTTTGAATTATCTTGGCCATCAGTAAGTTTACATCCATATTTATATGCTTGTCTATCACATCACTGCTTTTGACTGTTTGGTTGCATCTTGTGGCTGAATAATTATATGTAGGTTAGTGTATGCTCCGTTCAGCCATTTTCATTTTTTCAGCTTTGCAATTAATTAGTTAACAAACATGTATGACTCAATGCATTTAGGCATGTAGACATGGTCAAGACAATCTGCTGCAGTTCAAACCAAGCGAAGGTGATTTCAGTGACTTAGAACATGGCATGCTTTTTGCTGCCAGACGGGCTGGTCTGAGTATTTCAGAAACTGCTGATCTACTGGAATTTTCACACACAAGAATCTCTAGGGTTTACAGAGAATGGTCTGCAACAGAGAAAATATCCAGTAAGCGGCAGTTCTGTGGGCGCAAATGCCTTGTTGTTGTCAGAGGTCAGAGGAGAATGGCCAGACTGGTTCCAGCTGATAGGAAGGCAACAGTCACTCAAATAACCACTCGTTACAACAGAGGTATGCAGAAAAGCATCTCTGAACACACAACACGTCTAACTTTAGGCGGATGGGCTTCAGCAGCAGAAGCTGTCAGCTAAGAACTGGAAACTTAGGTTACAATTCGCACAGGCTCACCAAAATTGGACATTTACGTTGCCTGGTCTGATGAGTCTTGATTTCTGCTGCGACATTCAGATTCGGTTTAGGCCGGTGGTGGTGGTGTATTGGTGTGGGAGATATTTTCTTGCCACACTTTGGACCCATTAGTACCAATTGAGCATCATGCCAATGCCTACCTGAGTATTGTTGCTGACTATGTCCATACCTTTATGACCACAGAGTACCCCAGCAGGCTACTTCCAGCAGGATAAACCATCATGTCATAAAGCATGAATCATCTCTAAGGTATATTTCCAGTACCTTGTTGAATTCATGCCTAGTAAGTACTTGTATTAGTGAGGTGTACCTAATAAAGTGGCCGCTCAGTGTATATACTGTATTTGTGCTAGAAAAACCTTTTTTATTTTTGCCATCGTAATTAAGATGTGTTTTAATCTTTTTATTACGCTATTTACAGACACAAACTCACATCTTTGACTCTGATTGATCCCCCGAGAACTACACAATATGGGACTGATTTTGAATGAAAAAAAACAAATAAATAAATCAAATAAAAACTGAACAAAAAAGTACCACTGAAAAACAGATCCCAGCTGGCATGTGGCTGGGAATGTTTGTGATGTAAAATGTATTAGACAACAAAGAACAGAATGTGTATTCCACCTGCATTAGGCACGATTATGATTTATTTATGCATTTGTTTCATCTCCTGCAACAGTAACGCTCTATGTATCATCACAGTGTTTGTCTGAAAGGGTTTTGGGGTTTCGTGTTTGGCCACATGAATTGCCTTTTGGACAGTTCTAGCCAAAGTGACATGATTGTTGACCAGGACCCTGCATTATGGATAAGCTACAGCCACTTATTTCTCCCTGAGCAACATCTTCCTCCTCCTCCTCCTGTCTGTCTGTCCCTTATTCTCCTTCTTCTCTTCCCTCTGTGTGCTGCTAAGTGCATTATACAATTGCTGAGGGTGAGGGGAACAGAGGGAAGATGGGATTGTGACTGCGAGTGAGTGGGAGAGAGCCACAATTTTTAGTGGATAGAGACTGTGTCAATCCTTTTGACGAGCACACACACACGCACACACATACAGTATATGTACAGTTATGGGGACTTCCTAGACTTAATGATTTTTAAATTGTACAGACTGTATATTCTATCTCTCTTAATCACATCTATCATATGAAACCATCTGCATTTTTACACTTTCAAAATGCTGCCTTCTGTGTGATCTGGGAGGCCTTTTGTTAGAGCACCCAGGGCTAAAGCTGTGTGTAAGTGTAAGTTCATCTACGAACTCCATTTTCAGATCACTGCAGTATTTATATTCTAATTTGGTTGCAGACGAACGCAGCTCTTTTGGAGTTAAGAAAATGATGTTAATAAAAAAAGCCAAAGAGCTGGTTTATGTAGCGTGAACTGAATCTGCAGCTCCGCTACCAATATGTCAATCTCCAGTATAGGCTATGATACAGGAAAACAGATCATGACCTGATCTGTTTTCAAGCCCTTTGTGCTTTCTCTGACACTAAGAGTTTTGATTTGTATATCGCAGGATTGTTGCCGTTGCTTTAAAAGTTTGAGCAAACATATATATATATATATATATATATATATATATATATATATATATATATATATATATATATATATATATATATATATATATATATATATATATATATATATATATTTGCTTTATGTTTAAATAATATGATACTTATTTATTTAATTATATAAATGTTTAAGTAACAACTCCTACCATTTACTACTGCCTTATCCCACATGGATGAACCTATATGAGGATATATGTGCATCTATAAAAACATATATATGCAGCACATTATATATGCACATTTATGATAATATATATGCCACATATAGGCAAAATTGAGGTGCATATACAGTTGAAGTCAGAATTATTACCCAACCTTTGATTTTATTTTATTTTTTTAAATATTTCTCAAATGATGTTTAACAGAGCAAGGAAATTTTTACAGTATGTCTGATAATATTTTTTTCTTCTGGAGAAAGTCTTATTTGTTTTATTTAGGCTAGAATAAAAGCAGTTTTTAATTTATTATAACTATTAACTATTTTAGGGTCAAAAATATTAGCCCCTTTAAGCTATATATGTTTTCAATAGTCTACAGAACAAACTATCATTATACAATAACTTGCCTAACTACTCTAGCCTACCTAGTTAACCTAATTAACCTAGTTAAGCCTTTAAATGTCATTTTAAGCTGTATAGAAGTTTCTTCAAAAATATAGTCAATTATAATTTACTGTCATCATGGCAAAGATAAAATAAATCAGTTATTAGAGATGAGTTATTAAAACTATTATGTTTAGAAATGTGTTGAACAAATCTTCTCTCCGTTAAACAGAAATTGGGTAAAAAATAAAGAGGGGGTCTAATAATACAGGGGGGGCTAATAATTCTGACTTCAGCTGTATGTGTATATACATGCCAGGTCTCCTGCATTGCTTCTTTATATGCACGTATAAGCTCTATATACATACAAGATATGTCTTCTCTATATTTCATAATTCATTTTGGCAACTGCCATACATGATGTCAAGCTCATATTTTCTATTATCAAGGCAAAAACTAAGAACTAACTAAAAACTTATTTATGTGCAAACACTTGAATTTGGTATCACATGTAATTGGCATGTTATGGAATTTAAGTATGACAAAGAAGTGAGAGGAGATGGAAAGCTATGATGTCTAATCGTTTTCCTGAAACATTTACAAGGTCAATTCTTTCTTGTATGGAGATAGTGGAAAAGAAGGAAATGTAATGTATAAGAAAATGTTTGTTTGTCTTTTATTTATTTTCTTTTAGGTTTTTGTACTATATTTTTTCTTGTCCTGTTTGATTGTTCTTAAGTTAATACAATATGTACATTTCTTTTATTTATGCTGTCTAGCAGCTATGGATTTTAATAATTTAATAATTTATAAAATGTATAATAATTGTATTATTTTAATAATATATATAGGTAAACATATAGGTGCACACATATATACATGCATATATGAACCTATATAGGTATATATATAATATAGGAAACTGGCCAATTTTATTTATGTCACATATATTTTAAAAATCTATATCAAAACCTATATTTAAAGCATATATGTTGATATAAGCTTCTCCCGTGTGCAATTACCTGCCTATTTTTAAGATAATATACTATTATTAAAATATTTAACTGTTTATTAGCAATTATAATGTATGAACTCATTTTTTATCCCTAATATTATCCATTACCCAAACCCTACTACCTTACTATTTATTAATAAACAGCTAATAATACGTTCATTGAGGTAGGAGTCTTATTAGGTAATGGTTTGTTAATAGCATGACGAATACATTACAGTAAAGTGTGACCAATATTATAATTATTATTTTTATTGTGCAGTCAGTATAGGCTCCTCTCAGTGAAACAAATAACCACACACAAACTCACAGTCAGAAGCGCTGCAAGCGAGGACACTAGCTCAGTGTAAACTGAAATCTCTACCAAATAGATGCAAGCTTGTGAAATTGCCAAGCACCTCAGAAAGTCAATGAAAGTCATTACTGCTCCACCTGGCCAAACTTCATCCCTCAGAGATACAATATTGTGTCTGCTTCTATTTGCTCTGTAGTATCCGCTTGTTAAGTCTGATGTCATTCATAACCACTCCAAAGTCCAAACCTTTTATCCTCAAATTAAAAACTACAGTAATTTATAGCAAATAATACAGTGTTTTCAGTGCATTACAGTTTTCCAGTTTACCATATTTAATACTAGAGTATTCTGAGGCATTCATTAACCAACAGTTTAAATTCTACAATATAGCCAATACAATACACTTTATTGTTCAAAAACATTATTGTATTTCCTATAAATTACAAAGTATTTTTTTCATGGCAAAAGAGAATAACAAATCATGTTAATATATTCTCTCAGTGTGCTGTAATACATGATCATAATGTTTATATCCATGCCTGATCTCAGATGCTCAGACAGGGATTCATCTTTTATAAATCATAAATTGATTTGTGTCTTGGATTCAGCAAGTGCAGAGAATGCAGTGAGCATTAGCATTTTGTAAAAGATTCACTTTAATGTGATATGACTAAACAGTGCTAACGAATGGCTATTTTCTCGATGCAAATATATTGTAGAAGCTTTGAACCTGCATGCATATAGTTGTTTCCAGTATGTGTCAGTTTAGAGCAGAGGTGGCCAACCCTGTTCCTGGAGAACCACCTTCCTGCAGATTTCAGTTGCTACCCATATCAAACACACCTGAACCAATTAATTAGAACCTGAATACGACGTGATAATTACAGGCAGGTGTGTTTGAGATGGGTTGCAACTGAAATCTGCAGGAAGGTGGCTCTCCAGGAACAGGGTTGGCCACCCCAGGTTTAGAGTATGCAATAATGCTGCTAATGCACTAACCTCTAGGTATTTCAGATTCTAAAAATTCATTTCCTTCTCCTTTTAAAGTATGTCTGATGTAAAACAAGTGAGTATTTGATTACAGCATGCTGTCTGTGTTTGCTTTAGTAGGACTTTAGTAGCCAGTTAGCACACATACATTACACAGACAATAAATTCAAGCACATCACCTGAAGAGCATCTAATTAATGTCAACAAACATGAACATCTTAACAGGAATACATGCAATAAACCCATGTATCTGCACATTTTAAATTTAGTAGATGTTTAGGCATTAGATAACGCAGTGAATTTATGAAATTTTCCAGCATAACTCTAAAATATACTTTAGATATTGGTACATCACTTTTAGAATTTTTGCAAAATATATTTGGGTACTTATAATAATCAAATACAGTTGTGCTTTCCGATACCCAAACTCTTAAAAATAAAGGTTATTTACTAGCATCAATGGTTCATTTTCTCTAAAAGTTGAAAAAAACAAATGCTTCTTCATGACATGGATAAAAACCCTTATTTGGAAGTGAGGAGTTCAGATGCAAAAACCTCTAAGTGCCATCTAAAATTTTCCTCTAAAATATGCTTTTTTCTTAGCCTCCTATGTTTATATTCAGTTATTACACTTTAAAGGCAATGAAAATAACATATTCTTGCACTAAGGGTAAAACTACTGATACTACACACAACAGAAGGAGAAAATGCTACTCTTAGATGAAAATTTCAGACAGCACATACAGGTTTTTGCATCTAAACTCATACGTACCTCTATATACATTTCTGGAGACCATGAAATAGGTCCCAGGAGCTAATCTACAAGAGGCCGCTGTGTACCCTTTTTGAGATATCAAGTTTCTCTTGCGAGTGCCATTTCTCGTGCATGTTATTCTTGCATAAACCCACCAGAGGCCACTGTTGACTGACTGTTTGACTGACTGAATGATTATGACTGACCAATCGACTGAACCACCCTCCTCTTTCCCTAAACCCAAACAGTTTTATTGATTGACCCGCCCACCCAAAAGCTCTTGACTGATTTATTATGTTTTCAGATTTTATCACATTTTCATCCTGTTATTTACCCATCATCGTGGTCAACTCCTCTCTGCGTCTCAAGTCCAGACGTACATTGTGAGCTAATGGGACAAACTGGTTACAGCGGGAAAGCTGTCCACACTGAGGTAAGCGGTCAGCTGGTAAGCGCAAAAAGGAATAGTGTCATACCACCCCCGTAGAGTACATTTAAAAAATGAATTGCAGCCATATGTACCTCTGGCTACATTATTTGCGGTCTCCAGAAAAATATATAGGGCTACGTTTTCAGATGTTGAGCCTATTTGTTTGCAAACTACATTTCTTACATGACTTACAAGAAAGTCTGTATGCATTCATACATTAAATCTGTATACATTATAGGAAAAATGCATTTATTTTTAAGTTAACGTACACATTTTAAATGCTGGGTTTTTTTATTCTAAATTTGGGTAGAATTTTTCAAAACTCCAGCTCTGAGTCAAAAAACTATTTTATTTTTACCCATATTTAGGTTAAAACAACTCATTATTTTTAAAATATAGTAAAGGATGTATGGGCATTAAAATGAATCAAAACTATATGATAAACATTTGCTAACACTTTAGTTTAAGCAACACTTTAGTTTAAGCAACCAGTCTCATTATCAACAACTGGCTTATCACTTGCCTAATATTAAGATATTTATTTCCCTGATCTCATTAATATCCCTAATCTTTCCTACATCCCTTATATAAAAATAACATTTTATGCTGTACAGTAAAAAGAAAGTGGATTTCAGAATAAAATAAGAGTGAGCAAATTATGATATAATGTTAATGTTTTGTTGGCCTGTTCAGTTTTAGTTATTATTAAAAATACCTCCTTTTTTTTAAAAGTAAGATTCTTTTTTGAGCTTGAGCAGCAAAAAATCACTGCTTTTTAAAAAATAATTAAACACTCCTTACATTCAAGAAACCTTTTCTTCTGATTAGTATTTTCATTGTTAGCTTAAACCGAAAAAAAAAAATCATTAATTTTACAGTTTATTTCCGATAGCTGGGGTGCCGAAAAAAAAACGTTAAAAGACACTGTAAATTACAGAAGTTTTATGTAAAATAACAGACATTAAATTACAGAAATTTCCTTCAATTTTAATTTCTGGTACATTTCTGTAATTCAACCTCTGTTATTTTACAGTAAATGTCTATAATTTAATGGCCCTTATTTTCCGGCACCCCAGCTGCTTTTACATTTTTTTTTTATGTAGATAAAAAAAAAAACTGCTGGTTGTCCATCTCAAATATCACCAAAGCATTCCATCAAATTCCTTAATTTAACAAAGCACTCCCAGTATATCTCTTTATTGTCTGTCTTTGTATATTTTCAAAACCCTTTGGTACTTTAATACACCAAACTTTTTATGTTCCCAATCCAGACAAACACCCTCTGGCTCAGCCTGCCTACAGCAGACACACCCTCCAACTGTGATTGACACATGTGAGTGGAGTGCTCTAGATGTTATGATGGCTATAATTTTTAGGAATAAACCCAAGAATGTCACTCTTTATATTCAATGAACAACTAGGTTAAGAAAATTCATTTGGCAAAAAAATTTTGCACACTTCACCTTGAAATGAATTTTACTCACATTACCACATTATTCATCAGGACTCAACCCGCTTCTTATTCAGCTCTGTGTTTTTTATCATTCTCTTCCTCCTCCTCCACCGCTTCACCTCCACTGAGTGTCCCAAACCAGCCCACTGTTTTCACACCCTCTCAAGCCTGAAAAAACAATTACATAACTCACTGTAACTCAACAGAACTCATGGCACTGCTGTGAAACGTACAGCATCGGGCATGATTAAATTTGCTGTTGTGACTGTGCCAGCCAGGCTGTGCCCGCTCCTGCAGCTGCCCACGACCGCTGGGTGAGGAGTGATTGGCATTGTGCTTAGAACAGGTGGGCTTGGTGTGCAGCTGGACTTCTCATCATCAAACCTTGCTTAATGAGAGCAAACAATGCATAGCAGTGAGGACACTGTGAGCAGGCAGGAGCAAAAGACTGTTCTTTAGCAGCTGAACTGATGATGATGATGGTGATGTTGATGATGATAATGACATTGTTGAAATCATATTTGGATACAGCTGGGATGTGGCGTTCTTTTCAGATTTCTCTCAAACGTGTTTTTAATGAAGAAGAGTTTAGAAATAGTTGTCTCTTACACCCATCCTTCGTGAACGAACTTTCTTAATGCCCACTTGTTGTGTGGTGAAGGCCCTCTTTGGAAGCTGGAGGATGTTTCCAACTCATGTCTTCACAAGGAGGATATGGAGGTAGTGCAGGATCCTCAATCCTCAAGTTTCATTAGGTTAACACAGATATATCTTACAGTAATTCTGTGTGTTTGCTGATTGGTGAAATAAGAAAAAAAATGAATGGAGATTTGAGAAGGGCAGCATGGTGGCTATGTGTGGTTAGCACTGTCACCTCACAGCAAGAAGGTTGCTGGTTCAAGTCCTGGCTGATTTCTGTGTTGAGTTTGCATATTCATCGCGTGGGTTCCTCCAGGTGCTCTGATATTCCCTGCAATCCAAAGACATGCGGTATAGGTAAACTGAATAAACTAAAATGGTCATGATGTGTGTGAGTGAGAGAGTGTGTGACCCTTTATAAATCAGGGACTAAGACAAAGGAAAGTGAGCGAGCAAGTTTTAAGAATTAAAAGCCCTTTGTTTAAAAATGTCAAAAGAAACCAAACCAGTGACTGCAGTCATGAAGAGATGGTAAAACATTTATGGTCCATTTTGAAAGTTCTGTTGACTTAGGTAACTTTGCAGCAACAGTAAATGTCAACTTACAATCAAAATATAATTTCATACCACCTACCCAAACCCCTACACCTTTAGCAATGGAAATATTCCTTTAAAGGAATTAAGACACCAATACTACACCTGCACACACACACACACACACACACTCAATATTTATATATATAGTGTGTATATATATATATATATATTGAGCGTGTATATATATATATATATATATATATATATATATATATATATATATATATATATATTGAGCGTATATATATATATATATATATATATATATATATATATATATATATATATATATATATATATATATATATATATATATATATATATATATATATATATTTATAATTTTACTTGTTCAAACTACTTATTTAAAATGAGCTAAAACAACACAATTCTTGAGACTTCCTTGGGACAACTTATTTTTTTATATGTTTATATATGTTTGTATGTACAAATGTGTTTGTTCAAAGAAAAAAATAAAGAAAAAAATAAAAATAAATATATATATGTAAAAAAAAAAAATATATATATATATATGTATATATATATATATATATATATATATATATATATATATATATATATATATATATATATATATGTATATATACAAGTAAACACATATCATCTCATTATGCTTTCAGTCAGCAGTGTTCTAAATTAATTTTTAAATAAATAACAATTTATGTTGCTGCCCCCCCCCCCCTTTATAGCATTTTAAGAGCTTTCTTGCACTGCACTGTACTTTTACTGTACTTCTGCCAGTAAAGTCACTGATCTCTGGTTTTGTACAGCACGTACAATGCACTTGGATTTGTGGTGTTCCCTTGCTCAGAATTGTGAGATAACTCTTCCTCTATATACTGAAAAGTCATTAAAACTTAAGTCCTCAAAACTGTCCAGTTTAAAGAGCTCTTCAGACTGAAGGATTTCAAAGAAATTGATACTTTTTGTTCCCATAGTTCTTTGTACATGTTTAATTTGAGATGTAATTGATTCAAGATAACAGAAGCCCATTACAGTTAAGGAACTGTTTTTTTTTTTTTTGGTCCAAATGCAGCCTTTGTACAATATGCTGCATCTCATTTCAAAGTTTGGATTCTCTGGAGGTCACAGTTTTTGGCTGAATATATCATTAGGGCTGCCTCATTCCAGAAAAGTAATCATTATATTATAAAGTTAGAAATTGCAGCAATTTATGTCTCACAATTCATAAGGGTTTTATATTGGGTCAGTTTTATGATGAGTCCATTAGCTGTAAATGTTGAGGTGGCCTTTAGGGACAGAGAAAGTAAGGCCAGAAATGACAGCAAATATTTTAATAATGCTAACATACAAACAGTATCTGTTAATATTTGCAAGTATAAATTGCATCTGTCAGTACTGGCATTTGATGCAAATAGCATCTGCCTAATATCAATGTCCATGTTATGATTAGTGTCAGTAAATATGTGTTTTCTCTGAATTCTACTTCCAGAGGTCCTAAATCATTACAAGTGACACTGAGTTGGCTTAACCTCTTAAGGCCCAAGGTGCTTTTTACTTGAATTTTTTATTTCTCTTTGCTATTTGGGCTTATTGGAACCAAATTAGAATAAAACCTTTACCTGTATCATTTTTTGATATGATGTACTTTTAGAAAAAAATGATGTCCATATATGTGGACTCGTGGTCTGAACTTTCATAAAACACTTTTTCCTGACTGTTTTTTAATGCATGTATAACATATACATTTTTTGAATATGTTTTGACTTTCAGGAAGTAAAAACAACATTTCCTCCCCATTTTGGACAGTTAAAAATAGTGTTTGGGACATTTCAAAACAGATGCAAGATGACACTGTATGTCTGTAACATAATATGAAACATTCAAAGAAATCGCCACTTAAAAGCTAAAATGTGCTGTCCTTGTATGTGGCCACTATGCCATAGGAGGATAAAATATGTCAGAAAAAAAGTTTCCATAAATACCTGGCTAACACTTAATTTTAATGGTCCCTATTAGATATCTGTAGTACTCACTAACTTACTAACTAACTTTGCAAGTACTGTACATGTCAACCTAATCTACCCCCCCCCCCCCTTAACCTAAAAGTCTACTAAAGTTTACATGCTATACAGTAGTTGAATTATAAAGTTACTTCTAGTCAACAGAAATTAAATATAAGGCACTATCAATATAAAGTACTTAATCTTTTTAGTAGTGTAAGCAATGTTTTTACCTGCAAAGTGGCCTAATAAATTGATGAACCATCTTTATAGGGACTTCCCATAGAAGTATTGATTTTTAAACTGTACAAACTGTACATTCTATTTCCCTAGCCCAACCCTACCCATGAACAGACCCTCACATAAAACAATCTGCACTTTTACAGTTTCTAAATATTTCATTCTGTGTGATTTATGAGCCCTTTTCCTCATGGAGATAAAAAAAAATGTCCCCACAAGGTCAAAATTGACTGATATTGCTATACTTGTGGGGACATTTTGTTACACACACACACACATACAACCAGCCTTCGCCATTAATGTAATTATTGTGGAGTTGTAGCGCAGCTCATCATAATGATCACCTTTATTATAGAGTGAGTCACAGATTATCAACAGTCTGGGAAGGGTGTAATAAGTGGAAAGAATAAAGACCATGTCTGATGACCCTGCTGTCATGAGAATAAAAGAGTGCATTAGAAAGGACTTGTTACTGGGGAATGAATGTTCCTGGATTGCACCAGGACCAATTCACAGTCACAATTCACACAATTTCAGCCACAATTCAATGTGCTGAACAGCTCTTTTTAGTCTTGTTCTCTTTATCCAGCTCTTTAACTTTTTATATATACATAAATACCATAAGTCCTCAATTAGATATTACTATAGGGTTCAAAATTATTCTAGTCTTAGAAATATTCATACTTCAGCACACTTACTAGGCCTTTTATTAGGTTCCCCTAGTTATTAAAGCAAATAGTTAATCAGCATTTAGGTACACTCTTAAAAAATGATGCTAAAAAATAACACATTTTTTTTTTGTTACGGTTTTTTCAGCACGTTGTGATTTTTTTTATCAATTGTGTTTAAAATGAAAGAGGATAGAAGTGTCAACAACAGAATCTTCCCACCGCAATGTCTGTCAAGGACTTGCATGGTTAGTTACTTGTCAGGTATTTGGAATATTTTTATTCTGAACTCAGTAATGTATTTTGTCATCCTAAACTATTTAGACAGTCAATGTGCCTTTATAGTGTCGTTGACGCGAGACAAGTGTTGAACTTGACAACAACTATGTCCGTGGGTGCTTTACAAACAATATGACGCTTTCTGTGAGTCTCATATTCCCCTGAAAATATTAATTGTCAGCAAAAATAAGGGCAAATAACGTCTTTTACAGCTTGATGCAAACAGGATCTTCTGCGCTAGCAACATGACTGAAAACTATGAAAGAGAAAAAACTACGCTCTGATCAGATCTTGTAATTAATTAATTCTACTATTGCATGTTATTTTTAGAGAAAAAGACAAGACTGATATAAAAATAACCAAAATCAATTTTGTTTTAATCCACTGCCTTGGACTGTTTATTCATTAAATGAGCAGATGAGAGTGCACGCATTCAGTCACAACTTCATTTTTGGGTGAACTATCCTTTAAAGGCAGTAGCTCACTTTTTTAATTGCATTTTTGTAGTGTTCAGGCAATTCTGAAAATTAAAGTGCATCTTTTCATATAATTAGGCTGGTGTTTGTCACAGATAGGCTGTAACTTTTATTTAGGCAAGTTTGTAAGCATACATTAACTCACACAAACAGTTTTCATTACACCCACCATTTAGATGCTGGCTGAAAAACATCAAATGTACTGAATTGTGTGATGAGAAGTGCTCCAGTTGTTTCAGCAAAATCCTTTTTGCAGATTCTGTTTGTTTATTTTTTATTCCTTATGTAGTTTGAGTTAGCTTAGCATTTCATAATTTGATTTAACAACTAAAATAAATCACACCATTCCAAACATAATAGTAGGGATGGCTGACGTGAAACTGACGTTTCGACACAGTTTCGAGATCCCGAAGCGCAAGTGTTTCGAAACACTGCACCGAAGCATGATCCGAAACACCCAAGTCACATGACTTAAGGGTTTCGAAACACCTGGTCACGTGACTAAAGTGATTCAAAGCATCGATCAGTTAAGAAGCGTTTCGAGTGTTTCAGTGTTTCATGAAGCCTCGCTTTGCCCACCACTACATAATAGTTGATTTATTACGATTAAAGTTAAGAAACTAATAATACTGTCCCACATACATTCTGGATAACCTCCAAACAGCCAAACCTGTACGCAGGAGGAGCGGCCATTTTAAAGTTTCCCCAATGATCAGGGTTCTACCATTTTCAATGACATCACAGGGGATAAATCAAAGAAACCATGAATTTTAATGTGTAACATTTATCAGACACTTTTGTAGATATTTTTGAGATATATATATGTTGCATGTTAGTACCATATGTGTTGTCTTTTAGAATATTTTTGCCTTGTTTTATAATTTTTATAATTTTTCGTATGGTATGTTATGTTCTAAAAATGGGTGGAGCCAAACTCTATAGGTGCGTTCGACTTCATGCAGCGCTGCGCAGATCGATCGAAATCTGTCTTAAAGCGGTGCATGCTGGTTAGAAATCTTGTCCGGATTGATGCTGCGCCGACGCCACGTGACTGTCACATGTGGCATCAAAGTACCGCGACAGCGCTCCGAGATCAGACGGCAAACTCAGACCGTGCAGCTTCTGAAGAGCGACTGCAGGAGCTTTGATGACGACACCGATATTACACGATTGGCCGAGTTCACCACATGACAACAAACACGTGTATTTCGGGTTTATAATTGGACAAATTCCGATTCAAAAGTTTCAAAACAAACAATTCACTTTTCACACCCTCTCTATCCTGTACACATCTTGCTTATTAAAAGACTACAAATATTTTACTGCAGTAATCATCTTTTGTTAAATAATCTGGTTATAAAGGTTAGCTTGTTTGCACAGGTTTATTTTTTTAACTTTTTTATACAGACTTTTTACTGCATTCATCTCCATGAACGATTTAAATGATGTATTTTAGTGTATATTTTAGTGAATAACCTAAATAAGTCTTACAGACTTGAAATAAGAAAATCATCATCATTGATCCTGCCCCCCTAAAGCTCTCTTAACAAATTAAAGTAAAGAACAATTGTATTAAATAATTATAAAATGGTTTTATTATTATAATATAAATATATATTTTATTTTCTGTCTAGCAGTTTAAAGGCTTCCTGCTCTTTCTGGGAAACTTCTACATAGCTCACTTATTTTACCTTTTGTTCTTTTCAACACAATCTTTTTGGATTAAAATGCTCTTTTGAAAATTCATTCATTATCCAAAATAATGTCATTTATTAAGACCTAATCAAAACACCTTCTTTTGCTTTTTACATTGGAAATTTTTTATATCTATAAATGTACACATATGTAAACCCATTTTTAGCATATTCAAACAAGAAGTATTAGCCTAAAGGTTGATGTTTAACTCCTAGAATTTATGCTTATTGCTTTGTATTTAATAGACCTGTTCGTTTTTATGTTTATATTAACCTCTCATTTCCTCTTATTTCTCTCCTGCATTTGTTATATATTTTATTCATAATTCTCTCTTATTGTTTAAAAAGGAACTACAGTTTGTAGAAACTGTATTCTGTCTTATTTGTAAATTTTTTGTTGTTATAAATAAAAATAAAAAAATATATATGATGACGCCATGTGATCGGTCATCATGACTGCAGCAACTTTGAGTCCCGAAGTGTCCAGCTGTCCGTCTTGACGGCTCCGTTTTCAACTACGCCCCCGCCTGCGCTCGGCTAATCTCGTTGATCACCGGCTGCAGCTGAGCTTCATGTCGAACGCACCTTATAAAATGGCTCCTGCATGTTGACCATTTTAGGAAGTTTTTTCTTGTGCAGATAGTTGTTGTGTTTAGGCATGACTGTTAGCAACCAGAACACACGTTGATTCTGTAAATTTTGAACATAATTTTTAAATAAAAAAGGAGTTTTTGCTGGGAATCCACAACTTTTTATTTATTTTTTTGCTTTGCACTTAAATAAACACCTTAGACTTAACTTATCTCTCGTCACTGGTTTTGAACATCTGCACCCCAGTGTCTTAATAGTGTTTTTTAGTAAACAAGGAAATGCACAACCATTTTTATAATTTGAGCAAGAGATAAAAAAAGACAGGTATTGCAAAAACTACAAGATGGAAAGCACAGAGTAATTTTATATTAATGCTCAACATTAGAAGTCTCTCTGATGAATAATTGACAGTGAGGAAAGTGTAGCAATTTGACATCCGTGTGTATTAATGAAATGCCATATCAACATGCTCTTGTTCTACGTTTAGGTTGAGCTACATGAGTTAAAGACTTCAGGGAAAATATTACACATGTTCCGGGAAATGTAGATCCTTCACAGCCTGACAGAAACATTCATTATTTGTCAGCTGTGTGTTTGTGAACAGAACCAAAAATGAACAAAATGAACATATCTACATTTCTCATTTGTCTTTTCCTAGTTTCTGTAGTTACATTAAATTTGCACCAAGGGTCTAAGAACATCATCAAAAATTAAGACAGTTTGGTGGATATCTAAAGCATCTGCTTTTCCTGTCAGAATCTCCCTGGGTTCTTGCAAGCTGTCACGAGTCTCTTTGTTACATCAATTTACACATCAGTCCCTTCAGGAGTTATAATATAGAATGGTTTCTTGCTCTCCATGTTTTATCATCACCCTCTATAGAGCCCAGATAGCTAGAGTGAAAGCCTCTATCCAGGCCGGAGACGAGGAAGAATTGCCTCTTCACTGACAATCACATCGTCATGTCACAATGTTCTCATATCCTGTTTCATTAAACTCTAATTTTGGATATGAGAGATATTACACTGTCAGGTCCTATTGACCTCGCCATTCTGTTGTCAGAACTGTCGTATTAGAAAGGGAGACAGGAAAAGAGAAGAAAATAACAAAAAAGAGAGCACATTTTCCCATTTTTCAGCTTCTTAATATGAGCTTCTCATCTTTAAAGAGTCATTTCCTCACCAAAGCTCTTTTTGAAATGGATGTCGTGTTTTATTTAAATAGCCTCGGCATAAAACATGAGTGAAGTTAACATGAAATAATGAAATATTCAATCATTCTTTTGTGTTCCTTTTCTCTTCCTCTTTCCAATAGATGTCTTGCTTCTTAAAATTGGCATAAAATCAAATATTCATCTTCTTATTTTTATGCGTATTTAGTAGTGTTTGCTATAAGCGATGTCTCTGTGCACTTTAATATTTATTAAAAATTCATTTCCCGTCATAATATTTAATCAAATACCATAACATTCGCTCCTCACTTGAAATAACTTTTCTTTACTTCTGGTTACATGGAATGCCTTTAGGGTGGGCTATCAGTTGTTTCTACTCTGCTTTCGTGGGAGGCTGTGGTTTGAATGAACATGATTCCAATGAAAAAAGTATTGAAATTGCCCTTCTTTTTGTTTGAAATGCCCATCTTACAACAATCCAATCGGTTCACAAAGGACAAATTATACAACCTACGTTTTTACTTCTTTTCAGCCATTTTGATGTTCATGATAGGAGAAAAAAGGACAATCTGAACTTCCATTTCATGACGACTTTAAAGATAATATTATCTTTTATTACAGAGTCATTGTTTCTCTTTTTGTAACATCTCGGTGAATCACCAGGAGCATAATTATTCATTACCTTATTCCATGGTTTGTTGAAATTCTTAATTCTGATTGGCTGGAGGTTGTGCATTATTTTAATTTAAACGCAGAGGTAGTTCATGTCGGTTTTGATAACAGTTCGAAATAAATGCGCTTCTCCCAAACATCTGTATTCATCATAGGAACTCACAAGGGCAGCACAGGAAACTGAAGACGGTTAATTGCAGATGGAAAATCCACAAAATTAGAAAAATACTCATCAATTATGCCACAAAATACATTTTTAAAAGTTTTTCAAGCAGTAATATAGTTATAAGTCAAATCAGCAGTTCATCTGCCAAGACCATGTACAGTTATTTATTATTTGGACATTGACACAATTCAAGCATTTTTGGCTCTATACACCAACACAACCAATTTTAAAATGAAATGAACAAGATGTGCTTTAACTGCAGACTGTCAGCTTTAATTTGAGGGTATTTACATCTAAATCAGGTGAAAGCTATAAGAATTTACAACAGTTTGCATAGGTGCCTCCCACTTGTTAAGGGACCAAAAGTAATTGGACAGTTGGCTTCTAAGCTGTTTCATGGCCAGGTGTGTGTTATTCCTTCATTATCCTAATTAAGCTATGGTCATTAATTTGGGAATTTGTGTGTGCAAAATTCTGTTGTACGGCGCTGAGAAAAGGGGAGGAATTAAACAAGCTTATTAGGCATTTAAAAAAAGCGAGTGATTGCTCCACGTTTTAAATTTCTGTCTAGAGAGGTCATGTTTTGAAACTCGATTTGTCTCACGCAGTCAAGTGATGCGATTTTGCAGGTCAGAGTTCACCAAGCTTGAACTTTGCACTGAAACTTGACGCATGACCCTGCGTTTCCGGTCTGACGCATTCGCGTGCGTATGAATGGAAGTCTATGGAAAAGCCCAGTGTGACCGCAGCTTTCCAATGAGCAGATACAAGGTTCAGAGTTCATTTTAAGTGTGCTATTTGCATTTACATTCTGTTACTGTCAACTCTCAAGCAAACCATCATTAGTCTGAAAAAAAAAAAAAAAACATCAGAGAGATAGCAAAAACATTAGGCCTGGCCAAAACAACTGTTTGGAACAGTTTTCCCATTGTGTTGGTGTATAGAGCCAAAAATGCTAGAATTGTGTCAATGTCCAAATATTTATGGACCTAACTGTATATCGGCCAGACCATCTCAGGACCTGCCGCTGGATTTCATCTGCATCTCAGTTGTTTAAATCTTGATATATAATTAACCTTGTGTGTATTTAATAGTCAGTCTTTGGACCTTTAAATCTATTTGTTCTCAGGTGTATTTTTTAGTGTGTCTTGTGGTACTTCAATCCTTTAACGCATGGCAAGCCATTGATTATCCCTCACATTTGTCACATGTTTTTATTTTTATTTTAAAGTGATGGCACTCACTTACTTTCATTGATGCCAGACGACAGTTTCAGTGAAAAATCTTTTTGACTTTTCCACTGAAGAAAGCAAGTCAACTACAGTACATCTTGGGTGGCCTGATGGTGAGTAAATTAACAGCAAGTTTTCATTTTTATGTAAGCTATCCCTTTTACATTAATAAACTGGTTTGGAGTTACATAAATCCAAATCAAAACAATCTAATGCCAACTTTTTTATTCAGTGCTTAATTCATATGGATTTGATTTTATTCCTAAATTTTAGCATTACCTAAGCATCCTAAGATGGTTGGGTTTAGGGCAGGCGTTTGGGGGAACACCTCCCTTTAAAAATTTAGTTTTATACTAATGAAAGTATGCGAACTAGCCACTTTTCTGCCAGTACATAAAACTCTTCTTGTGAGATCAGGCTGGCCTGACTACAGTGGTTAGTTGGTATATAAATATGAAAGAATTGATATGTTTCCATTCTGAAATAAGATTGTGATCCGCAGCAAAAATAAAGCAACATACTTTGGATGACTTTGAAGAGAATTTATGTGTCTCAACTGTGACTTAAAATGTTATAAGACTTAACGTGTTATAAGTGCTATAATGTGCTCCCTATACTGACACTGAGGACAAAAAACTGCTGAATAGCATCATTATTTTTTTTATTTTATCTGCATCAAAAGTATTCTTGTATATCATGTTATTATTTTTGGAAATTATGTTATTATTTCTATTGAACCACTTTAGGGATATGGATATGTTTTGAGGATAAATTTTTCTGTATATGAAGGAAGGGAGAGCTCTCTGATTTCATCTAAAATAGTTTCTTTTTTTATTCTGAAAACTAACAAAGGTCTCAGGGGTTTGGAATGACATAACATCATTTTCATTTTTGGGTGAACTACCCCTTTAATTATTTTCCTAAATTTGTATCTGACACAATCCGCTAGAAAGAAAGCGTATAACTAATGCAGCATTTATTGCACTTTAATTACTGTGATGAAGATGATTTGCTCTTTCAGCTCTTAACTCTGCTTGCCAGTGCTATTTTTGGTAGCATCAGACACTTCATTACTGATGCTTAAAGATACGAGCCTTTCTATTTGCAAGAGGAGCCTTTGCTAAACAGAAAGTCAAAGACATCTTGAATATGTAGTGCTCTTACAATATTTTTACTTTGACTCATACAGTAAATTACTCTCTTATGTGTCATTTCATGTTCATAGATCAGTGGTTTTACAAGCTATGACCTGAGAATTACAATTTTGAGTTTTATGAGCACATGCCCTGTGTTTTCATAATTCAAAATTCTAGAAATGGTACTTAATGAGGTCTTGTGACAATTAAAAATGGCCACACATTTCCTGTGATAGTTGGATTAAGGGCTAGGGTTAGAATAAGGCAATATAATCATATTTTTTACAGAATAAAATGCATTGTGCCTATGGAAATTTCTCCTAAATCACATATTCAAGTATGCATGTTTGTGTTTTGCTGTTGTTGTTGTTGTTAATGTGTATAATTGTATCTTTGTACGTATGTGGATATTGTATGTGCATGTGATTACACACTGGAAACAGATGAAAAGGGAGAGAGAAACACTGCGTTCACATTTTAGCTCAGTATCCCTTATGAGCTCCCAAAAGAGCCCCAGAGACACAGCAAATGGAGGAAATGAATGATTTATTTACTTTTTGAATGCACTGCAAAATATGCAAACGTCAGATGAAAAGCCTAAGTAAATCTATCTCCCTGAGGCAACAACACTGTGTTAAGTTGCTCCTTGAAGTCGGCATAAAGCTTTAAAAACTGACCATGAAACCATTTTTCTTTTGCTCATTATGGGACTCAAACTATTAAACAGACGCCTCACTTGTGCATTATACATTTGAGGTTTGAGAATGGATTTAAGTAGATGATCTGCTTTCATAAGGAAGGTAATATAAGGTATTTGAACGTGCCTCAAGGTATAATCTCTCATTGCACAGATTGTGTAAGTTTTTGATTTAATAAGCCCAGCACTGTTGATAATGTGTTTATCTTGAAGCAGACTTTAACAAATATTTACAAAGCTTCAAAATATTCAGATGACTCTAAATTACATACTATTTAAAGGCACACTCAGTTTCATGCAGGTAAAAATCTTTTGAAAAATATTATTAAGACTACAAATAAAAGCAAATAAAATGGCTGCCTCATGAGGATTCAGATCACACAGCTGGCCAAATACTTACAGATAAAGAGACAATTTGAATGGACACACACTCACTGGCCATTTTAATAGGTACACCTTACTAATACCAGGTTGGACCACCTTTTGCCTTCAGAACTGCCTTAAGCCTTCATGCAATAGATTCAACAAGGTATTGGAAATATTCCTCAGAGATTGTGATTCCTATTGACATGATAGCATCGAGCAGTTGCTGCAGATTTGCCAGCTGCACATCTGTGATGCTAATTTTCCGTTCCACCACATCCTTAAGGTACTCTATTGGATTCAGATCTGGTGACTGTGGAGGCTATTTGAGTACAGTGAACTCATTGTCATGGTTCAAGAAACCAGTTTGAGATGACTCCTCCTGATGACTCCAGATCCTGCTGGAAATAGCCATTAGAAGATGGGTGCACTGTAGTCATAAAGGGATGGACATGGTAAGCAACAATACTCAGGCACTTGATAAGATGCTCAATTGGTACTAATGGGCCCAAAGTGTGCCAAGAAAATATCTACCACATCATTACACCAAGCCTGAATCGTCGATACAAGGCAGAATGGTTCCACACTTTCATGCTGTTGATGCCAAATTCTGACTCTACCATCCGAATGTTGCAGCAGAAATCAAGACTCATCAGACCAGGCAACGTTTTAAAAATGTTCTTTTGTCCATGTGAGCCTGTGCAAATTGTAGCCTCAATTTCCTGTTTTTAGCTGACAGGAGTGGCACCCAGTGTGGTCTTCTGCTGCTGTAGCTCATCTGTGTAATGATCTGACTGGGAATACGAACCCAGGTCTACGGTGTGGTTAGCAATAGTTCTTACTACATGAGCTAAGTCAGCAAGTGGTGGCCTAAGAGCAGAGGAGAAACAAAGTTAGTCCACAACGTATGAATTCCAAAAAATAATACAGTCTTTACTGAGGAGAATTTGACAAAAAGGAGAGATAACAGTCTACAGACAGGGTTGAAAAAGTACAACAAAAATAAGAAAGCCGAGCTTCCTAAAATATATACAAAATAAAATAGAGGGTCTCAGAACAATCAATCAAGAATATAGCAAGTAAAAAGTCTTGAAAATAACTTGACTGGACACTGGACGAGGCAATAAGAGGTAGGGTTCAGGACTGAACACAGAGCAGGATATAAAGCAGTCTTAGTTTAGAGCAGGGGTCTCAAACTCGCGGCCCGCGGGCCATTTGCGGCCCTCAGTGCAATATTTTGTGGCCCGCGCCGACCGCTGTACTGTACTGATTCTATCCGTACACAGCGCGCTTGTCACTCAATGCGCGTTGTCGCGCGCGTTCTGATCAGCTGTGTTGTCGCGCGCGTACTCAAGAGCGGTGTTATCGCGCACCTACTGAAGGGCGGAACCGAGGGTGTGTCGCAACGCGGGGGCACTTTTGATCATTTTGGAAGGGCACTTTCTATGCAAGACTAAAAAGGGCATGTGCTCTGCACAGGTTGAGCCCTATGTGTGCACGTGCCTGCCCTGCATCTTATATATATTATCAGCCTGATCTCACGAGAAAACGTAAGTATTTTACATTTTGCCAGTTTAGTGGCTAATTCGTAATAATTCGTACGAGTTCAGTCGTACGAAATGGTATGATTTTTAAAAGGAGGCGTGGCACCTAACCCCACCCCTAACCCCAACCGTCATTGGGGGATAAGCAAATCGTACTAAATTGTACGAATTACCAGTGGCGTAGCGGACGGGCCCGCAGGGCACGCACCGCGGGGGGCCCCACTTGATTAGGGGGCCCCGCGTCGTCGCGATTTTCAATAATTGAAAATCCGGCAACCGCAATAATCAAACTCTTGGGAACAACTGTGGTCGGAACCAAAGTTCACAGGTCTGTGTTCTCTGAACACCTCTCAAGCGGTGGACTACTTCATTCTGATTGCTTGCTGCCAATGTTGCCAACTTAACGATTTTTTCACTAGATTTAGCGATTTTTCAGACCCCCCTAGCGACAAATCTAGCGACTTTTTTGTGTGTTATTGGAGATTTTTTTTAGACTGTCATTTGTCCATACTGTACCGTCCCTACTCTTCTCAACGAGCTGCGTGTGATGCCGCCGGCCCCTCCCCCGCCTCACAGCACTGACAGGCGGCCCAGTCAGTCCTCGTACAGCAGCCTCTCCCACCTGCAGCCTGAGAGCAGATCACCCCTCTGCGTACCGACGACAAATGATTTAGCACAGGCAGTGTGAAGGTATTTCCCTTGTACAGTCAAACCGATCTGCTTCTCCTTTATTTTAACAATTTAATTGGACAGTTTATTCTTTTCTTGTTCACAATCACAGATATTTTAGTGACAGTTTCTGAACCTGTCTGAGTTTGTTACATATGAGAGATTACTGCACATTCACTACACATCTATAATGATATACTGTATTCAAACAGCAATAAATGTAGTTAAATAAACATGCTTATATAAAGTGTAGTGTAATTATAGATACCCCTTTATTAACCATAGGCTGTTAAACAAACAGAAACGGTAGAACGTGATGACGTATAACGCACCCCCCCCCCTCTCACTTCATCAGGGGGCCCCGTCAGCGATCCCTGCAGGGGGGCCTCCGCATTTTGCGCTACGCCACTGCGAATTACATCGTTCGAATTCATACGAATTAGCCACTAAATGAAAAAGTTACGAATTGCCGTGAGATTGTGTTGATATTATAGGTAGATACAGACTGGTACAGACTGATGTGACTGGAGTGGGGTGGGGGTGTTTTATTTATACATATATACGCCCTTTTTTTAGGTGAGGGAATGGAAGTTTTGAGTGAGTTCCCCCACTTTTTTCCCTAGGACTTCAATAAGTCAAAGTACAGGTCTAGACTTAATGATGATCATCTTCAAGCCATGAGGGTCTCAACTGCTTCCGCTCTAAAGCCAAATGTGGTTCAGATTTGTGAGAAGAAGCGCTGTCAAGTCTCTGGCAGCAAGAAGTAGGCAAAAGATGCCATGTTCAGAAGAACTGTTCATAATCTTCACTCAATGTTCTATTAATGTTCAGGACACTTCATGTTCAGAAGAAATAATTAAAACTGTTAATACTGACATTTGAGGACTTTTTTTGTGAAATCCCTTATGCGGCCCAGCCTCACCCAGACTTTGCCTCCTGCGGCCCCCAGGTAAATTGAGTTTGAGACCCCTGGTTTAAAAGAAACAAGAATCCCTACGGCCATCTAATGTTGTAGAGTATAGAGCAATATCTGCACCCCCTGGTGGGTTGAAGGACGTGATAAAGTGCTGAGATTTTACAATCTACCTCAAGGTTCAACATGTTGTGCGTTCAGGGATGCTCTTCTGCATACCTCGGTTACGAGTGGTTATTTGAGTTACTGTTGCCTTTCTATCAGCTTGAACCAGTCTGGCCATTCTCCTCTGACCTCTGGCATCAACAAGGCGTTTGCGTTGACAGAACTGCCACTAACTGGATATTTTCTCTTTTTCAGACCATTTTCTGTGAACCCTAGAGATGGTGTGCATGACAATCCAAGTAAATCAGCAGTTTCTGAAATACTCAAACCAGCCCGTGTGGCACGAACAACCATGTCACATTCATATTCACTTAAATCACCTTTCTTCCCCATTCGGATGCTCAGTTTGAACTGCAGCAGATCGTCTTGACCATGTCTACATGTCTAAATGCATTGGGCTGCTGCCATGTGATTGGCAGATTATAAACTTGTGTTATCATGCAGTTGGACAGGTGTACCCATTAAAAGGCTGTTGAGTGTAACTATAAATCACAAATCCAAGGAAACCGAAATGATTTTTGATTGTGAACTTACTCTCGGGCCTTTCAGTTTATGACTTGTTTCAGCCAAAGAAAAGGTATGTTTTAAGAAGAAAACATCCCAGTATTTTACATGCACATCTACTGTAAGTGTGTAGGGCTCAACAACCAGCCGACAAAGAAGGGAAATCTTTTTAAACTGTAAAAACATTAACTGTATGAAACAGAAGTTTTCTGTATTTGTTATTTACAAGTGTTTTACATTTATTTTATGCTTTTAAATTGCAGCATGGAATCAGTTCTTACAGTTCAACAAAGCTTTTATTGACATTTCTAGTGGTTTTAAATTATTTGTTGTCTGGGTTGTCATGTAAATTACTAAACAAAAAATGACAATAATAAGCTGCCATTACCTTCTCTGTATACTTTTAAACTACAACTGCTTGCTTTGGTTCAGCTTTGCAATGCACATTCATGAGATGTTTTACATCACAGCTTTCCACTTGGTGTGTGCATGTTATAAATGTTACACAACATAGATGACAAAGTAAATGAGTAAATTAACAGTACTTTTTTAGATGCCACACGCAAACATTTTATCTTTATTAAACAATTCCTAGAACTTGACAAGTTATTCATAATGAAAGCGATGTCAGATAATTTTTAATGAAACATCGGTGAATTTATCATTTTTATCGCTTAATCTATTATAAAACACTTAGCCATCTCTCTTTATAACAAATGACTGACAGCAATCTTATCTCTGACCTTTAAGTATGATTGGATTTGAATTGATTTTGTATAGCGAATGCAGAAGTTAAGTGCCTTGCTTGAGGGCACAATGATGGCGCCTGGAGTAGGACTGCTGAAATCCTCTGGGAAAACTTCATTCAGCTGGCCAACAGTGATAAAAATCAAGAACTTCAGCTTTGCGGATTAGATGTATGTACGACAACAGAGTGTTTTTCATGACATGTCATCATGGGCCATATTGGAGGCACATAATGTAAACAGTGCCACTGAGCTGCACTGTAAAAAAAATGCTGTATAATTTGATTACTGCCAAATTTGAAAGCTAATAATACCGTTACATTTACTGTAAATGAACAACTACAAATTTGCTGTAGTTTTACTTGTTAATTTACAGTTCACTTCTAAATTTTAAAGCAATCTTTTACAGTGTGAGAAAACCATGCATATTTGCATGCAGAAATGGATGCTTTGACCGATATTAATTGGTTGGACTAGGAGAAAAAAACTTAAAGGATCAATTGTACTATAAACTGCAAAGTTATAATAAATCAAAGAGAAGAGAGAAAAAAAATGTTGAGAAGTAAAAAGTGAAATTCCAGCACAAAAATCTCCACTACATTGATTTTTTTAAATTATTATTTCTACTCAAGCAAGTAAAATATTATGCTAATGTTTTATATTAATAGTGCATATTGTAACAAGGGTGTATTATCAGGCAGGCAGGCCATAGTCAATAAAGGAGCAATCAGAAGCATTTGGTCAATCCAAAAGTGTAGTTGTGGTCTTGATCACAGGCAAAGAGGTCGATGCAGGCAGCAAAAAAAACATAAACTATGAACAAGGCAAGGGTCAAAAACATGGCAAGACTAGACAAGGGACCTTTTTTATAAAGTTACAGCAGAAAAAGACTTAGCAATGTGAGTGAGAATGTGAGCAGTCTATGTAATCAGTCTTTGATGAGCTTCCAGCTGTGTGAGATTAATCAATGTGTAGCTTATTTCAGAGGCATATCAGTAGTTCTCTAGATCTAAAGGCGAGATTGCTGATGATTGTGACACATATAGATTTTATCACCTATTAAATTGCAGTTTGTCATACTATTTACACTCATCCTGCTTACTATTTTTTTTCCTAGGGAGTTTCCTAGTACTGGGTTGTGGCTGGAAGGGCATCTGCTGTGTAAAACATATCCTGGAATAGTTTGCAGTTCATTCCGTTGTGGCAACCCCTGATAAATAAAGGACTAAGCTGAAGGAAAATGAAGGAATGAATATTTGTGATAGTCATTTAAACATTTTTTAAAATGAACTTTTTCAATTTTATTTAATGTCTTTTTTGTGTGCATTACGTCAATGACAAAATTACATTGTGCATGCATAATATAGATTTTTTAAATTCTGTTGTTTACATCCAAGTATTGCCAGTATGTCTTTGAATAAAAGCAACAAACCATGTCTTGACATTACCCAAAAGGTAAAATGATAATGTATGATTTACTGTTTAAATGATTATGATAATGAGAAAAGACTAATGCCTAAGATACCCAGCATAATCAAAAATAACTAAAAATAACAGAAACAGAGTTTCTTTACATTGGCTTTAAATATTTTTTTTTTAAATATTAGAACTGTGATGGTAAACAATTCCTAATTATAATAAGATTTACAGTATTGTATATGCAGAAATAACAATAGACTGACTGTCCTTGTGGGCTGGAAAACTAACAATTACACCTTGTCTTTCAGCATAACATGAGATCATTCTTCTTAAATAAGGGGCTTCGGTTTAATGGGGGAAAAGGGTGTGAGTTATAACACTATCATTTTAATCAATTATAAATGAACATTTATATCATTTATGAGCACCTTCCTTCTTAGGTGACAGAAGCAGTTTTATATTTAAAAAATATAAAGAGACATTACAAATCAGAGCGACTGGAGGTAGGGAGCATGATTTAATTTTTAAATCTTATGAGTTGTAATCATGGTAATGGATATTAACTGACAGAAGCATGTAAATCAGCAGGTTATCTTGTATAATTATCTACATAAGCTTTTTATTAGTTTAAAAGCAGGCAAGTATTATTTCCCTGTGTACGTCCACATTAGTATCCATTTTGAACAATTTTTTGAATCAAAATAAGTGTCTGTAAAATCTTGATAAAGGTGTTCACAGTTATTTTTGTATAAAGCTATTATTTTTTATGAGATTAGATTATGTAAATTAAAGAGCTGTATGGATGTTATGTGCTATTTCATAAAAATTCATTCATTCATTTTCTTTTCGGCTTAGTCCCTTTATTAATCTGGGGTCACCACAGCGGAATGAACCGCCAACTTATCCAGCATATGTTTTACACAGCGGATGCCCTTCCAGCTGCAACCCATCTCTGGCAAACACCCATACATTCTTATTCAAACTCATCCACTATGAACAATTTAGCCTATAATTCACCTGAACCGCATGTCTTTGGACTGAGAAGGAAAGCGGAACACCCAGAGGAAACCCACACAAATGCAAGGAGAACATGCACACTCCACACAGAAATGCCAACTGACCCAGCCGAGGCTCCAACCAGCGACCTTCTTGCTGTGCGGCGACAGCACTACCTACTGTGCCACTGCGTCACCATTTCATAGAAATACTACAATTCATTATTTTAAAACAAATAAAAATAAAACACCCAACTTCAATTGATATATTATTTGTTTACCTGCTCGTGTCACTGTGACCAAACTGCCAACAGTCACTGTGTTTAGTAACTTTTAATATCAATTGTTCTAATATTATTTGTTATAATTGATTGAGTCTTTTCTTCCAATTGCGAAAGCAGTATAAATTATACATTATTTTCCATAACATTAACATGGTCCTTAAATATTAAAAGATGATCATCAGGAAACAATGTAGACTCATTTAAAATAGTTTTTAAAGGAAAAAATGAAGAAACATCAATGCTGGCACTGTGTGAATAATACAGAATTGTGTAATATATGAAAAGTAGGTGCAATCTGATAATGACCACCTTAAAATGCAAAAGTACAACATCTGCAAAATGTGATTTTGTAATTCAGACTTCATGTTATCATTTACAACCAAGCACTGCTTGCTTGAGTTGACATTAATTAACAAGGTGTACACAGCACATATACACCAATCAACTGTTTGTTTTCAAAGAAACTGTTTGTTTTTAAAGAAATCTCTTGCTCATCAAGGCTGAATTTATTTGATCAACATTTACAATCAAAACAGTAATACTGAAACATACTACTGCAGTTTTATATTTAGGTAAGGTTGTATAAGTGTTAGTTAATGTATTTACATATTTACAAACAATGAACAATACATTTATTACAGTGTCTATTCATCTGTTAACGTTAGTTCATGAAAATAAAGTTGTCCGTTGCTGGTTCATATTAACCCACAGTCCATTTAATGTTAACAAACATGAATTTGGATTTTAATAATGCATTAGTAAATGTTAGTGAAAACATTAATTAAAGGGTAAAATAACAGACTAGTCCTGTTTTGTTTATGCTTTGAACAAATCTGTCTGACAAATTTTGGTAGCAGCTGGAAGGGTATCTGCTGCTTAAAACATATGCTAAAGTTGGCAGTTCATTCTGCTGTGGTGACCCCAAATGAATAAAGAGTCTAAGCCCAAGGAAAATGAATGAATGAGTGAATGGCATGTTTACAGCTTTCTTTTTAGACAATCTACTGTAGGTTGGTCAAGAAAATTGCAAAAAAATGTGTAATGAGCTGCAGGTACATTTCATGTCTAATTGTATGTATTTATATTTAATTACCTTATTTTGCATATGATTTATTGTTTCAAACTAAAACGAGCAATAAAAGTAATTTTGTTTATAACATCAAAACGGTTGGAGAAGAGATCAAAGTTCTATAATGCAATTAAAAAGCGTAAATAAACACCCATGAATCCCGAGCTTCAGGCAACTGTTAATTAACAGCTTTTATTTATTCAGCTGTGACAAGATTGTTTGGCATTAAGTTCAGTGGAACAAGAATTATTTTTAATTGAATTTGTTTATTCCTTACTATAACTATTGATCAGTTAACGCATCCCCGTTGATTAAACTTGATCTAAAAATGATGGTTATTTGATACGCCTGTGGGGATACTTGTTACATACACATTTTGCTTAAACATTTCTATCTAAATCCCTCTCGGTTTTTTTTCTAAGGACTTTTTTTCAAAACTAGGGGGCAGCTGTTACCTGGTAAAAGGAGTGGTTTAGTTTGGCTCTGCGCCAAAGGGCGGAGTTTAGTTTTGGAGGAGTGATGATAGTTTGAAAGAGCATGCAGGACAGCAGCCAGCCAGGAACCTCCAGCAATGTTAAAGCTTTAAAATCCATAACACTATGTGAATCTTACAATATTCTCTTTTTTATAATAGATGACTGTATTGTATGTGATCTTGTAAACATTACTGTGACCTTGCTTTAAATTTAAAGTGCTTTTTGTAATTTATATTCCCCCTGGCAAATTCTTTAGTTTGTCATTTTGTTTTGTTCTGTTCTCTACCCTTGTTGTTAAAGGTTTTGTACCTTTTCTGTATATTTTTGTATTCTAGTTGAACGCTTTAATAAAAAAAAAGAAAAAAAAAGCAGCCAGCCAGGAAATACAATTTCAACCTCTTGTCTAATTGGACCTTCCACCGTCTGTCTCGTTTATGTAAACAGTGATATTAGCTACAAGAAACCAACTCGTTTATCTTGACATGTAAACAACTTACGGATGGGCGACAGAAAAAAAGCATGTCAGTCAATTCATAACACTGTTTAAATTGTAATACGAGGAATTTCCAGTAAATAAATAAAACAGACGCTTAAATAATAGATATAGCATACATTTAAAAGTCAAACAAAATTAAGCTAATTATCTGCATGTGCGCTTCTAAACAGCGCCGTCGCTAGTGACAACTGAATAGGCAACGACTAACTGATAACAAAAGTGGTAAAAGCCGCTCTAAACTCACTGAATTTATTTGAATGGGACATCACAGTGGTTCAAAAGCACGAGTGGTCTCTACTATGGTGCCCCCCTCCCCTTCTGATATCCTCAGACCCCGCTCGTGATTGAAAGTAAGAGATGGGCTGGGCCGCCTGCCGTCTTTTGTGGCGCGTGTGACAATAGCTGAGGGTGATCGCGGGAACGGCAGCATCACCGTAGCCTATTGCTTTTCGCGAAGAACCACCGAGGGCAGCACGTCGGCTCACATCCCTCAGAAAGAGATATCACAAGTTTACCCACGACCACTTTGACGCGAGCTGGACTAACACCGGTCTCACTCCTCCTCCTCCTCCACGCGTGGGCTGCTCGCGCTGGGGGATTGGAGAGCGGCGCGAGAGAGCTCAGTATCCCCGCGTTCAACTCACAATAACGGATTCATTCGTGAACGGCGGATGTCATTTCTCACGGGAAACCACCCAAAGGCTTTATTTAAGCACCCAAGCGTCTCTTAACAAATTTGGGGCTGGATATCCGTCTTTTAACCGCTCGAGACGCATCTTACTCGGGAGAAATTGATATCGTTGTGGTGGAGGAGTCGGTACACGCACTTTCACGCGGTCCGAACAGGTGCACGCGTTCATAACTCCATCAGGACTGCTTTCTGAAGGTCTGAGGGTCGACTAGGAATTTATAACTACATTTACATTTTCTGCAATATCTGGACTTAATCACCAGTGCAGAAAACATGGATATCAAATGGCTCATTATAGCCTTTACGGTTGTGGGTAAGTTATGTTTTTACTGCTTACTTTAACATTCAGTAACCGTGTTTAATTGCCTTAAGAGTTGATTTATAAGGTGCCCTTTAATTTCACTGCATGCACTTGTTGCAGTTTTTTGTGTCATCTTTTGATTAATGGACCTGGTATTTAAGACTTGAGCCTATACTGTAGTAACTAGGCTACACGTTAATAATCTGAAGGTGAAGCTACATTGATACGTTTTGCTGCCTTCACATAAGACTAACCCAAATTATGTGTTGGTGTCATAGAAATTGAAATATAAAGCATTCCTGACTAACTTGAACAATTGTAGATAATAGTAGAATATCTCGGGTTACCTCAGGTCGTTTCAGTTAATGTACTGTGGATGTCGGAAAGGCTCATCGTGTAGTTATAAATTATGTGTTTTTATCAAAAACATCTTAAAGTTGTTATTTTGACTGCTTATGAAATGAAGGCATGCACTAAAATATTGATGATTGTATAAAAAGTCTTGAATATTTGGTTGGATGATTTTATGTGGGAAGTATGTCTTAGATGCTTTAGTTGTAATGAAGCTATTTAGATTATGATAGTTCAACCAGAATTTAAAATTTGCCATTGATTTCTTAATCTTAGTGCTGTCCAAGATGTAAGTGACTTTTTTCCTCTGTCGAATAATAAAGCAGATTTTGATTGGTTCCTTGGCTCACAGAATGCAAGTGAACTGCTACTAATACTGTGAGAGTTAAAAATATACACAAACATCTAAAAATTAGTACCCATAGCTACATTCAAAGCTCATGCAAAGCGAAATGACCAGTCTAAACAAGAAATTAAACAGTTATATTTTTGTTACCTTTAATTTACAATAATGGCAAGCAGTCTTGAGCATGTTCACAACAAGCACCAGCATTGCCACATCCAGGATTAGAGCTAGTACCATTGTGATGAACAATACAACATATTTTTTCTCCCACTCTATTGTAAACAAACAGCATCAGTTCACATGTGAGTTTGTGATGTCATGTGACAGCAAGCTTGCACTCCAGACTGTTGTGTACGTACTGTACATGCTCCTGACTGTCAAGGCTTTTACAGTATTTACTTTTAAATGGCTGAAAGCCATTGATTTGCATATTCTGAATGACCTGTTACCACAATTTCGGCTAAAAATCCTCTGTCCCACAGAATAGGAAAATTACCTACATCTTGGAAAGCCAGAGTAAGTAAATTTAAAGCAAATAAATAGTTTTTATGAGTATTTTCCATTAAAATTAGCATGGATTGAAAGTTGCGTGTTATAATTTCATGTGCTTGTCTAAATTCGTGTGTTAATTATGATCCAGAAGCATGCTCTGACTTGTTTTCCCACCCCACTTTGACAAACACAAGGCAGCTGGGTTTTAACAGCTCTGGCCAGATGAGTGGGGTTTGGTTTGGGGTTAATGTTGGTTTAGAGCGCCCAGCAGGAGATTAATGTTCCTCTATGGGGGGACGTAAAATCAAGTAAACACTGAAGCAGCACACTGATTGATTTGAGGGCATGGCACACAATTTCATTCTAAGAGGTGCACACTGTACCTTTTAGCTAATTATAAATGTTTTACATAAGAACAAATTAACAGGCTTTTTGAGAAGTAGTATCAAGTAGTATCTAGATCCAGAGACTACAGCGCATACATAAAATCAGCTTTTATTATAGACTGACATCTAGTGGGTAAGGGCTGGGCTGATAAAAAATATCATATCGAATCGTGATAATTTATGTCAATAATCATGATAAGCTATGGACATTTTTATTTTAAATTGATAAATGCAAAGAGCCAATCACACAGCAGACATATGCAACAACAGGAATCTGTAATTGTGTTGATATAAGAGATATGCTACGTCACCCAGTATTGTTTAGTGAGCTTGATTCACTTTCCCGCCGGCAGAAATTACTGTTAAACTGTTTGTTTATTTTAATGATGATTATTTTTACTATTTGAATTAAAACATTTTTTAACATAATTCTGTAATTGTCAATTGTAATCTGTTACTTATATTGAAATGTATATCGTTATCATTCAATATGCAAAATAATTATCGAGATTGCATTTCTGCCATATCGCCCAGATATAGGGTGGGTTGACATCACATGAGTAACTAGTTATAGATTATACTTATGGTGCATTCATTATTCAACTGAATGCATACACAGTAGCCAGGTGGTTATTGTGCCAAATTATAACCGAGTTAAATCAGTGCTCAAGGTTTCCTTAGTTAGAATCCTGGCTCATGGACCTTTCCTTTTCCCATCCCCTATTCTCACTCCCACTTAATTTGATGTAATCCCACTGTCCTATCAAATAAAAGCAAAGAATAAATATAAAAAAAAAAAATACTTCTTGCTAGTATGAGTGGAAAACAAAAATAAATTTAAAGTTATGGTGGATGGGCAATGTTTATTATTATTATTATCATTATTTGCAGTAAAGTTAAATTTGGCTCCTAGCAAAATGATTTGAGCAAATCTGACATCATATATTATGACTTCCCAGATCATAAATCTGAAAATCCAAGGAGTATTGCGATTCTGTAATTCTTAACCTAAATTATAAAGAAAATTGTCAGAAATATTATGTTTTATATGTTATAAAAAGTGTTATTTGCACGTCACAATTTATTCAATTTTTGTTAATTTTGTAGATAACTGACCAACAAAAAATACATTAAAATAACGATACAAATGATACCAAATTAAATATATTACAAAATAGCATTTTTCCAACACAATTAGGCTATATAAAGTGCTCAAAAATCATTTCAATGTTTCCTGTTGCTATTTTGGGTTTTTCCATCCATTGTTTTTTCAGTCTTATCAGGTAACAATTCAAAGTAATTCAAAATTTCACTTTGTGAGTAGTTCTTTTTTAGAGATTGTTGCGGTTTTAGCTACTAAATCATATTGAGAGAAACCGAAATGAACCAATTCAGATTTGCGTTCAAAATGTCAGAAAACGTGCAAGCTTTAAGTGCTCCACTGACAATTCAAATAAAATGGTCTATTATTACACTAACGTGTTAGAATTTTAGTTACTTTTCTACATGCAACATTATCTATTGTAGATAGACCTTTAATGACGATACTACCGTTTACAAACTACAGCAGCACTGCCAGTATTTCGGAGCCATAGTATCATGATACTACCATAGTACCAGTAAACCGTGCAACCCTAACTACTAATAGGGACAATATGTAATAATTAAAAAAGCTAATAAAACCAAAGCTATCGTGACCCACAACAGATAAATGTACTCTAAAAGTCCATCTTTGTCCAAGTTTGAAGTGTTGAACTGCTACTTGAAGGGACACAGTCAGTTTGTTTTATTACATGTCTAAGTTTATGACACAAAAATACACCTTGTTCCTTCAAGCCAAACCACACACACCAAGTTTCAGACTCACCTGTGTGATATCAGCGGCTCCAGTGTGTCACTGGGTTACTAGCACATTCTCTTAGTCATACAGACGTCAAAACAGATGTGTTTTATTCAGATATGTCTATTGATGATGACTCCATTGTCTAGGTTATACTCTTAAAACCACTGGACATCTGGAGCTCTGTGTTGTTTATATGAAAGCATGTTTTGGCATTCAACTGGGTTAATATGACATTGAGCTTGAACTCTCTTGTTGGATTAACCTAACCCCCCACAGACTCTATCCCCCATATCCATGCAGATAAGTGGGGTCAGGATAGAAAAAGGCTGTTATTTCATTAATCACCACTCTTTTCTGCATACAAAATAGTGCTTCCCAAGCTGCCGTCAGTACTTATACAAAGTCTTTCCCCAAGTGTCAGTCACAGACAAAACCATTAATGTCTGAATTTACATATTCTACCCTCTATGCGTCCCTCCCCCATTCGCTTTCGTCCCCTTTCTCACACATGCAAAATACTGTCACATGAACTCTCTACCTCCTAACAAACAACAGATGGCTGTACCCTCCTGGACAAGAGGCATGTTAGTTCTGCAGGGAGGGACAGGGACACTGATGCCTTTTGCATAACTTTTTTTTTTTTTTAATCTGAAATTGACTTCTGTTGTTGCATTCATTTGCATTAGCTCTCAGCAGGAGGTTTTGCTCAAACTAGCAGACTTACTGTCATATTTGTAATCTTTTTATGGTATTGCAATACTGTCTGTAATGGTTGTAATTCATTTAATTTATACACAACTTTCACTACACTTACGGTCACCATACAGACATAATAAAAACAGAATCATTTTGAGAAATAAATTATATAAGGCTGGAAGATGCGGAATACTTTATGCATGTTTAGTCGTTGTTAATGTTAATTTTTAGAAAGTATTAAGATTGTCACTGTTTTGAAAATCAGTAGACAGGGAGTTCCATAAAGGAAAGGCAGAATATTGGGGTAAAAGTGTAGATATAATAGGGCTAGGGATAAAATCTATATAGGTATGTATTGACTGAACACCATTGTCAATATTGATAATAAAAAAAGTTTGTTATGTAGTTTTGGTTTGAAGCACTATAGTTTTATTAAAATGTGACTGCTGAGCGCACGCCTTTAAAGCAGTGCCCATAAGCTTGGGGTGTTAGTTTGTCATTTCCAATGGAGGAATTTTCTGGGTACACCTAGTTGAAAAACATAAACTTTTCCGAATGCCCAGAGCACACTGCGATTTATGTAAGTAGAACTAACCAATCTACTTCACATATTGTATGGAATACACACATATCAGTAATAATCAGTAATCGCCCAGTCCTAAGATATGTAGTAAAATAACTGAGAGCCTAACAGGTAAAAAGCAACATGTGACCTTGAAAGGCCAGTAAAGCTGGGTGGCATCATCAAGGCAGCAAAAATGAATAGTATTTAAAAATTTAAAAATATGACCAAGCAATCGTTAATAAGTAATAAACTGAAGTGGACCCAAAACTGAGCCTTGATGAATGCCACTGTTAACCTGAGAATACTTGGATGAATTTGTTTTTGAGCTGTATATACTAAGTTTGACAGAAAGATACCAAAAAATTATGACCTTTAAATAGAAACTATTCTGTCTATGAGGATGTTATGTAAGATTTCTATTAAAGATTGCACTCTGCAGAAACGAGTATCATCTTCACTGAAGTTCATCATATTATTAGTGATTTATAACAAGAACAGTTTCTGTAACATGATATATGATAAAATATTGAAATCTTTAAAAACTGTTTTTTTTGTTATAAAACTGTACCTATTTCCTTTAATATTTTAGCAATAAATGGCAAGCTTGAAATTGGATAAAAGATTGTTGAGGTTTTAAGATAAAGAGAGAAAGTCATAAGATTAGGATAAATTAATTATCTCAGTTATTAAAGAAAACAAAGAGGGTTAAAACTAACAAAATATGTTAGATGAATTGTTTACTTTTAAGATGCCATAATTCAGGGGTTATTTAAGGAGCAGAGAGGGTAAAGAAAACAGTCTGGGTTTTCAAAGGGGCAAAATCATCTAAGATCCCATGAAGTCCATATCATAATAAGAAACTAGGCCATCTCCAGTAGATAAATCGACTTTGCTGGAAAGGGTAGTGAGTTCATCAGCAAGAACATATCAAAAGCTTTGATGCTGTAAAATGAGACAGAAAGACACCACTTAATCTTAAATACCATAAGGTGAGTGCCAACAAGACATCAACAGATGTAGACAGATCATAGACATTAAAGTTCTAAAGATTTATTCCAGAATACCAGAAGAGTTCAGGAATGTGCCTTTTAGATCGAGTAAGTTAAATATATGATGACATGAGAACAATATCCTTTTGCATGATCTATTACTAAAGTGAATTTAAAAATCACACTAGCAGTGTCAAGCATTAAAAGGGTTTAAAACCTCAACGGTCCAACGGTTTTTGGATGGTAGTTGACAGTGGCAAGAGTAGAATATAGTTGATTTTTATTAGCAAACGATTTGAATAAAGCAAATACAGGCACAGTAGAGCTGCAAAATTAATCGTAAAAAGATCACAATCTCGATTCGACCCCCTAGACGATTTTAATCCAGCATTTCTACGATTCTGTCAATCATATTTTCAAGTTCAGGAGAGAATGGTGGCCGCACAAGTCTTCACATTGTTTTACATACGTTGTTCAGTAACGTGGACACCTCCAAATGGTGTTGAAAGAGTCACATGTTGTATTTATAAGAGACAATTCACCTCAAAAATGAAGTTTCTGTCTTCATATAAAGTTTTTGCGACCGTAAAATCACACGTGACGTGAGCTGACCATCAGCTGTTACCACAGGAAGGGCAGGCGGGTGCGTGCCTCTGAAGGAAGTTTACTTTAGTGAACAGAACCTGCATATGCTGTGAATAACAGGTAATGAAGTTGTAAATAGTATTCAGTTCCTGGCACAGAGTGATTGTTTGGGAGCTGCGTGGAAAGTGAACCGCTCTTAGCAGTGAAAATCAAACCGAAAGCGCACACAGTGTTGCCAGATGTAGCTGACTGATTCCAGCCCAAAAAGTATCCAAAACCCGCCAAAATGCAACAGTATCCACTCATTCTTCTGGATTCATAAAAATCACGTCAGTGACAGATTTTAAGCAAAGAATTACAGATTGTAAGCATATGTCTTAAACACAATGATTCAACATTAGAATTATCATCAGCATTAATGACCAGGACAAATCTAAAGTTCAAGTTCAAATCTGTTCAAGTCCACCATTCCAAGTCTATACAAAATTTAGCATTTTAACAGACAGTACACCTTCACAAAGCCCATTGCTGTTTTACCACATGTTTGAGAATAACAATAATAATAGCCCACTCATAATAACCTTTATTTTATATCTAAAGAATTGTGAGAAAATCGTGATTTTCATTTTAGCCAGAATCATGCAGCTCTAAGGCACAGCTATTTGAAATGCTTTATACTTTTTATTGTGAAATATTGCCAGACACCGTGTTTACAAATGATAAAAACACCAGAGGAACAAACCAATTAATAGTTCAACAGCCTGATGATTTTTATTAGTCTCGTTTAAACAAAAGAAATCAAACTTGTGATCAGATGAGGCCATAAACCAGAGTATTATATTGAAGAGAGATTGGATATTGATTAATCCAAGAAGTTAAATTTACCAGCAATGTTGTTAAATGACCTGGCTAGGTAGGCAAGCTTGCTGAGATCAACAGATTTGAGGCAGAAGAGATTGGGGTATACTGTATTGGGTTATATTATTGTATTTGTAGTTCTTTTAAAACCCAGTTGGATGCACTTCTTAAAAGATTATTTTAAGAGGGCTGGATTTTAATCATTGTTTACAGTTGGACAGAACCTTAAAGTGAAGATTTAAAGTTGGCAATTCAGGCAGGCAGACTGGAAATCTAAACTCCCTGATATCATGTAGACAGGTCACTTTATGATATTGCTCAACATAAAAAAAAAACCAAAACATGTCTCAGGAAAATGTCTCTATAGAATGAACCAAATTAACATAAAATGAAAATGAATTAGCTAAAAAGCAGCTTTATGCAGTTGCACAAGCTACTCTATAGTGTGCTAAAGGCCTAAGATCATCCTTCGTAGAGGCTCATACTGAGTATCCTCTTAAAACAATGTAGGATTCACACATGGTGTTTTGTAGATATAAATGTGCATGGACAGGACATCTAATTTTCATATACATTTAAGCAGGTTAGTAGGTGAGAAGCAACCCTTTCACAAGTAGAAGAGAAAAAATTGAGCCCCGTTTCTGCGTTGTTCTCTAAAACTGGTCGCAAAACCACAGGAGAGGCAATAAAGGCCTTTCTCATTCACACAAAGTTAATAGGCCCACAAACTGCTAAACACAGCCGTAAAAGCTTATTTTAGTACTGTCACTGTTGTATTTATAATTAGCCTTCCTGTCCCATGGGAAATCATTTTTTATAGGACTATCACGTGATTGCTTACATCAAGATCTTACTGTTGTGGTATTGTAGTGTACAGATATGGGCAGTTTGTGTGTGCTAGATAGTGCTTTACAGTGTTTATCTGATCACACTGATGTTTATGCAAATAGTGTTCCCATAAGTACTGTTATCCCTTTTGAGATGCACACTAGGCCTACAGTATGCTAATTTTAACTATACTTTCATCTGTTTTAAGGAAACTGATTGAACACCATAGAGGCTCCTGTCAGACAGACAGGAAAAAGTGCAAGTGAGAAAGGCTATTCAAGGTGTTTGTCCGAAGCTTTTATTAGTCTCCCACCAACTCGGGCACATTACCCGAGCTTAGCTTCCCTGCATGGAGATCACAAAAAAACGATGCTCTCATTTCCCGACACCGACTAGGCTGGGCTTAATAAAGCCTCACTCACTGGATTTTGGTTTTATTAGAAATGCAGAGGAAATTAAAGGTGCTGTAAGCAATTTTAGCTGTTTTCCTAACTTGATCTGTTTTGCTAATTTTAACTGCATCCTCTTGTCATGCAAGGTTGGACCCCCCTGCAGCATCCTGTCTGCCTTCTGTAATGCCTGTTAAAAACATGGGACACTATTTTAATAGTTTCTTACCAAAATTAGAGCTTTACTCAAACAATAAACTACAGTATGTTGGCTTTAACTTGCCATTTAATCAAAGTCTGTTGGTCAACTTTTGCTTAAAAGATGCTGTATGCAAGTTTTTATGCATAAAATACCATAATATGTTTGCAGATATTTAAGAAATATGTCCTTAAAGCATGCATCTGTGACTGAAATGTGACCTCTGGTGGACAGTAGCAGACTCTGAAATGAGATGCAAATGCAGAGTCCCACATAAGGTATTTAACTAGAAAATAATATAAATATTACAAGCAGCTACAATAGGTGAGCAGGTTACATTGTAACCCGTGTCCTAACAACACACCATGTGATGAGATTTTCAGTGATAAGCAATGGGGCAAAACACAACTTTAAATACAGATATTTAAATACAGCCATTTAGTAGCACATAATTTGCTCTCACTCACGAAATAGTAAGGTTTATAATCTAGTTAATACATATTAAACCTCTTTACATTAATAAATGTACATGCTGAATCACTGATATGTGTTTTATTTTGTATCACTGTTCTGAAGTTGAATTTCAAACGGTTTATTTTCAAGATCTGAGGTAAACGTTTTGCAGCTGCTTTCAGTAGTATGATAATAAATGTCATGTAAAATGGCATTCAATCTCCGATTGTTAGCATTTAACACTGAATAAAGCACATGAGGTGTACCTGAGGTGATCATATTCCTTCTATCGTGTGCTGTTGCTTTAGAACATGGTTTAAATCAGCCTTTAGGCTTGATTATCAGACTCTCTCCTCAGTCTGGCAACCTGCGCTTGCATTTGTTTTGATCCAGGAATGTTCCTAGTACCTAGTTCAACCATTTGGTGTCAAACTTACATACTGCATACTTGCATACATATGTTCATAATTAGGAGCAATGTATATTGACCTCCTCCTCTAATCAGGAATCAAATAATATACACGTTATACAGGTAATCAGATCAAGTCTGTCTGACCCTATTCAACTGTCAGAGTCTTACTCATTTTAATATAATTTTGGTTTAAAGGAAAAACAAACTCAGTACTCACAAACTCAACATTAGTTGAAGGGATTACACTGATTGTTGTGTTACAGCATTTGCTTTTTTTCCTAAGATTTATTGAAAATAGTCTCCAAAACCCCTGTCCTCCGAAAACATGTCAGCAAACACACAACAATGTTTCTGATTGGCTACATAGCCCAGGGCTGCCACACAGACAGGTGTCATTTCTCAGGGCACTTATTTTAGTGATGTGAACCCAGTAGAAGAGATGTTTTAGGTGTGTTGTTGCAGAAAAGTTGTGGTCAGCAGTTATAAAATAGAAACAATTACATTAATAGACCAACACATACGTTCTTTATATAAAAAGTACATAATTATATTGAGTCAAAATGTATGTATTTATGTGTTGGAAAGTAGATGGGTTTAGTACAGGGGTGTCCAAACTTGGTTTTGCATGGTTTAGCTCCACACACCTTCCTGAAAGTTTTTAATATACGTAGAAAGAGCTTGATTAGCTGGTCCAGGTGTGTTTAATTGGGGTTGGAACTAAAATTTGCTGCACCCTCTAGGACCAAGTTTGGACACCCCTGGTTTAGATGTGGGTAACTGACATTTATTTACCAACACCTAATTGCTTTATATAAAATAATATGTCATTTATATTTCAATCAAAATGCATTTATCTGTGTGTAGAAGGAGATATATGATTGGGAGACTTCTGAAACCACAGTTTTGTAGTAGTTATTCTATTAATGTTCTACCAAGTGCCAGTGCTGTTTACACACAGTGTTCAACTTCAACACAATGCAGTTAAGAGTCCCAATGGTGTGTAAGATTCTTTTAGAACACGCACAGAAACACAGGAATATGATCATTGCAGTCTTTTGACAAAACTTTGGTATATTGTTATGGCCCTTCAGACACTTTAGTGTTACTAAGTAGTTGTATTACATCATGGTCCTCGAACCCTTGAGAATGTCATTGTAGCTCATGAACTCTCAGCAGTCTGACTCCCCGGTGACCCGTTTTCCCCAGAATGCTGAACTATGAATATTTAGCCATGGATGTCTAGCCAGAGTCCCAGTGCACTATTTGTCATCTGTCCGAAACATCCTGTGTACATTCAGGACTGCCTTCAGATGAGGCCAGCACTACACGTGTTTATACATTCATAGCATACTGTTGATTTTCCACGCTTCAAGGGATTATTTCAGTGGTTAAGATCTGGATATACACTTAAATAAGCAATTACTTTTCACAAAATATACCAGTTTCAGATAATATGAAATGTGAATTAGCCTTCTTTGAATCAATATAAAATCCTCCAATGTTTCCACAGGAATGTTGTGGCAACTGGTCTAACAGAGTTAACTGAACAAACAATTGCATTTTGAACAATATTGCTGATTTAACACGCTCCCAGCATGCATTACAGGTCATGTGTGATTGTGTGAAACCATCGCACCTTTGCTTTAGAAGATGTTCTTTTTTAGGGAGAGTTTACAAGTCGAATTCTACAAAAAAGATAAACTGATGGTGAATTGGGTCTGTATTAGTTTAGCTAATTGATATTTTATGTTAATTGAACAAGACAAAAATAGGATGTATAAGACTAATAAATGAATAATTACTTCCCTATTTACAGTTAAGACCAGTAGTTAGAGTTTCAGTGGGATCAGATATGTTTACAGCTGTTTTGTTTCATGATTGGTTGTATTTGTTTAGATGTAAAAAGTGTGGGTGGGGATCTGTAATTGTATTTGTAGATGTCCCATAGTGGGTGGGTGAGCTGATGACAGATGTACTTAAAGAATTACAGTTTCAGAGTGAAACAAAAATCAGTTAGATGGTTATCGAAAGATTATGATATAATGATATTATAATGATATTATCATTTATTGTTATTATATATCAGATACCATATTATAATTTTGAGAATTGGTGCCTGAAAGGTTTCATCAAGGTTTTGTATTCACATATGTGTCATGTACAGTTGAAGTCAGAATTATTAGCCCCCTATTATTTTTCCCTTTTAATTTCTGTTTAACGAAGAGAAGTTTTTTTTTAACACATTTTTAAACATAATAGTTTTAATAACTAATTTCTAATAACTGATTTATTTTATCTTTGCCATGATTACAGTAATTTTGAAAAAATATTGAAAAAATATAGCTTAAAGGGAATAATAATTTTGACCTTTAAAATGTTTTTAAAAAAATTCAAAACTGCTTTTATTCTAGCTGAAATAAAACAAATAAGACTTTCTTCAGAAAAAAAAATATTATCAGACATACTGTAAAAAACTCTTTTCTCTGTTAAACATCATTTGGAAAATATTTAAAAAATAAGAAAAAGTTCAAAAGGGGGCTAATAATTCTGTCTTTAACTGTATGTGTTGCATGTGGGCATAGAAGTCTTCTTATTGTTGACTTTGACTTCATGGGCAGGTTGGTCCAACTGTACATTACCAAATTATATTAATAATAATAAAATAAAAAAACTTTCTCTGATATTCTCTCTTTGTCATTTCCTTTTTATAGCTTAATGTATTTTCAGAGGTTAACATGTAATTAGCACCTGCTACATTCTGCTACATAGGTGAGATTGCCTGGTAAAAATTATGTTTGTAATGTTCCTTCCATTTTATTACAGAAAGTTGAGGTAGATTTCTTCAAAAATATGTGTTTCTCATGTCTATGATGTATCCATATCTTAGTCTACATGGCCTTAGTCAACCTCAGTATTTATGTATACACTATTTTTGCAGTGTATAAATATAAAATTTTAACGTTCAACTGAAAGTTCTGAGTTAAAAAATGTATAAGACTGAATTTCAGTATGTTTTATGCTGTCAAATTTTGTTCAGTGATATGTTACATACTTTGTCTGATTGTCATCTGCATTTTCTGGGTATTTACTTGGAAAAAAAAACAAATTTAATGTTATTTATTGATTGACTAATTTGCCTTGATATTTTTGTTGAAAGTAGGATAGCACAGTAATGATATGAAATGATGGAGAGAAATGAGTCGATGTACTCATACTTGTGCTTCTGGCATGTGTGCCAACATATTGGAGCTTATAACCTCTAAACCAGTGGTCCCCAACCTTTTAATCATGATGGACCAGTCACCGCTTGACAATTTTACCATGGACCAGGTGTGTGTTGTGTGCCCTGGGTGATTCGTAGTTTGCTAGGTGACTATCAAATATTTTCTCAGAGGATGACAAAACATTATTGTCACTCAAGTTTTATTTATGGAGAAAATGAGAAAGCACTGCAGTGTTTGGGTGCTCTGTGTTTGTCTAAGATACGTAGTCTGCCAAACTGTATAAATTCCATTCTAAGTATGAACCTGATAGGTCAGTTTTTGTCACGTGACTTGCGGTGTGCTTGTGGCATACATTCAAATGGGAGCGTCTGGAAGGTGTGAGCATGTCAAGCCACGTGAACACGTAAGCCGCGATCCACCATTGGAAGTAACAAATTTGCCCTATAATAGTGATTTGCAAACAGCCAATAAAAAGTTGCCGTCATTTGCAATCCCCAGCTGTTGATCTTCTTGCACAGACATGGGGGCTTCACCTGATTTGTTGACAAATGGGTTGCGGATTAAATCCTTGGCAATTCGGAAGTCTTTCACTGGGCCATTTCCCCTTAGCAAAGAAACATTTCAAAGACGTCTGTTTCTTACTCATTTTGCTAGCTTGTAAATTAAATTTGGGCGCTCAAGTGACCGAGATGTAACCAAGAAAATATGGTAATTTTTCAAAATAAAAGATTGTTCAGACTTTGACAAGAAATTAAACGCAAATATTTGATAATTTTTTGTGCGGCCCGGTACCAATTGAACAATTAACCCAGTGGTTGAGGACAACTGCTCTAACTTTGTATTGAACTTTTTCTCATTTGAACGGTATGTTGGAAGCTGGTGTGCTATCATGAGTAAACGGTCAAAAAGGCATTTATTGTGGGTGTGTCACTTTTCAATTGTTCGTCTTTATCAGGTCTACTACTGTGAGACTTTATCAGCTTATATTGGGTTGTACCTTTGGTTTGCCAGTGTTTGTTTGTGTTCTCTCAGGTCCTTTGTAGTTTATTTTTGGCTCCATCTCTGTGTGTTTGTGTGTGCAGGTAGGTGTGAGCGCTTGCCTGAAGTAGCTCAGATTAGATCTAAGCAAAATGGAAACACAGCATTGGGGGTTGGGTGGGTAAGATCATTTCTGGACCCTTGGCTTTCGTAAAAGCTTTCCGTAGTTGGCTCTGATCTGTTCTTGGTTGCTGCCTCTGGCTCTTTTGCACTTACATGAACATGGAAGACCAGATTCGCTCTCAAGATCTGACCAGGAAACAGAGGCATGTTGGACCTCACACAAGTAGCTAAGAGCAGCAGTGACTTTCTATGAAATTTTCTTTGAGTAGAAACGTCCTCTGCTCCCACCTCCCAAACAGCTGAACACACAGGCAATTGCGTGACCCTTCCACACACAGCAAACAGCCCTGCAGAAATGCTTTCCATGTCAGATATTTGAACAATTCACTTTGTGCTATATTTAACCTCATTCATTCACATCTCCTGTAGTAGAGTTTCTTAAAGCCTAAAAGTTTAAATGGGCTCTATGCACAGCTAGAGTTTTGAAGCCAATGATAAACCTGCGGTGAAAGCTTAAATTATTTAAATTTTACAAGGTTGTTTTTGCAGCATTAAAGTTGTAATTACGATACATTCAGGTAAATAGACTTAAGCATTCATTTAGTTGTTCAAATGTAAAACGAGATGAAAGACCTTTGTAACCACTAGCACCGTCCGTAGCAACAGGCTAGAGCTGAAATTAAAAATACTAGGGCAAAATAAACTTCATATTTTTAAGACATGGCGGTAGAAAATAAAATTTAATGCAGTGCTTCTTGTCCGATCTGACCCTCTTCATATCGTATATCTAACAGGCAGTGAAATCAGAGCTTAAACGTGACAATTTTGTAATGGAAAGACAGTTCACCAGAAGCCCTTGGGTTGCCTGGCTGAAAATTAAAGTCTGTGTACATATAGCTCATTGGATTGGTCAGTAATTGTAGCTATATGGTTTTGGATTACCTAGAAAACAGTATGAAAACTGTTACCTTCACTTCACTTCAAAGTTTACTGGACATAGCTTGAGATCTTTAGAAAGATTTAATAGTCAGCTGTTTTCAGTGGAATGGTACCTCCATGAAGTTTTGTTTCTGTTCGAGAGATTTATATAGCTTGTTATACTATTTAAAGCTTTCAGTGAGTAGTTTTCACTGAAAACCTGTAGGATTTGGACCTCCATAACTCCAAAAGATATAGCAATTTATGGAAAGAAAAAGGTGAGTTTTGTAGACAGGCTCTTGGTGGAATTCTAGCTTTCAATAGAAATCCTTAAAATTTTACTTCTGTTTAAAAATTCACAGCAAAACCAGAAATATTTTAAGAATAGTCAAAGTACAGAGAGTGTATAGGAACATGTCAGTAAGCTGGAATAAATTTTAAAGGTATGAAAGTTTAGTTTTGGGATAAGGACTTAAAAAGAATATTTTTGACTTACCTAGAGTTCCTCTAACTTACCTAAAGTTCTTGTATGCCCCTTATATCAGACACAGGCTTTCCTCATGAGAGGGTCCTGAACATCAGCTACAGATCAAACCCTAATAATTAGGATCTGCCTCTGCTTCTGGAAGTAGACGAAAACCTGACTCTCTTGAGAGACACCGCCATTACTGCTTTAGCGGACCCAAGGCATCTGAGTGATCACACTTTAAACGAGAGTATAAAGCAGTCAATCAGGAGTTGTTTGTTGGCAGGGCTTCATTAACTCTGGTCAGATGCCTGCTGCCTGATTGTTTTTCTGTAGAACAAAGGAGTGAGTGGACGGGCAAAACTGGTGGGGTATGAACGAGGGATTAGAGGATGAAGGCTTCTACTTTAGGCCATCCAAAGACAAAACGTGTCTGACAATTGCTAAGGAAGGCAGTCTGAAGAGACTAATTAATTGTTAATTAGCTTCTTTTCTAATGTGTTGCTGTGTGCACAAACATGCGGATGGAGATTTTAAGTAAAAAGCTAAAAGCTGTCATTCACTCAAGACACTCAACTTTAGATTAGCTTTGTGTTTCGTGTTGCCTTTGTTAAAAGGAACCAATCGTTAGCTGTGCTTTAAAGTGTGTTCGCTCATACTTAGTGCCATACAAACTAAAGGGATCAACGGAAAGGGGGCAGGGAAGGAGAAGTGCGCTTAGCAAGTGGAGAAAGGGTCTGGGGGGTCTCAGGGTGGCTAGACTAGACACTTAATAGGGGGGAGTGGGTAGGTGATCCCGGTGGGATGTGGGGGAACTGTTAAAGCACAGTCGAGTTGATTGGTCACAAACACTAAATATTTTAACAAGTCCATGGAACTGATGGATGGAACAGTGGAGTGGAGTGTCTGCAACCTGCTCATGAATAATTCAATGGGGAACTTGAGGGACTATCTTTGGGTGGGGGTTGAGTGTATAGATGGAGTGATACGGCAGGATTTAGTGAAAACACAAAGATTCCCATTGTGAGTGATTGACATGAAAGTAGGACACATTTTTGTCAGTTATGGTTGAGGTTTGGTGCTTTAACTATATCACTACATTGCTCATCAATGCCTAGGTTTCAGTATGGTTTGACATGTTTGGATAAATCAGTATGCCTACATTCAAGGCACTTTTTACAGAAAACGTAAAACAAGTTTTTATACACGTTCTCTTAAAAAAATTAGTTTGTTGAAATGAAATTGTTCTTTGACATCTTCATAGTGAGTATGTGGCTTAGGTAAGTGCAAACATTCTAGAAAGTTTTATATGCTCATATATAATCGCAGAAATTACGCCAAGAATTAAAAGCTTGGCTTTGACTATTTCTATTTCATACTTTCCAAATTTTACCTTTTTAAGAAAAGCTGTGATGAGTTGAGATATCCCATATCTAAGAGCTCTATAATGTTGGTATTGTTTTCAAAACAAGAGTCTCACAATGACAGTAAGACCCAATCCCAGTTCTATTTTTTACAGCAACTGGACTTTTCTGACAGGGTATTTGAGTGTCATCGAGGGACAGATGTGAAAGTAAGTTGTGGGACTACTATACAAGAGTTATTATTATGGTTTATAGATAGCAAAATTTATCGTTTTTTCATCATTAAAAAAAAAAAAAAAGCATGATGGTAATACACAAACGTCGTTATAAATGTATGAAAACATATGCTTGTTTGTAAAACTTTGTAATAATGACAAAAATACTAATTTGTGCATGTTGTGACTTTCGTGTGAATGCTGCCATTGTAGATGGTGTATCCTGTGAAATTTTTGCACCCCTTGGTTTCGCGTGTTGTCCTGACAAATTTCAGTTTTAAGGGCTATCTAGCCATTCCCCTTAGCCCAATACCTTCACGCTGAAGAGAATTGGGACAAGAGGTAAGGGGAATGGCTAATGGGTAGAATTGGGATTGGTACTAAGTATAATAAAGATGAAGATAAAGTTAAAAATAAGGGGAAAAAGATCATTGTTGTAAGCTCATTCAGAAATGTAGTGACCAATCAAGTACTACCTGGGGCATGCATATTAATGATGCTGTGTGGATCTTCAGAGACTGTTTTTTTTTCTGGATTGACCAGTTTTTCAATGGGATTATTGAAAGAGTGTGCACAATGCACAGATACAGTAGTTTAGCATTTGCGGTCTGATGTAATTAAACAATGAATTAAATCTGTATTCGAATTTCACTGTATATATTTTTTTCTGGTCAATAATAAACTGTTTTGTTCTCTTCGTGGTGCAGTCCTCAGATGAATTGAAATCAGAATAATCTACAGTTTTTTTCCCCAATTTATTCATCTTTTAATTATTCACCTGAAAACAATTTTGTATAATCATATATATTTTGTTCAAGTGTGGATCTAAGACACTACATTTGTGTGCAATCCACTATATGACATGGGATGCTTCTTAAAAAATAAAAAAAAATAAAAATAAAAGGTAAAATATTTTTAGACCTTTTTTATTGGGTGACACAGTGGTGCAGTAGGTAGTGCTGTCGCCTCACACTGGTTTGAGCCTCGGATGGGTCAGTTGGCATTTCAGTATGAAGTTTGCATTTTCTCACCCGTGTTCACGTGGGTTTCCTCCAGGTGCTTCATTTTCCCCCACAAGTCCAAAGACATGCATTACAGGTGAATTGCGTGAGCTAAATTGTCCGTAGTGTATAAGTGTGATGGGTTGCAGTTGGAAGGGTATCCGCTGCGTAAAACAAATGCTGGATAAGTTGGCGGTTCATTCCACTGTGGCGACCCCAGGTTAATAAAGTTACTAAGCCGAAAAGAAAACATTGAATGAATGAATGAATGAACTTTTTTTATTAAGTAGCCTTGAAAAAATGGTTGACAGTCTTAATAGGCTATAGGATCCTTTGCCATTAAATCTTATATTCATGTTTTTCAGTGAAGTAAATTGCCTGTGTGAAGTTCGCAATCATGAACCCATTCAGGATGCATAGCATTTACACAATCATCTTGCATTACTCCTTAACACTGGTGGTAGCAGAGGCTACATACAGTCTCAGACACCTTTGATTAAACCCATTTTTTGAAGGTCTTTACTCTCCAGATGCCAAAATAGTCAGCCATGCTCAAATGTGAGATAATTAATTGTTTGTGGTATGTGTCATTTTAGTCTTCTTGGTAGATGATCACTTGGAAACATGATCTGACATGTTAATAAATGGCACCTGAATCTGCTAACGTTTTTGTCGCTGAACTTGTAGCATATAATGCTCACAATGTCACATTTATGGGTATGATTCACAGGAAATGAGTAATCAAATATTTAGCCTGAATGCATTGCAATTGTAAGGACTCGCTTTAGAATGTGGATGAATGGAGTTGTTCTGGTTTTGTCTTCTTCCTTTCTGATGATACAGTGAAATTAGCAAGTGGAGACTAAGATTGATATTGATCAGAGGGAAATTAACTAGTAAATGAACTAGCCAGATCAATAAACACTACAGCAACATTTTCAAGTATGCAGTATGAACCACTGCTGACAATTGGAATCTTTTGGCCACTTCCTCTGCTTGTATCTTTAATGCCATTTACTGCTTTCTCTGCCTCAGTATTAAGTGAAAGCTGAAAGAAGTATCTCTGTTGTGAAATACAGTTCTTGTGCAATAGCCTCTCCCATTTGTATTCTGTACCATGTTGTACTTTGATGGATGACTTGGTTTTTGGGAAGAGCTGTGTTCGATGTTTTTTTTCACAATTAGGATGGCTTTCATAATGGAAGATGGTAGAAACAACATTCAGTTTGTTTACATGCACACCAATACTCTGATTAGGAAGTCCACCATGTAAACAGAAATTTTTGATGACCTTAATCCAACTAAAGCCATAATCATAGTAAACACTAATTAAATTAAGACGTGTGGAGTATTCATTTTTTAGTGGCATTATTGAAGTGCAGTACAGACATGTAAACAGCTTAATTGGACTATTAATGTCATGTAGGACTTTACGCAGCAAATTGTGACACTGATTGCAAGAATGAAAATATAGAATACAAATATAGCGGGCGAGTGATTTTATTTTAAATCAGGTGGAAAAATCCACAATTTGTCTGCCATTAATGTCTTATTTAACATTTGAAATTAAAATAATACATTTTAGCACCAATAACAATATGGCTTCTGACATAATGTGCATCACTGTCAATGCAATAAAATGTTGTTAATGATGATAACACATTTTTACATTATTTTCAACCTTCTAACCCTCACATTTGTGACCCCATGTATTTGTATTTGACAACAGGCCAGTGGAAAGGAGCTTTTGGCTGCACTAGATTGGACTAATGGCTGATTCATGCTGCGTCAAGCGCATGCATTGCGTATAAGTAAAGTGCATGCGTATGCTCTGGCACAGCCTTCGCATGGTCGCATAGCCCTCGCCGTGACCAGTGCCGACACTGATGCGCACCTCTAAAAAATGTAACCACACATCGCAAGGATGTGTAGTGCAAGCTCTATGATTGATCAGCTTGGTAGTTGTGACTAGTGTGGGCAGTACCGAGAGCCAAGTGTTGAGTCTCGTAAAGTAGCTCTAGATGTAGACTGTTGTTTAGTGTTTACCTTATGATTAATGTTATTGCACATTTGCCTGATCCCGTTTCTGAATGAGTGAGTTTGAGCTACTTGTACATTAAGGTAGCGTTCAGAAAAAAACAAAACACCTACAACGAAACCAGACACACTGAAACTTAAAAACCTGCAGCCAGTTAGTGTTTCAGAAGTGTTATTGCAGAGCAACACATACAGGATGCAGAAGTATGAATGCACGTGGGTCATAGTGATCTCCCAATGCATAACTACAAACCAGCCTTCAGTAGAAAGCATGAAGGGTGCTTTTACACCTCTCGTCTCGTTTGCCCAGTAATCGCTGTTCGTTTGGCATATGTATCTAGCAATCGTGTTGGATCCGCGCCAAAACAATCGGTCTGAGATCGCCTGAATGAGGTGGTCTCAGCTCGATTGAATCGAACTCAGCAGTGGATCGATTGTAGTGAGAAAGCGATATGATCTGAGCCCGGCCATATCACAGTGTTTTATGGATGTGTAATAGGTATACGGTTAATGAAGAGAGAATTATGAGTAGAGCGGGAGGTCATTCCAGATATCCGGAACTTCCGGGAGACTTGGGGAGTCTGTTGCAAATGCACAGAGACTGCCGGATGCTCGCAAACAAGTCATAATGTCCCGGAAATCGTCTCCCTCCCGGTCCTCAAATACGTCACGCACCCTTCTCACCCCTCATGGTTCTTGCATAGCACCAAAACATTGCTAGGTTACAACTGCTTGCCTCAGGTGCAAAGGGGTGGGTTACCTTGACCATATTTATATTTAGCATATTTTTTTTTATTAACAGCAGAACAATAAACCTGAATACTTGAATTATGTAGCTTAGAGGCTAGGATTTATTCAAATATCTTGGCTGTGAGGATGTTTTTAATATGTAAAATGAAAGCTATGGAACTGACATGATTGTGCATGTAATCAACGTGTTTGTATTACACATGCATGTCTTTGTCATCCTCTATAAAGCTTTTGAAACATAAATGTGTCCAATGAATATTTAAAATGTGTGTTTGAGGTGTGTAGACGTCAAGCTCTCAGTCTCACCTTCGTGTGGCACCGTAAAGCTAAGTGTTAGATGGGTTCATGGATTATTGATGGAGTGAATGGTGCTCAGTGAAGCAGCAGATGGTTGTGTTTCCTGTAAGTTCCAGCAGAGGAGGAAAGTGAAAATTCTGATTGGCTCTTTTTTTCAAGGATGGTGTGTTGGTGTGGAAATATAAAAGAAGGAAAAGTACACAATTGTCAAAAATGTAAAATGTAAATCGTTTACATTTAAAATGAAATAATAAACATATTTATACATAATTAAAATAAGATATTTTTATTACTTAATAGAATTATAATTTAGTAACAAAATAAAGACTGTTATAGTAGTTTTACAGTGTAAAAGAAAATAATTATAATATATTTAATCCTTTATTATTGGGAGTCCTTAAAAGCCACAGGAAGTCCTTAAAGTTATCTTGAAATAAATGTACTTAATTTCAGTCATGCATGTCTATAGTTTGCTCGCTTAGGGAATTTTTGGTTGGTATACCACATAATACCATTTGGCTGATATGGGATTGCTGATGCGTTTATTTTTAACCTTTGCTCTTTGACTCTTAGCTGCTTGTGTGCTTTAAGTATCCCTCATATGTAACAGTTTACATCTGCGTGAAAGGACTTGCATGCTCCACTTAAGTCACACACATGTTTTGTATCAAGCCCTGACCTTTTAATCATATTTAGGACCCTTGAAACATGCAGTGTAGTGGACCATAGTAGCCAACACCACCTGTACCCTTGTCCTGAGGATAGTCACAATTTGTGTCTACATATAAACCATCTTACACAAGCACTTGGATTCATTTAAAGCTATGCTTGCATTATAATGATGTAACTTATTTCCCTTGTGTTTTAAAAACGTTTCACTTTTACAACATTTTAAAAATGATCCACGTTTACACATGCACAAAAACGACCAAAAATGCTGTATTACTTATGTCAGGCCAGTATTTGGAACAGTCACCTTGTTATAACTATAGGAAAGTGACCATGTGCAGTCGATGGCTCAGAGCTGTTGTGTATGTAGAATTGGCCATGTATATAAGATGTGCCTCCATTGTTGGTTGTGGTTGATCTAGTAGTTTTCTAACATTACCAGCAACTTGCTATTTTTACTAGCCACAATTTTCTTGTTGGGAAAATATATTTTATATGAATGAATTTGAATTGGACATGCTAAAAATGACTTGATTAAGATTTTGTGTTATTCTCACATGACTCCTTATTCATTTAACCTTTTTTGTGAATTATGAATGACCTTCCCCAATGTGCATGAGCAAATGGGTTGTAGTTTCATAATGCTACATTGAATTGGGTTTTATTTCACATAACGAAATAATATATTTAAATAAATATTTTTGACAATGAAAGGATCATGCACACACGGTTAACATTAGGGCATTCAAAGAATGGTTAAAGCGAAACCAAGCAGGTTGGTGGGCAGGGCTGAGTGGTATATTGAGTTCTGGGGATATATCGATATGATTCCCCAACGCGATGCTGGATTATCCAATGTCTTTCATATCGATATGATTTAAGGACCCACATTCGCATTCTGCACTAAACTGACCGCTCCAAGGTAGCATGCGAGCTCCACTTGCACAAATGAGTGATTCCCTCTCTGAGTAATACAAAAGATTTGTTCAAAATGAACAAATCGTTCAAGATTAGTGCTGCTGCCTTGGAGCGGTCTGTTTCTTGCAGAATGCGCACGTGTGGCCTCAAACCATATCGATATGAACGATATTGGATAATACCGCATCGCGAATTATAACTGTATATCCCCAGAACCCGATATATCGCCCAGCCCTGTGCACAATATGTTAATGTGTATCTAAAAACATATACAGCTGATGAATTTGTTGTGTTACTATTTAAGTGTGTTCTTTTTTTGCTTTGACAGTGTAGTTTTCTATGGTTCTGTTTACTTTTTTATTTTCAAAGCTGCACAGTAGAGCTGTGTATGGTGTTAAGCAGGAAAAAAAAACCTGTACTGCATTTAATTATCAAAGATTTTGTTTATGATTTGAAATGGTGTACAGCTTATAGTTAAGCAGAAGAAATACCTGAACTGTATTTTATTTATCAAAGAATTTGCGCAGCTGTTTATTTGTAAACGGGGAGGGAAACCCCTGTGTTTGAATTATATTTTGCTTCAAAACGGTTTAACAAAGTTTTAATAAAGGCTTTGACTCAAGTAACCATGTATGGTAAAATACCGAATATATATCATATACAGTCATTCTTCCTAAATTCTGCCCAGTCCTATTGGTGGGTGTTAATGTCAAGGCCAGGTTGTAATGTCAAGTAAATCCACACTTTGCTGATGGAGCATTAGCAACAACAACCCTACCACATACTTCGCCATTGTTGTACTTGTCTGCACTTGCCTTTAATCTTCACCTCCCATAACGTGTACTTTGCACACGCATGATCTAATTTTTGTGTTTAAACGGACACAGTAACGCCAATGTTTTCAAAAAAGTCATAATTTTAGATTTATGTATTTCAGTCACAAAAACAAATGTTGGGATGAAAATGATGATTTGATTTTTGGATGAAATCATTGTGTAAACGGTCTAAAAGATGAACAAAACCAAGCAAAGCAAAACAGCAACGGCAATAATCCATGAACTGTCTTATCTGCAGGGTCAGTGCTTTTGGTTCAGCACTGAAAATACTCTGAATGGCTAACTATAGGTTCTCAGAATGCTCGTCTCTTGAAAGTAATGAATCTGTGTTAAACAGAGGCCAGCTCTCTCACCTATTGTGTGTAGCAGCAGGCTTCCTTTTGAAACGAGAGATGGAGTGGCTGTGGAGGGCTAAATTGTTGCCAATTACAGGGAAGGGCCACAGAATAGCCTTTACTCCTCTGTTTGTGTGATACATCCATTAAGGAGGAAGGGGCAGAATGCTCAATCCTAATGACTAGCTCGTCTCCGTTGGCCTTATAAGTGCTTTTTTGCTTCACATTGGCTAATGCATCAGCATTTGAAAAGGCACATGCTTATGTAGACTTCAGTGCCTAATGCAGGGTGGATTCTTCGCAAGTGCTGCACGCGTACGTGTGCGCTGCTTATTAAGGATGAGCTGAACTGTATGTTTTTGACATAGTTAGTGGGTTAACAAAGCTATCAGTTGAATATTTTACGGTGGAAGCCATTTACACTACAGTTAATTTAGCCCATTTTATTAACACATCTAGTGTTGCACAATACATCATTTCACAATGTGCGCAATAGTCAAATCGCAGAATGGGGAGCCACACTTTAGAACAAATGAAATTTGTAAAGTCACTGTGAATTTAACCATAATTCAGTGAAAGTTTATGATTTGCATGTGTTTTTAAGGCAAGCATTTTAAAAGTTATTTTTTATAAATTAGTGTGTACTAAATGTTTTGTAATGTGTCTTTGATCTGTTGTACTTATTTATAATTGGCTTATTGATTTTAAGCATGATTCTGTCATCATCACTAGTGATCACTTCTTGGAAGATTACTGGTGAACTAAAAACTCATCCATGAACTACAAATCCCTGCATGCCATTACACACACCTGTCACCATTCTCCTCTGATCACACATGTAAAGCTGATTCTTGTTATTATTGATTATGTGAACTATATGCACCCTACACACAGCAGTCTGTAGTGAATCTTTGTTGTTTCCCATCACATATATTTCCTGTTTCTGGTTTTGCCTTATCGATGCCTTGCTTATGGCCTTATGACTGTTTTGACTATGTTTTTGGATTGCCATGTTTGTTTGTTTTTTTTTTCAATTTTTGTCCACGGTTACCTGCACAAATACTTTCTTTAATAAATTATTATTAATCTGCACTTGGAACCTACCCCTTTTGTCTTCTCCATGCTGAGACTCTAATGTGACCGATTTATTTTCCTACAGAACCATCCCAAATCAATGTAAATTAATAAATTCTTTTAAAATAGAACTATTCAAGCCATCTGGTAAAACTGTATTTTATTAGGGATGCAACGATTACAGATTTTGGTTGTGCGATTATAATCGGAGAAATAATCATAGTTTCACGATTATTATGCATTCATTAATTTCAAAACACTACTAAGTTTAGAAAATCACATGAAAACTCCTTACATTTTAAAGTGTTATTTATTGCAGCTCAGCAACCAATTAATACAGCACATAATTGTATTAAAAACAAACAATAGTCCATTTCCCTCTTTGTGCTTAAAAATAAGGACAATTTTTGACATTTAAACATAAATAATTTTACACTGAAAAAAATGGCAGAGCCATGAATAAATTAATAAAAATATGAATAAATAAAAAATTGTATTTGTCTAATGCAGTGCTCGAAATTTACTTTTTACTTGGGAGCACCAGTGCTTCCGACTTCAAAAGATTAGGAGCACCAGAAAAAAAATTAGGATCACCCACCAAAAAAAATGAGCACCACTGCAAATTGTATATTAAGGGATTTATTGTATTTGAAAACAACATCAATCAGGAATAACAAAAAACAGAAACAACTAACATGACTTATTGATATTTGTGCAACAATTCCACAATGAATGTCTAATAATGATAAAGTATTAATGATGACGATGATGATATTACATTCCTCATCCTGCTGCCTTGGATGTGCTTGAATGATTATCTGCTATAAACAGTACTGTTACATTATGACAAATAAATTTATGCATGAAGCATTGCAGTAAGAAATATTCATTTTGCACCATTGTTTTTATACGCATGTCAATTCACTAAACGGAAAGAAAGGACAAAAGAAAGGCAGAAAAGTCTCACTTCTACCACTCTTTAAAGGTTTTGGTTTTAGCTTGTGTCGTATTAAATGCTCAGTCTCGTTATGTGCCGATTTACATTTTTCCATGTTTGTGCATGGAATAAAGCAGGCAGCACATTCTAATGAGGTAGCACAGACCGTCACAACACTGCGGCTAATATATGAGTGGGTCAGAGCAGGATTCTTGCGATGACCACCTGCGCTGTACCATTCTTTGTCATGAGCCACATTTAGTTTAAACTTAGTAAAGGCGAGCTTCTTTGGCAAAGATGTTTACTGTTAGATTTTACATTCAGCTGACATTTGTGCTGAACACGCAGTGAATGCAACGCAGATTCGGGCCATTAAACAGCTGATCTACTCCGAGTCTTTCAGCATTCTCTCCGAAATCCCTCGATTGATCTTGGCTGACAGATCAAAATTCTCTCATCGCCAACATTATATGCTACTTTAAGTGGGTTTGCAGACCTGTGTACTTTTCATTGCTTCTTGCTCAAACTTCAGCCGTTTGCCGTTCCCGCAATCACAAAGCCCCATCATCTCAATTAGATGCATCGCGTGCGCGTCCCTCCATTGGAAATAACGAACTTGCACGAGCTTGCCTTTGTTGATATCCTCAATCATAGTTAGTCTACTGTGCGTGGTTAACGGTCTCTGTGTACAAACTAGCACACAGTTGGCATAACCTGTTTAATAGCTGGAGTTTTGTTCTGTGCAGAAACGCGATTTGAGAAGCCTTTACGATTAATGAACCATGACAAATTAAAGCGTGGTTAATAGTGAAACCGGTTAATTGCTGCATCCCTAATTCTATTGTAATATATATCACAAAAAATATTACAATTTCTAATTTTTCCAGTATTTTGCAGCCCTAAACATGTCATACACTAAGTAATCTACAGTATAAGAACTGGAAGTTTTGATTATCTATGAGACAACACAGGTTCATTGGAAATATGTGTCAGCTTATATTTTTGTAAAACCACATTTGTTTGATTGCCGTTTTTAGGTAAAATAAACATTGAAGCAGTATGATACCAATAACTTTTGTTCCTTTTATGCTGATGTTATTTATCCATGTTTTCGATGAATAAAAAAAGTGTTTGTGTTGATCTTTCGTAAAATAGTTTAGAATGTTAATATCTATTTTAATTTAAATATCAATGTAATAGGATTATCATACTAGCAAAAAAGCTAATGTCTTAGCTTAAGCATTCAGCTTATTGAATACAATGGTATTGAAAATACTAAATATTTATTTGTAATTAAAACTTGTAAACTTGCAAATTACAATTTTTTTTTACTTGACATGCTACCTAAAACAGTGATGATGGAGAGATGTATTAAAGGTGTTGAATGTATGTTGTTATAACATTAGCATAGTATGTTAAAAAGGTCAAATAAATGTTAAATAAATTGTAATTGCTTAAAAAATGCAAAAAATAAAATAAATAAATAAACATCTTTTAGTTTTTTGTCAATTGCTGGGGCATGTTTTACAAGAACATAATATTGCAGTCATTTCAATGTAATTCAGTGCATTACTTTTTAATTTTGAAATTGACTAAATTTCTGAATAAAAATAGTTACTGTATTTTTGTTTCAGTGTGGAACGATAAGCTCACATCCTTTTTTTATTTTCTGTATCATAGGCTGTACAAGGATCTGTATAGTGTATAAAGGATGCTTCTACTCTGTAAAATTTTCTGAAGGGTAATGGTGGTGAATTGGTCCATCATCTCATTGATGATTAATATAGAAACCATATGAAAGGCACCTTAAGATTTCGGTTCTCTTGTTTTTTCATTTATCTGCTTCACCACAGCTGGGGCATGGGAGAAATTACCTTTTAGGAAATTGAGTGGAAACAAATTCATTTGGTACTATGTGAGCCTCTATTTAACTGGAGGTCAGGAGCTGAGAGAGACCAGTGCAGCAGTGCCGACCGGAGACCCTTTCACCTCATTCTCTGAACACTTCACTGATCGACTCCATTACCAGCACTCCCATGGCTGGTTTATTCCCCTTCATTCACATAAACAGGGAATCGTCAAGCTTGCTCACTCGTAACGGGTTTCATTTGAGAGCTGTGTTCAGTGTCATATACACATCAATCTGAATGCAGCAGTCAAACAATTTGGTGCTGGCCATTTGAAGTGCAGCCAATGATTATCAGGCAATCAGCATGACATATCATTACATGACTGGTGCTGATGCATATCATGAATGTGTATACTTTCCATCCTATAGTACCCTCTATGATAACTACGTCATTAAAAACTCTGGTTGAAGAATATTCTGTTCTAAATGTATGTTACATAAATGATTTGATTTATTTCTTTACTAAAAAGGTAAATGAAATATGATGGTAGTTTCGAATATACCAATTTATCAATAAATGAACCTATCAATAAATGAACAAATTAATCAATCAATCAGTCAGTCAGTCAGTCCATCCGTCCGTCCGTCCGTGAATGAACGGAAGAACGAATCAATCAATCAATCAATCAATCAATCAATCAATACACAACCAACTAACCTAACAATGAATGAACAAATGAACGAACAAATGAATGAATGAATGAATGAATGAGTCAATCAACCAACAGGCCTTTCAATGAATGAACAAATGAATGAATGAATGTATCAATCAAACAAACAACCTATCAATGCATGAATGGATGGATGGATCAACCAACCAACCATCCAACCTACCTCCCTATCTACCTACCTATTTACCTACCCACCAATGATTGAACGAATGCATGAATCAGTTAATAAATCAATCAACCAACCAACCTATCAATAAATGAACGAATGAATGTATGAACAAACAAACCAACCAACCAATCAATTAATCAAAAAACAACAAACCAACCAACCAACCTATCAATTAATTAATCAATAAGCCAGCCAACCAATCGATGAATTAACGATTTAACAAATGAATGAATTAACCAACCAACTAATCAACCTATCGATAAATTAACAAATGAATGAATGAACAAATGAATGAATGAATGAATGAATGAATGAACCAACCAACCAACCAATCAATAAACCAACTATCCAACCAACAAACCAACCAACCAACCTATCAATCAATTAATCAATAAAAGTTATTTAATAATAATATCCTAATGCATTTGAATTATGTTTGATCTTGGATAATAATTCAAAACAATGCAAATCACCACGCTCTTACAGCTATCGAGGCTGACACTGAAATTATTTCAAACAAAACTCAATGCAACAGTGTAGCGCGGGACAGGATTTGATGGTGACTTTGGGTTCATGCCTTTATCCTTGGCCCGTGGGACTGTTGCAAAATGGACATAATAAACATGGATGAAAGCAAATGAAATATATATATATATATATATATTCACGCATGGAAGAAACAAAGATGCATTAAGGTACTTTCAGACGGGAGGCGGATGGAGGACTCTCCGCCCGCACGTGAATATGTGGTGAAGTTTGTCTTTTTTTCTTGAAGTTTGTTCAAGTTTTTGTTTAGTTGAGCGCGGCGCGGCTTCAGGTATAACCATCACAAAAGTAATCATCAACAGTTCATCATCACGTTTGCATTTGCTAAGATCTAGCACAATGTTGCATTTGGCATGTGTTTATCGTTTTCTTATAAGAGTTTCATTTTAGACATGGCTGTGGCGAGTCGGCAATAGCCTATTGCTCTAATATTAAACAGTCTATTTAAACAGTCTACCTAAAACTTTTCATTGAGCTCAGTAAAATGTTCTTTTAAAAGTTATTAATAATCTGTTCAATAACTCTTTAATGCCAAAACGAATGGTAAAACACAGATTGTAATTTAATTTAATGTAGGCTAGTTTAAATAAATAAATAGAATATTTTTAATAGCTTATATAAATAAATATATTAAAAATAACATATTTTTAAATTACATAAATAAGTTATTTTTGGAAAAATGTGCATGTCCGTGTTTATTATTCTATCAATTTACACACAAATATGACAAGTATGTATATTCCGTGAATTTAAAGGAGCAGTCAATGAAAAAATAGGCTATAGGTCCCCTTAAAACTTAAATAGGCTATAAATAACGGATATAAAAGATAGCTTTTTGTGAAACCAAGAGAGAATCTTGCAAAAGTGCTGTTATAAAGCCGCAACACGTTTTACTCCAGAACATTTGAGCTGGTTTCAGAGTTCTTTGTTCTTCAGTTCATTTTTGCTAATACTATTCATTATATTCAATGATGCAATACCGTAAGAGGTCTACATTAATGCAAAACGAGCAAAATATCGTCTTTAAAATCGCATAGGTTTCAGCTCTTGATGATATCTTTGCCTATCGTCGATGTGCGATGTTATAGTCTATCTGCACAACCCTAGTCTCTTGTATTTTGTTACATATCATTCATAAATTTATGGTAGCAATGTTGTAGGTTTACATTACAGTACCAACTTACTTCATTAACTGTTATGTTCATAAACTTATTGAAGGTCTAACGTGCATTTTGTACATTTTTAATGAAATAATTACCATATACATCAAAATATGGTCAAATTTCCTTAACATATTGCATATAAAGTCAGACATTACATTTTTTTTGTCAGTGAGTATGTTCCTAGACAATCACTTCACTGGTTTTGACTGCCGATTTCAACTTCTGGCAGAGCTAACAGATGCTCCAACAGCATATTGAGATTGTAACTAAATTCATCCTCTAACTAAAATTTGAAAAAAAAAATTAATTAATTAGTAAGCCACCATGACACATTTTAGTAGCAACCTCATAAAATATCTTTTACATGATGCGATTTGCAATGCTTGTCATGTGGCGGTCAAAGCCACTTGTGTGGGTTCACAAGCCTTAAAGTAGTTTATCACCTCAAATGACATTTACAGTATCTATGCCTGCTGGGTTGTTAGATAAAGCGCTCAGGTATTATTATGACTATATTGTAGAGCTAGAGTGATTTTTATGGTAATTGCACTTTCCTGTCCTCTCCTGGAGGGTGTCTGTCCTCGCCTCTGTTTGATTTAAGTGGAGCACGTCCAGTGGATTTTCTGCCCTGTGCTTGTTATCCCTTTCGGCCAGCCGTATCTGGCGGCACAGGTGTTTATTCAAGCACAGCACAGAGCGCAGCGCACCACTTTGTACAAGCACGCATTTGCTCACTTCTATTGTTGAAAAACGGCAAACAAGGTTAGCATCTCCACATTTCAAAGCTTGTGTCATGGGAGTGTTTGAAGTGCACCTAAGAGGGAATGTTTGACACTGAAACAGTGCTTGCTTTTTCACCTCGTGTGAGTTACGGTGAGTCCTAGGCATACCAGAAGTGGGATTATCCCAAGCTGGTTTCAGAATAGGGTGTCACATTATAATGAAGCAGTGAGATTTTTTTTCCTCTGTGGAGGAGATGTGGTGTGCCTCTCACCGGATTAGTTCTTTATTCCCCTTATCTTCGTCCTGTGCATAATCCGCACACAAGCATCCCGTGTGAACGCTTGTCCTGGTTCCCACTCACTACGGGACACTGGTGCTTCACAATCATGAGCTTGGGAGGAGTTTGACGGCTCGGTGGGTTGAATAGATTTACACTGGCAGCAGAAGCGAAGCAGGTGAAATTAGATATTAGATGTGGGTTAATGTCGTGTTAGAACGGGCAGCTGTGGTCAGAACGTAGGTAGAACACCTCTGATGAGGGATTTAGGACCTCGTTTTCAGCCTACGTGAACTGTGGTTTTACTTTGAAGTCTCTCTGAGCCCTGTTAAACCTCGCTGAAAGGGTTCAAAGATCTCTGAGACAGACATGAGCAGCAGGAATCCTCACATGTGGTCACGGACTTGAGAGAATAAGCGAGGAGGGAGGGTTTGTGAGGACATGAAACAAGGGAACCTGATTGTGAGAGAGAAAAAACAGAAACGGAGAGTGATGTCGTTCTGTCGGAAAGGATAAAATATGGTGTTTGACGTTCGTTTTAGGTTGCATCAGTTTCCACGAACATGTGTTTAGCACTTGAAGTGATGACGTTTTTATGAGCAGTCGTGTGCAGACCTCAATTTGCCGCAATCCTCTTACTGACTGAAGCAACTCTTTGAGCACAGACAGAACCGCTCTTTGAAGGAGTCTATGGGCATTATGTGCTTAAAGGGATAATTCATCTCAAAATGAGAAGTCTGTAGTCGACCCTCGTGACTTTTGAAATCTGTATGCGTTTTGTTTTCTTTCTAACATTAAAAGATTTTCTTTAATGGGTTAGTGACTTATGAGATCGCCCAAGATAAAAAAAAGTAACTTCGATGAGACTTATTGATCCTTGCACATGCAGTAATTAACAAAAAAATGTTTTATATTTGTTTTCGCCTGCTTGCTGGACTTGAACTGCATGAAATGTGATGGTCACACAGTCTAATTTTGCGTCTGGGTATTTAAATTATTTTTGTTGTGTACAATTTTCTTAAGAAACAAAGCAGTTTGAGGGAATATGTTTTTCCCCAAGAAACAATGATGTAAGATTATGCAATCCTAATTATGATTAAGAAATGGCTGACTTTATGAGCCATTAAAAAGGCATTAAAATGAATTTTAAATAGGATATTAGTAACATGATTATCATGTCATTGTATCATTGTTAAAGAGATCCTATTATTTTTATGAAGGCTTTATTTCACTTTAGGGATGTGTTAGAATAAGTTTTCATGGTTGATTGTTTGAAAAAAATATAAATTTTGCACATAATTTACATTATTGCTCTCTTGTCTCTCTGACTTAAAAGCTTTGTTTACTTCATTTTCTAATGAAGCAATAAGAGCATGTTTTGTATATGCATAGTTCTATAAGCAAAGTGTTTTTATCACCAGTTGGAGTGAAGCTTTGTATTCTTGCATATCTTTTTATGCATAAAGAGTAACATTTCACATGATTAACTAAATTAATTAAGATTAACTAAAGGTAAAAAGCATTTAATGAACTTCTTAGTATTGTCTTAAATATTGAGGAAAAATTGCAGGAAAAATGGATATTTATTAATTATAAAATTAAAATAAAAAGTTTACCACCTCAAGGGAGAAAAACAATTAAAAGACAAAAAAAAAAAAACAGACTTGTCTGGGATGACATGGAAGTTCAGGACAAAACAAGACAGGAACATGAAATACGACATATGAATGAACTGGCACGGGACAGCAGACAAGAGGGAGCTATAAAGGAGAAATAATTAATTAACAGACAGGTGAACGTGATTAACTAATAATGGGTTAATAAGGAGCATGGGACTAGACGACAGGAGAGCACATGACACAAAGACAACATAAACATGGCAAAGTGTAAACACAGGCCATGTGCAACAAACAACGGCAACACAGACAGAATGCTAGACACGATAAATAAAACACTTAAAACAAAACCAAATAATAAAACACATGCATGTCCTGATCCCAACACTAACCGAAACTGAAACCAACTTGACTGGAGCGCTGAGAAAGAAAACACTATGCTGCAAACAAAACAACAAAAACACCAGCATGAGAGCATGGATCCCGAGCATGCCCTGACCTTGAGTGCCCGTCTTAAGTGGAGCGCGCACGGCCCGAACGTGGCCAAGACAGTGCTTATACAAAGACAGATTTGAGAAATGAGTTTTCGAAGCGAGCATAACATTCTAGACAATGCTTGTGTCTGGACTCTGCCACCAAACAAAAATTAACAAGACCGAAGTGGCAAAATCATTTCGTAAACAGTGTTCAAAGATTTAATTGATTTTGGAAGTATTTTACAATTTATTTTATTAATTAATTTGTAATTTTATTAGTGTTAAACACATTTAATGTTTTTGTGGAACAAGACACCAGATATTTATTCATTTATTTTTTAGTGTGCCCATGATCTAATAAAAAAAAAAAATAATAAAAAATATATATATATATATATATATATATATATATATATATATATATATATATATATATATATATATATATATATATATATATTTAGTCTTTGTGCTCCAATACTGAATCCCATCATGCTGCTTACAGGCTTGCTTAGTCATATGTTTTCCTCTCATCCATGATAGAAATGGACCATCCAGTAGCCACAATGCATTGTTACTGTGGTCATCGCTTTTACATTGGTCAGACAGTGAGGCGCCGTGTCTTCTTGTTCTTCAGTGCTTCTTATATGCCCATTTACAGAAGAAGACTCTCATTCTTGTCTTAACAGTCAGCATTCCCGAAATATATCAAATTGTGAAAGCCTTCCCACGTTGCACCAGGATGCGGAGAAAACGAGGTCTAAAACCGCTTGCATTCCTTAGGGCTTCCTTTTCAGCTTCGCGCTCATTGCATTTAATTTATTTAAATAATATCAACAGGACTGTTTGAGTTTCTGAGAAGATTTTGTCTCATCTTAAGAGCCCTGAGCAGTGATGTTTCTGAAATGATGTCACATTTAGAATGCAAATCCCATTAAACTACACTTTTGCAAAAAAAAAAAAAATAAGTGAGTGGAAAAAAATTAAAGACATTCAAGATATCAAATGGATTTATGAGCTCAAAGAAAAAAAAAAGTGCCCAGAGACTGAGAGCCTGACAAAACAGCACAAAGAAAGTGCTGGAGGGGTGGGGAATAAAGATGGAGTAGCTTTGCATATATTGTAAATATGGCTTCACACGCCCAGAAATGAATGTCTTCCATTTTATATCGTTTTTTTTCGACTGACTGGGTGCAGCTTGGTGCATAAGGCCGTTCATTTTTCATCTAAATAGCCTTTCCGGACATGTACGCTCCTGCTCGAAGGCGCAAGTCCATTGACTGCCGGTGTGATGAAAGTGAATGGGAGACAGAAAGAGGCCGGCGTGCATTAACTTAAAAATGCTACAGTACTATGGTGATTTATTGATGAAGTGAATTGTGCCTAAAGACACACCGTTTGTCCTAATGTCTCACTTGCACTTTATTTTTTTTTTGCTAGAATGCATTTTTGTGCCCTAACCAAGTGCTCACAGCCAGGCGCTGCGCAAATTACATTCATAGTCTATGGACGAGATGTCTGTGGTTCTAATGCGCAGTCATTTTACCTCCTTTTGCTTCTTTATGAAGCTCTATTTCCTGTTGGCCTGTTCTGTTGTCTGTCCTAGAAACCATGCAGTTTGTCTTCCCCCTCAGGATATTACATGCTACATCTTTTTTTCAGACGGCACATCTGCATTTGACCCTTACACACACATATACACAAACACACACACCACGCTGTCCTGAGATTACCTCCTTGAATACTGATTCAGTTCCCATATCTCTGACCATGCTTCATTATTCATTCTTGACGTCAGCTCTGTTATGGGGAATTACCTTGTGTGAAATCCCAACACTTCAGCGCTCTGCCAAAATCCTTATATGCTGGTTTGCTTTTTACACTGCATAATGGGCTTTTCTTTCTGATTTTTTTCCTTATTTTTAGTCCAAATATCTATAAATTCTTAAATCAAGAAGCATTTTCTAGACAAGCAAAACATTTATTTTTTTTCAAGAAATAAAAGGTCAAAATCAAGTGAGTTTTTACTAGAAACAAGCAAAATAATCTGCCTATGGGGTAAAAAAAAGTGTTTTTCTTTTTGACATACAATTATTTAGCTTACACCACTGGCAGAAAAAAAAACTTGCACTTATTGTACTTATTGTAAAGAAAATATAACACTTATTGTATGAAACTTATAGGATATTTGAGTTATGTTAACATTTTAAAATGATTTGCTAAATAAAATGTAATTTAATATAATGTAATGTGTTTCTTCATACCACCACCAGTGTGTAGCATCCACTTAGATGATGGAATAGAAGCCACAGGACAACAGCGCCAGTGTGTTCATCAAACTCTAGATATTGGTGGATTGTAGAGACAGTGATAGAGCCAATTTGGTGGATGGAGATGATTGGGTGGACTTGATCGGTAAGGGCTGATCGAGGGATTTGGCCAGGACAGCAGGGTTACACCCCTACTCTTTACGAGAAATGCCATGGGATTTAACGTCTCATCTGAAAGACGGCATTCGCTAACAGTATGGTGTCCCCTTCACTTTACTGGGGCATTACGGCTCACTCGGACCTTAGGTTGAGAGTCCTCTGCTGGCCTCACTAACACTTCCATACCTGTCAACATTGCGATGTGAAAATATGGGATATGCCCACCATTAAATCCAGCCCCCCTGCCCCCCCCTCCACACTGCTTTATTTTTTGGTTTTTCATCTTCAGGAAATCACTGAAGGCATATATTATGTTATCATAACGATCTAACGTGGCAATAAGATTGTAACTGTACTGTACATGTACACCGTGGCCATGTTCATCTATGTAAACACACCAAAAACAACATTAACATTATAGCAGACACTGTAAAAAGCCATTTCCAGCCACTAGACTTCTCTGACAGGGCATTCAAGTGTCATTGAGTGTTAGAATGTTGTGGGACTGCTGTACAGGAGTTATTATTATACATTATGGATTTCGAAATTTAACGGTCCTTATTTGAGCGTTTTTCTAAAGCATGACGGTAAAACATGAACGCGGATATGAATATTTTAAAATGTGTTTGTTTGTCATAAAAATTCGTAATAAAGACTAAAAAACTTAATTGTGGATCTCCTTATTTCCGGGTGCAGCTACCCTGCTGTTGTGGCTGGTGTATTCTGGGAAATTTTCTTACCACTTGGTTTTGAGTTTGTCGAATCTCCATTCGAATGTCTATGTACCCCTTCTAATTAGCCCTACACCTCCAAGCTAAAAAGCTAAATATTATAATAAATTTGCCTGCTGTTTAAAAGTTATTTATGAGTTATATATAAGTTTATAATATATAAGTTATATTTAAGTTAATAAGTTTTCGGTTGCATTCTGTACCGGGTTATTATAGTTAATTTGAATGTATTTAAATTAGGGCTGTCAAAATTAGCACGTTGTAAAATTAACGCAGTTGTAACGCACGCTGTAAAAATAACGCAGTTGCAGTTTTTTTTTTCCTGTTGTGGCCGACATGTGTTTAGGGACGGTGTGTGCATAAAGGCGACCTAGGCGGGCGTCTTGGGCAGCAGAATGGTGAGCGAACCCCCCGTCTTCACTTTCATGAGCTACACCGACCCTCTCCCTCACGGTTCTCGCTTTCATCAGCAAAAAGGTCACTTTCTTTTTCACTTTCGGCCTGAGGGGCGGCGTGACTGCCGTTTGCCTTGAGTGCCAGTTTAGCTTGCCCTGGCCCTGTGCGTGTTTGACGTGCAAAGAAAGAGGTGAAAGAAATTTTGGGTGTTTCATTTTTACTCTAGATCTTAATCTTGATTTAAGGGAATCAAAAATTGCTGCTGTCATTGGTAGGCTTTTAATAAGAGTATTATCCTAATCATAAAAGCAGAGTATTAAGCTGCGTCCCAAATCGCATACTTATGCACTATTCTACGCCATTTTGTAGTATTAATAGTGTAAGTAGTATGTTCACACTGAAAACTCAATAAAATAATAAGTGCACTTTAATTACCCGGATGATGCACTCATTCAGCCGGTAAAATGAAGTGTGTAATGATGGACACTTCACGCACTCAACGACCGCAGGTTTGCTTACATAGCGAAAGAGGCGGAGCTATCGGACGCACATGTTGAATAACTTTATTTTGGATGGTGAAAGCAAAATTCTCCTACGAGAGTGATTATAGCGCCTCCCGATGGTGAATGCGGCAATACTCACGCTAGCTATTATTTGATAATTCTGTTGTTTATTTCACTGATTTGGCAACAGTCAAACGTCATCAGGGAAACGGTTTGAATTTCCGCTAAGTAAAAAAACATTAGTGTGCCATTTGGGACACCACTACATACATATACTATCCTGTTGAGTGTGTAAGTGCATAAGTACATAGTGCATGAGTGCATAGTGTATAGTGTGCCATTTGGGACACAGCTTTAGTGTCCATGTAAATGTACTCAGTTAAAATGGCAGATGAAGTCGCAAGCTGTCAAAGACAGCCCTATTCTCTGCCCTATTCTCTAAGCTGTGTCAGAATCTTTGCTTGTAAAATACTGCCATGATTTAGAGCGCATAGTTTAAGCAAATTTGATGAACGCCATTTTGCATGCTGATGAATATGAAGGGATTACTCCTTCGCTCACTGGGCCCGCTGTATTGCTCGCGTGTGTGTGTAGTCCACTTAGAATCCAACATGGAAATCATTTTTGTTTGTTATTGGCTTTGATTGTTTTAAAATTCAGATGGCATTTAATGCCTGTCCTTTTATTTCTGTATAAATATGGCGAGGCGTGATTAATCATGATTGATTACGTTTCGTGATCAATCATGATTAATTACAAAAAAGTGTGATTTAATTTAATAATTTTTTTAAATTATTTGACATTTGACAACCCTAATTTAAATTAAACAATCAAACAAACATTCAAAAAGCAATATATATAGGACATATTGCTCACTTTTATTTAATTTAGTAAAAAAAACTCTAAATTTCATGCTGGCTACGCAGTGGCACAGTAGGTAGTACTGTCGCCTCACAGCAAGAAGGTCACTTTTTCGAGCCTCGGCTGGGTCAGTTGGCGTTTCTGTGTGGAGTTTACATGTTCTCGCTGCGTTCACGTGGATTTCCTCCGGGTGCTCCGGTTTCCCCTTACAGTCCAAAGACATGCGGTACAGGTGAATTGGGTAAGCTAAACTGTCCGTAGTGTATCAGTGTGAATGAGTAAGTATAGATGTTTCCCAGAGATGGGTTGCAGCTGGAAGGGCATCCACTGTGGCGACCCCGGATTAATAAAGGGACTAAGCCGAAAAGAAAATGAATGAATGAATGAATGAATGATTAAATGAATGAAAATTACATGCTAAAATACAGACACTCAACAAAATAAATAACAACTAAAATTGGAACAAAAATGGAAAATACAAATTGTCCAAAAAAAACAAAAAGCAAAACAGTTTTAACTCTCAAAACCTACTGTAATTTAACACCTCATACCATGATAACAACAGACATAGACGCTGATTGTGCTTCTTTTCAAAATAAGACATCTCATATTTACACCCCCTATTATTTGGAACAGTGTTCATCTTGTAAACACACCCATGATCACTTCAAATGATTTGGATGATACAGAGTCCCACTCAATAGAGCAGCGGGACGGTGCTTCAACTCTTCTGCCATCCCCACAGTGCCGACATCAGGACTGCTGTGGTCATGTCTTACTCACTGAATGCTTTTGTATTGATCTGATCAAACCCAGAGCAGGCTGTCTTATTCTCATTTCCTTTTTTTATATTTCGGGTTTGTTCCACAGACTGCTTTTCTCTGTTTATATGTTATTCAAAACGTTTACATGGACACCAATACTTCGATTTTAATATGATTAAGACAATACTTGGAAAAGAGAGGATTATGTAAACGCCGATTTTTGATGACCTTAATCCATCTAAAGTCATAATCAAACTAAACAGTAGTTGAATTAAGACATGTGGAGTATTCCGATTTTAGTGGCTTAATTGAAGAGCAATACAGATATCTAAACACTCCAATCAAACTATTCACTGGTAAAGTTGTGACGTTTGGTATACTGTTTCCAGGTCCAAGCCGCTACTCATTTGAATTGATAAAATATTCGTTTACGACCCCTTTTTAGACATATCTTACATTAAAGTTGATTTTACATAAAATCATAATGTACACAACAGTCTCTGGACGTGCTGCATCACACACATCAATAGTTTAACAATATATAAAATATAAATCACTTTCTGGCCATTGGAAATTAGGCAAGGTCATATAAAGGGATCAAGATTTTCAAAAGTATTACATTACTATGTAAATGTTTATTATTAACATTTGTTGGGTCTCGCCATACAGTTTAATAAACAGCTTGGACAGCTTTACGTGATGTCACTCTTAACAAGTGGATTACTGTTTTGTAGTATTTTAGTTCAGTTTCAGTTTCCTTATTTTTGTCATTCAAAACATCACAGTAGATTGTAACGCAGGATGAAATTGAGTTACATCAAACCCAGCTTTTTGTTTTTAATTTTGAAAAAAAAAAATAAATAATATATATATATATATATATATCACAAATCACAGAAATAAATAAATAAATACTTAAATACTTATTACACTGTTATAATAGTTATGATATTGACATCTATGTCTTTCGCTACATTTTGCGACCAGACACACACAAGGCAGTTGTTAGGCGTTTGACGACAAAGAAATGAGAATTCTCAGAATAAATGACTATGCTTAGAATCCTGGAAGAAATGGACAATATAAAATGCCTCGACTTTGAACTTGTGGCGAGGGCATGAATGAAACACTAGTAAGATGGCCTGTTGCTGAAGAATTTGTATCCGCCACCATCTGTTTGTACGCATTGTGTGAGAAATTAACTGCAGTTGAAGTTGTTGCAAAATTACATATAGTGCCATAATGAACACAAACTGTTCTAGCGTTGAATGGTGATGTAATAACATTATCGAAGTAGTATAACATGTAAAATGAGAACATTCATTCATTCATCTTCTTTTCGTCTTAGTCCCTTTATTAATCTGGGGTCGCCACAGTGGAATGAACCGCTAACTTATCCAGCACATGTTTTTACGCAGCGAATGCCCTTCCAGCTGCAACCCATCACTGGGAAACACCCAAACGGAAAATTTAACTCATGTTACGCCTTAGTCATATTAATGTCTTATTCAGATTAAGGCAAACAATTTGACAACTGATGTCCATGTAAATGTAGTCATTGAGAAACTATTTCCATTCTTAAATATTGTTAATAGTTTACAAAACGCACATACCGTATACACATAAACACACACACAGACACACACACACACACACACACACACACACACAGACCAGTACAGCTGTGCCGCCAGCTGCTCACCCGCAAACACACAGGAAGCAGTGTGAACACCCCCCTTTCTGTCTCATAGTCTACTAAAAGACCTGTGTTGTTTTTTACACACCACAGCTGAGGTGCTGACTGGAGTCCCTGTCCTGGCCTGGAAGGGGCACAGCATATGCTTTCTCATTCACACACGCACACACACACTTGCCTAAAAATGGGATGTTCCGTATCTCGATTGATTGATAGACACTGATGATTTATTTTTCCCAAAAAGTCATTAAGCACACTATAAAATAAAACTTGACGCAATTAAATTTAAAGAATAAAAGAGGAATACAGGCAGACATTTACAAGTAAAATGTAATTAATTTAAATAAAAAGTACACTAGGTTTTACAAAATTTCCTCATACTGTTTTTTTTTTCTAAATATTGTGTAATTATTCATAGCTCTGCTTTAGACTTGTATAAAACTAGTCAAAAGGGCTGCATTTATTTAAAAAATAGAATAAATAGAATAATGAAGCACTGCATTATACAAATGCACATATTTGTATTTAAAGTGGCTGAGAAAAATGTAAACAGCTTTTTTTTTTCAATATTTTGAGTTATATGTTGCATATATGATATGAGTTCATTGAATCAGTCATCTGCACATCAATAACTGTCTGGTATAGCTCAGCTACCAAATCCTACCTCCGAAGACTACGTCTGATAGTTCGGACTGCTGAGTGAATCATTGATACAACCCTTCCTACTCTCCAAGTACTCTACTTATCCAGAGCGAGCAGAAGGGCTGCCAAAATCACTCTGGACCCCTCACACCCAGCACACTGCCTCTTTGAACTTTTACCTTCTGGTCGAGGCTACAAAGCAATGCGCACCAGAACAGCCCGACACAGAAACAGTTTCTTCCCTCAGGCAATCCATCTCATCAACAGTTGATGATAAGAATTGGGAACAAACATCACTACTTGCTATAAACTTTTTATAGACATATACACTTATTTAACAACACACTTTACATGCCAATTTACACATAACAGCTGCACATACAACACTGTATATAGTAATAAACCTGTACATACACTTGTCAATTTGTATATTTGCATTCACTACTTACTTCTATTTTTAAAATATATTTATTATCTGTTTTTTGTCCTGTCTCTGTAATTCTTTTGCACTGTAGAAGCTCTGTCACGAAAACAAATTCCTCATATGTGTGAACATACCTGGGAATAAATCTCTTTCTGAGATCAATTTTACATGTGTAACCTAAACATCAACTTGAATGTCACCTATTTACAGTATGAGAAAAAAAAGTCTGAAAATAATATAAAGATTTAACTAAAATATTTATTTGGATATCAAAATAGCAGGATTTATTTGAGATTTACAACTTTTATTTTTCATTACGTTTTGGAATTCGAGAATCGAGTTTAATAGATCTTTTTTCACGTGAACATAAATGCAAACAAATCATTTAGATATTTAATGCTTTTTATAACACAAGGAAAACAAATTAGGACATTTAATTCTCATTTGTTTGTTTTATTTTATTTGATTTCAGCAAAGGTTAGTGTAGAATTGTAATATTTTAGAATGTTTATTTTTCATAATTCATTTTAGTCTCTCTCTTTCTTACTGTGGCTAATGTATTAAAAGGCAAATAATGAAGTACTTGTTAGTTGTCTAATGGTTTGACGCTGAACACGAAAAGGCCTCAGCTGTGTCAAAAAAGGCATGACATGCAGATAATGTAGCCTACTTTATTACTTTAATGTTGGTCTAATTACAGTCTCTGAGATGCACTTAAAAGTCAGTATGTCTGCTGGCTAGCGTTTCTCTCAGTTTATGTACTTTTGGCAGAATAACTAGATGCATGGGCACTGACTTCTATGTTTTATGCGACTCTAATCTTGCACCTCTTTTCTGAAACCTCATTAGTCCCTGGCTCCTTCTTATCTCCTATCGGGGCAGGCTTCTTAAATCTGTGGCTTTTTATTCAGCCGGGCTCTGTTAAACCTAAAACATATCTAGGCACTTCTGATGCTTTGTGATTCAGGTCAACTCTAAGATAACGCACACAATGTCAGCACCTTATAACAATATGTACTGTAGAAGTAACTGCAATCATGAAATGGGAATAAAAATGGAAACCGTAATACCATTCAATAAACCATCTGTTTAGCTTCTTTTTAAGTTCAACTTTTCAATTTTTCCAACAACAAGTCTATTTAGTGTTTGACTTTAAACGAATGCAATATGTTGAAGAATAGGAGAGAAGTGCTCAATATAGCGAAATTATTATCTCAAAAGAATTTGTACAGCTTTTTAACCAGCTGAGTTTTAAAAGTAGTTTAGAACTAAAAAAGATCATTACTGCAGTTAAATTGTGATGTAACAAGTATGTGTACGAGAATGGCAGTGCTATTTATTGAAAGAGTAGGACACAGATAAAAATATGCAGAATGAGTGATGTTATTAACTCTTATGCGTGGGTTTTAAAGGATCACAAAACACATTTTTTGAGCTGTTGTCAGTCGTAAATGTGTCCCACACTGCTAAAAACACTTTTAGGACACATATATTTCTCTAAAAAGTGAAAATTGGTTGGTTTTATTACGTCTCTGTGTGTTGCATTCATTTATGAGTAAGACTTGGTTCAAACCAATCAGCGCGCTCTTTATGTATGCGGTGCAACCTTATTAATATGCATGATAGCTTCCAAGACTGTTTTTACCAGTTACAGCGATCAGACGGCAAAGAGACGGCACATTGTGTTGCCAAGCGGGAGAACATGAATTGTTTGGAGATTCGGGTGGTCAGTGTTGCGTTTATAATTTGCTGCAGTGAAGATGTTGTTTTCATTTTCCCTCTATGAGAGCGCAGCTGGACTCACGTGTAGATTACAGTGCACACGACACGCCATATAAATACGTGTCTAAGGAACATTGTTTACCCGTGAGCTTTTTTCATCTGGAAATAATGAAATCTGGATTTGCTGCTCGTCTCCTTTTAATAAAGACGCGGATCCAATTTGTGGTGATTGTCCTGTCTCTACTGATTTAGTAAGTGGGCGACTAGTGGTCTTTGTTTGTTTATTCAGAGGCAAAGTTAGTTTGTATCGTCAGCAGTACTCTTTCAGTGTTTAAAGACAAACCTTAGCCAAATGATTTCTAAGTTAATAAAGTTTATCGTACGTTAAATTCACTACAATATTATAGACTGAAAATCTGCTGTAAATGCTGCTCTCCCAAGTGTAAACGTGTAAGCACCTCAACCAAACTTACCATCGTGTAGGATTTATGCCTCATTTTGTGACAGGAATAACACACACGGCTTTCTGACGTCACCAACCAAGTGCATCTAAGTTGCTGAGAAATGCGGAGAGTTTTTTTCTCCCATTCGCCATGCGGTTACAAACATTGCATGAAAGACAAACACGCTTCCAGCAATTCCTCCAATCAAATATCTCATTTGTCACAAGGGGCATAAATGAAATTCCTGAATGAAAGAGCCAAACTGTAGTTAAAGTCCACTATTTAATAATTTGGCAAATAATTGGATTACTGATGTCCATGTAAACACAGTCACTGTCTTTCTCTTCTGTGTGAAAATCAGCGCAAACTGACACTCCCATTTTTATGCAATTTTTTTTCGGACCATGCCTTTTTTTCCTCCGACACTCCCCCCTAAACAGAGCTGAACACGCCTACTTTCCTGACTTTTTCCAAAGTAGAGGTGTGAAAACACCCTGCTGAAACATGGGGTTTCATGTTTTTTTTTTTTCTTTGAATCCATTTAGGATAGTACATTTAGGATGTACAGTATATATTGTATTTTGTTTCTTTTTGTCCTTTTCTGTAAATACTGACAAATGTTGTAGTTATGTTGTGAAATGTCTGATACTCTGATTCTCAAATATTCGATAGAACATATATTTTGTTTTTTAAACAGCTAAATAATGGTCATATTATTTATTTGTTATTATTAAGTAATGGGCGCCGGCGTTGTTGCTAGAAGGGATACTTCTGCGATCGGAAGTTAATGAGAAGTATTTATATTATTTATTAAATTACACTGTAATTGTATTTTATTAGCTAGATGGGATACAGCTGAAGGTACTTGCATCAATATAGCGTAATCTAACAAAAATGTAATCAAAATACATGATGGTAAGCAACTGTTTACCTTGGAGAGGAATGGAGAACATATTCTAGTAACATAAACAGTGTGTATCTTACGCGAACAAAGCAGATTGTCCAGTTATATTGAAAAATAATTATTATTGCCGTCTCCATAGACATCTGCGTGTATTTTACACGCCTTAAATGGTATGTTTTGTTTGTAGTTAATTGTATTTGAATGCCTGAAACCTTAAATAAATGTAATTTGTTTGAAGCACGGATAAATTGTGATTTATGACAAGCGCTGCACCTCTTTCTGTGCCTTAGTGTTTGCCAATAGCCATAAGCCAGTATCAGATTGTGATGTATAATAACCTTGAATAAATATATCATGGTTTCACGGTATCACGGTGTTGTGATTACTGCTCTAAAATATATTCTTTTAAAATGTCACGGTATAAAAACAAAACTATTTTCCCCAAATAAGCACAATATATTTTATTTTAATAAAGATTAAAAATTTTTTGAAACAGTAGCTTTTGATGTGGAGCGTTTTTTTTTTTTCTGCTGGAGATACTGTTGTCCTAAAAAACGAAATAAAATAGTTGAAAAAGCATGTTAAAATATACCATAAATATAACAGTATAACAAAAAATTCTGCCGGTTTTAAAACATTGACTTTTTTAAACCACAGTAAACCTTGACACAGGTTATCGTCCTATGCCTACTCACCATCAGATTTAAATTGTAGCAGTTGAAGATGTGCACTCTGAACATTCTAATCACACCTGTGTGATCGTTAGATCGTTCAGGGACCAGCCAAGGCTGATCACACCGATGTGATTATATGCGCGAAATGGTTAAAATAAAAGAATCTCTTTAGGAGAATATAGAAATTTATTATTATGTAAATTTATTAAAGGCCATGCTTCAGGTGAGATAAAACAAGGATAGTCAGCTGATCAAAATCAGTTGCCAACAGCAGATTATTTTTTAACTAGATTAGTTTCTATACTAAGTGGTATTCTGTACTAAGTGCTATTGAAAAAAAAAACTATAAAAAGATAGCAATTACCCTAAAACACAAACCCCTTTTCTGTATATTGAAGATACATGTAAATTATATAATGCATGACGGTTATTAAAATGACATAAACCAGGTTTATTAAAACAAGTTTAAACAAGCAACCATCATGAAAGAACCCCCATGTGCATGTTTATGAAACCAGTAAGTCACATGAACTGCTTATGTGTACATGACAAAAGACAAAAATGGCATACCATTCAATACCCATCTAATGGGTCACACTCAGGTCACGTGGCCATGGATTGGACACATAATTGGATCAAGGACCACATATCAAAGCTGCTCAAATCGGATTGAAAAGATTGGATTTTTCATGTTCACACTGCTCAGAAAATGAGATCTGTCACACATAAACAAAAGAAATGGGATTTTGAGTCGCCCGGTGCCATAAACTTGTATTCTTCCCAATATGATTCCCTCTTCTGGTCATTTGCCTCACTGCATCCTCCTCTAATTGGCTATCGTTTTCCGCCAAGCCCAATTTTTTTCTGCTCTGCTTCTGAAGAAGTGCTTGTACTCTGGCCTGCATCAAATGAGCAGAAGAGATTTTCGTAATTGCTCCGCTGGGCTTAAAGTTTGTGAGGTGTGGTGATGGTGGTAATGGTCTGGGCCAATTTGTTCCATGTGTGTACCCTGTTAAAACACCAGAGCTGTGTGTGTGTGTGTATGAGTATGTCTTTTGAGGGGTATAGAGTTACTCTCTTGGGCAGACAGACGCGGCATCATGGCTTGTGTCCGGATACACAGTGGCTCCATTAAAGTGCTTTTGGGCTCGATGTGTAAGAGGCAATTAAAGCAAGACAAACAGCTGGCTTGGGAAAGTGGTTGCCTCTCATGTACTAGTATTTATCAGGGACTTTTGTGCTGACCAGAGACTATACTGTAGTCTCCTGCTTTGTCTCACTCACTGCTCTCAGGCAATGTTTTCTTTTGATCTTTGCAGCTTTGACCGCATTTGATCCAGCATGATCTGTTTGGCTGCTGTACAGTAGTCTTTGTCTGTTATCTCCCCATGTTGCCTTGTCTCTAATTGTTGTTGTGTTTTTGAAGTGGTTGATGACTTTGTTCTCTTTTTATTAGTTCCCGTGGGACTTTTATTAAGGCCACTTGTAGGGTAATAATTATGGATGGGAGTTAAGAACTGGTTACAGGGTTACCGTTTGTCCATTTGCCCCGACTCTGTCAGATAAACAGCACATCGACAGACATGAAGGAAGCAGATAGGGATGTCCAGATCTGATCACGTGATCGGAAATCGGGCCCAATCACGTTCAGGACTCGAATATATATGTATATTATATATTCTCATTTTTTTTAACGCATCTATAGTAATGCAGTGGCACAGGGTTAGACCTCTTTCTTGACTCAACACAGAAACAGCAACGCATGCGGCATGAAGCTATTGGGTAAATGCCGGCAAAGTAGAACGCAGAAGCAGCGACTGCGAGATATTTTAACTTGGGATTGCCTGCCGAGTGTTTTGAGTTGAGTTGCTATTTGTTTTATATTACTTTTTTATATATTTACTGTTGCACTAAAGTCCAAAAGTGAAGAATTGATGTTATTTATTACTATACCTCACAAAAGTGCTCTGTTTGTTAACAGAGTTGTTGAATGTTAAAATAAGGTAAATGAAATAAAAAATAGGAATCTGTTTCTTTGCTCTTCTTTATTCTTTTTATGTATTATAGAAGTATTGGATCGTGTATTGGTAGATATTCAAAATCAAATGATTCAGACTCGAACTTGAGGGCAAAAAATCTGATTGGGACATTTCTAGAAGCAGATCTTATTTAACATTTGTGAGAAATACTACAGTAAGAACATTCCCAATGATTATTTGTTGTGGAGTTGCAACGATGAGTCACACACAATGTCATTACAAAGTTAGTGCATGCACACACACACACAAACACAGAGCGAACACACAGTATGTGCGTTTAACTTTGGATATTAATGTGTATCCTGTCACATTTGCCGTGCAAAAAACTGTGCACTGCTGTATGGATATCCGTTATGTTAATGTTCAAAATAAACCTGATTTAACTTTCACAAACTGGGAGCATCTTCTTTTATAATTGTACTAACATGTGGCTGTGGTAATTAAGACCACGTTTTAGAAACGTTTTAAACTTGTAAAACTCATTCTTGATCACATTTGATGATGATTAATGTTCACAGCGAGATGAACAATTTTTTTAATCCCAGTAGCTTTGCACACTTACTGTATTGTTGATATGATTATAAATATATATATAAATATATATATATATATATATATATATATATATATATATATATATATATATGGTACTTAACTGTTTCTTGTTCTTTTGTAATATTAAAAAAAGAGTTTCTGTATTGGCCAAATTGTCCATATCAGTGCATCACTAAAATAAAGCATTTAGGAAATGTTTAGCACCCAGAGGAGCCGGATCCCGGGGTGTGCTTAAATAAATAGCACACATTGGTGTTAGAATTTATTAGACTTGAAATGGTTACAAAATCATTTATGCCGTCCTCCTCCTCCTCCTTGTCCTCCTCAGGAGAGAGGGCACGTGTTGTTAGACACGCATGGTGTTTTATATATGATCCATATTTAATGCTGCAGAGCTGATGGCAGGCCAGAGCTGGTTATTCTGGGGAAGTCTTCTGTGACCCACATGAAAACGCTACTTTCATCAGCTGAGCTCAGAAAGAGGAATGAGCCAGACATGAATGTTCTAGTTAAATATCTCTGAAATGTCTCTGGATTTAATATGTCATGTGAAATCTTCATCCTGCTGAATTCAGACCGTTGGTTCATGGTCTAGTAGACTGTCATTTCAACCGTTGAATGACAGGGCTTAAACATGGTCTGTCTCTCTCGGTAATGCAAAAATTGCAAATCAGACCCTGGCACTTCTTTAGAACTGAAACCCTTTTTGTAACCTTCTACTATAAAGACTTTTTTTTTTTTTTACTTTGAAAGGATGTGACTATTGTTTACTAGTGAACTTCAGTGACTGCTTTTATTAAAACACTTTGATAGATGTACCAGCACACTGTAGTATGGGGTGGATTGTGAACTGTGTAGCAGTCAGCACTTTTGCTGACAGGTAAAGTCTTGTTTTCAGGAGAACAGTCTCCCAGTCAGTCGTTGAGTCTCAGACTTATTGAGCTGCATGAACAGTAGCTCTGAGGACTTTGGCACAGCGAAGCGAAACTTCAGCAGACAGACTAGGGGCCACATCTTCAATAAACCAGATGGCTGAAATGAGAATGGTAAAAGTTGGAGTGAGTGACAGAGATAGGACGCAGAGAAAGATTGATTTATTATTTTTTTAAAGGTCTGTGTACGAGATGCTGAAGGGACTCAGCATTAGACTTAAGAGTACATTTATACAACCATATTTTCAACTAAATTGGAAAAAACTTGAATGTGTTTTGGCTATCTATTATGTTTTACTTAATTTCAGGTTTATTTAGCCACTTGAGTGACTAAAAATGCAGATTTTGAAAATCCGTTTTAGTAGCCATTACAATACTGTCAGAAATCATAATACTATGCTTATTTGGTTACTAATAATGTTTAATACTGTTACATTTTTTAACTTTTTTGATGAAAATATAATAAAAAACACATTGTAATTTTTTTGATGATCAATTTGATTTATATTTGCTGAATAAAAACCCTAAATTATTTGCATTTCCCTAAAATCTCACCGATCCACTTTTAAAAAGTCCATAAATTATGTTATACCGAATGTTTTATATTCATACTGATTCTTAAAAGCCTATTACTATTGCTTTTAAAAAAGATAAACTTTTTGACTATTCTTTTTTCAAGCTAATAATAATATACTTTAAGCACAACCATAAACATCCTGCTTTGATTTTGTCTGTATTCTAATATTTTATCTACAAATCTATATAAGCTTCATGTACATTACTTGCTTTGTGGCACAATATCTGTGTACAGTCTATATACAGTCTACATAATGTGGCCCGCTCCAGAGCTTCTTGAATAGGGCAATCTCTGAGGCTACTTTGAAAAAAAAAGAACAATATACTGCACATGCTAATGATTATGCGGATGCAGGTAAGCAGAGCACAAACACTGGGATCCCACAGTGCTGGATGGCATGGAGTGAGAGAAACACAGAGCATGACAAACATCACATAATCACATAATGTGTACATTTGTGTAATCCGCTTGTTTAGTTGTGACGTATACAAAACTGTTTCCGAGATCACTTTTTAGTCATTTCACAAATTACAGGTCTCATGAAGTACTTTGATCAGGGCTTGACATAAACTTTTTTGATCACCAGCCACTGTGGCTAGTAGTTTTCCAACATTATTAGCCGGTTGCCATTTTCACTAGCCACAATTTTATTTTGTTTTATCTTCACATGCCTCCTCTTTCATTTCACTTTTTCAGTGTCATTCATGAGCTCAATAATCATAAGCAACTGGGACATGGTTTCATAGTATTACAATTTGTTTTTATTTCACATATAGTTTTCAGAGCTTAAACTAAAGGATTTATCTTTGTCCACACCAAACAGAAACAATTAATTATTTCTCAGCCACAAATTTTAAATGTGCCAAAACAAGCAAAATATAGCAGTATACTATACTTTTTATTTAACAAAACAAATGCACAGTAATCTGTCCCGGCTAAAGGTCTCAGATCACCATTTAACTACACATAAATGGGGAGGTAATCTCCCATTAAATCAATGTTATTGTAAAAAATGATTATCCATATTAACGCAAAGCAGGAAAAAAAAAACATACTGTGTGTGATAATGAATGGAAGATCACACACACACGGATAACGTTAGACCCAGAAATAATCTGTTCAAAGAGTAGTTAAAGCGAAAGCAACCGATTCTACTTACAGAAAGACAAATCTAAAGCTCTTGAAGGCAGCAGGACTGATCACATCAGTTGCGAATCTAGGCACAGTTGCTGCACGCAAGTAAACGGGAGCGTGCATTTGTTTTAAACAGTCGCACTGGTGTTCATCCTCTCATTCGGTATTCATCTGCTTTCTATTACTCGCGCAAATACAGTTATATTTGTCAGTCATGTTGCTTCTCAATTCTAAGATCGTCTTGGCATGCATATTGGACCATCCTTATTGTCGAACCTGGAATTATTAGACAGGAAACTTATTTTCAACCAGCCAAAGTGGCTAGTGGGAGTGTCTGTCTTACCCGCCAGATCTGAAATCTACCCTCATTTGGCAGGTTGGCGGGTGTTATTGTCAAGCCCTGGCTTTGATGTATGACATTATTTCAACTGAAACCTGAAGACATGGCAGGACCTAAAATAGCTACTCCCCTTTAAAAGAAACGGCCAATAGCGTTTAGTTTTATCACAGCTTGGACAGTGAGAGTGTGTGAGCTCTAGCACATATAACAATATAATCTTAAAGGAGCTCCAACTTGCTTCAACACACTTACCTAAAAGTTTCTAGTATACCCAGTAAAAGCTTGATTAGCTGGTTCAGGTGTGTCTATTTGAAGTTGGAGCTAAACTCTGCAGGACATTGGCCCTCTAGGACTGAGTTTGGGCACCCTTGCTATAGAGCATTTGATTTGGTCTGAAGATTTTATGAGAAAATGAGGTATGAGGTGATTCGAATTGTATTCCATACATTTAGGTGGAAGTGACAAGCTGCAATCTTTCATGGTTATTACTTCTAAATACACATTTTGGCTTTTTTTTTTTTGAGAACAAAGCTTACTGACGTTATTCTTCGGATAACAGTTGACTTTTTTTTAATGCGATTTGTTTTAGAACAGGGGTGTCCAAACTTGGTCCTGGAGAGCCAGTGTCCTTAAATTTTAGTTCCACCCAAAATACACACACCTAAACCAGCTAATCAAGCTCTTGCTATGTATACTTGAAACTTCCAGGCAGGTGTGTTGAAGCAAGTTGGAGGTAAACTATGCTGGACAATGGCCTTCCAGGGCCGCGTTTGGACATCCCTGTTTTAGAACTTCCAAATCAATTGCCTACAGGAGACACGGCAAAGGGGCAGATCACACAGAATGCAATTTTACGTTCCAAAAACGCAAGATGCACCCCACTGCCTTTGACAAGAAAAATAAGAAGCGTGGTGCACTTTTTATGTCAGTACGCAGCAACTGAATCAGCTGCGTAATGTGCACGAGTGTTGCTGTTGACATTAATATAATTTTAAAATGTAATGATATTGTGATTTTCAAGACTTGTGAGTCATACAGCAAGGGATATTTCAAAACAGCAACCATAAGTCTCTTTAAATTCTTTAATCTTTAAAAATCTTTGTAGTTGTGTTGACAGCACAAACATTACAGACATATCAACGGAAAGCCTGCCTCTGCTTTAATTTGATTGGAGAATGAAAAAGACGCGACTGACGTAACACGCTTTTTCCGCTTAGTTTACTTATTTCAACTGCAAAGGCATGGCGTGCAACTGCAAAAACGCGAGGCGGGGAGGGCACATAAGCAGCATGCACAATGATTGCGCCCGTTAGTAAACCATTCAAAAAAGGCGCCTCTCAACGCAAAAAAAAAAAAAAAACGTGAACGGCCCCTAAGAATACAAATGGCAGCAAACGGTGAAACTACTTGCTCTACAGTATGTTCGTGTCTATACATAAAAAGTATACTAATATAATAAGAAAAGTTAGTTTGAAACCTCAACATCATTTGATCATAATGGTTTTTAACATCTAAAAATTAATGAAAGTAAATGAAACCGGAAGTCTTGATCCTAAATGTCTACGCCTGCTCGTAAGTCAGGAATGAGGTTAACAGATATTCTTAAGACTAACATACTAAGATCTAAAAAAATTTTTGATTTCACAAAGGCTTTCGATTGAATCTTTAACAAAAATCATGGTGTTCACTACAGTCTCTGCCATTGTTGCATCCCAGACACCAATATTTTACTGATTTATGAAAGATGAATCACTGTCTGACCATCTGAGATTAGGCATGAATATAAACATAACAATCAGGATTTTTAATATTATCACAGAACACTGGGGGCATATATTAGTGCCATTTGTTGTTCACTTTTGCCATCTGATTTGACATTTGGTCTCCGATACTATGCGACGTGACATCAGACTTTCATTGACAAGCAACCCACCTTTCTGGTACTGTTCTATAGAGCTGTTATTGATGCAGTTTTGTTGGCGTTTTTTTTGAGTGTCTGTCTGTGTAGGCGGATGGCATAAGGCAAAACAGGCATGCGTGGGTGTACATGGGTTACGAGAGGAAACAAAATGAATAAAGATAGTGATGTAAGCCACTTTTAGTTGACTACAGGACGGCCAACAGATGCAGATGCGTGTACATATTTAGAAGTAATTAAATCAGTGACGTGTCTTCTTAGGCGAGGGGATCGTTCATCCACAAACACTCACTCATTGTCACAGGCTTGTTCCAGACGGGACGTGCCAGCAGATGGGCTTCGTATTTTTTTTTTCTGTTACAGATTGGACAATGACATCCAAGAAATGACTTTCTCACTGTTCCCTCAACTCCAACTGTTCACACTCGTCTTCCTTCATCCACCGTTTTTTGTCAGAATTGGACAGGCTGGGGTGACGGTTGTGTTTCGGTTAACTTCTTTCACTCTGTATACAGAACGCTCATTATTCTAGCCGAGGTGTTGTCGCTGTCTCAGAGATGCAGATGCTGTAAAACCTCTGAAATAAACCTCTGCTGCTCGTGTGTCCTGTGGGGGTTTCCATTCTGAGACAACTGATACCTTGCTCAAAAACAACCCTGTAACATTTGTAGTATAAAAAAGCAAGCTGTGGTTGCCAAATATTCACTGTTAGGTATTATGGGATATTGATTTAGCTTACAGGTATTTAATTAATAGCAGAGTTCATACAGTCATGGAAAAACTGGAAAAGTCATTAAATTTGAACATGGCATTTTTCAAGCCTGGAACATTTTTGGAAAAACAGAAAAAACCCACAAAGTTTTGGAGAAGTCATGGAAATTAGTTTAATAAATATCTGTATACTTAATTAGGGCTACACAATATTTGAAAAAATCTGACATTTCTGTACTGTATATTGCAATGTGAATACAATTTCACCTGGTGATTTACACGCATAAATAAATAAAGTATAGTAAAGATAAAAGTTAATTATAGTTTTCAGGTATTCACTATTCAGGTACAGATATTGAAAAATCAACACTGCATAGTCTTCATTGTATATTTAATCTTTATTAAAGTTACAAAAAATTTCTCATGGCCGGATGTTTTAAAATTTGAAATATTGAAATGTTCACACAGTCACATGTCTTAAAAGGACAGTTTACACAAAGATTAAAATGCTAGACTATTTACTCACCCTTCACTTGTTTCAATACTATTAAAGTTACTAATTTAAATTATTTTTGTGTTCATTAAAAAAAAAGAAAAGTCAAAGAAAAATCATTTTTTTGACCGTATTTTACTGTAAAATGGACATATAATGCATTTCTGCATTTGTTTCCATTGTATATGGTCAAATTCATATAGTTTATCATTTAGTTTTAATATTAACAAGTTTTTAATGTTAACTTTTAGTTAAAGCAAATATAAAAAATCACATTTTTTCTTCTTTTTCTTTGAACTTTGAATTAACTATAAAACAATCACAAATAAAAGTACACTTTCCAACAATATTCAGTAATTAAGTCATAGTACATCGTACACATAATTTAGCATGTGAATAACAACTTAAGACACTTAATGCCATGTATTTATTTATTTTGATTAGACTTTTATGAGGGTCATTGAGGTAAGATTTAATGAAATATAATACACACCCTCAAAATCCTTATGGATAAATATACTCCCAAAATATATTTTTTACATATTAAATAAAGACAAACACAGTGTCCTATAATTGAGCATGAAAATAACAACTTTATACATTTACATTGAGTACCCAGAGCTAGAAAATTGCCACAATAAAGCATTAAACCCATTAAATTGTATTCAAATTGGCAGATAAGCTTTTCTAGAGAATGTTCTGCATCATCTGCCTTTCACTAATGCTCCAAAATCATTCATGATGTCTTTAATATTTGTTCTTGTGCATTGCTTGGTTCCAAAGGAGAATAGTTATTTTGTCATAAGATAATTTTTAGTTTCAGTAATCCATCTAATGATTTCATCATTGCTCTCTTGGGGTGATGGTCGTGCAATGTGTAATTTGACAACATATTTTTTTCTGTGTTGTTTTGGTTTTAGGATCCCTTACTAAGCTCTTTTCTAGGCATGCTTTTTTTCAAAAGAGACTTCAGCTGAGTATGTTTATATAAACTCATTATGAGCTGCTCACACTTTGACCTTCATTCGTGTGTTAATTGTAGCATTTTCAGTGTGAGTCTTGATCGTGGCAGACACAGTGTGCGTTTCTCAAAGGGGCAGAAGTTCAGGGTGATTGTATTGAGTGGATGTGTTTACTGTGTAATGGGTGTCTTGGCTGAAGGCCACTTGATTTCTTGAAGAGCCGATGGTTCTTCACACACTGCAAACTCCACACATAAATTACAGGCACTGAGAAGCCTAAAGGTTTTCTTATCAGGCAGGGGTAGACTTCTAATAGAAATTATGCAACAACATATATGATAGAATATATATTTAGACTATATTTAAACATTTTAAAACTGTAAGAATCTGCTGTTTGGCTAAAATGGTGAAAACAGAATTAGATGACTTCATTCATTCATTCATTCATTCATTCATTCATTCATTCATTCATTTATTTGCTACGATAATTTAAGATCAACATTTAATCAGGTTGGTTTAAGTGCGTGCAGTTTGGATTTTATCTTCACATATAGAACGTTAGGCGCTAGAAAGTTTATAGCTGTGGTAAAAATAGTTTGGGAAATCAATGCTGTATTCATTCTGAGATTTTCTAAATAAATTGCTCTTCTCTTTTAAATCAATTCTGAGCTTAGGTTTAAACAGCAGATGTCACCCTAGACTGGCTTTTAACCATACACTCAGTGCTCATGAGTATGAACGCTTGTGTGTTTTGCTGAGTCATGTAAATTGGGTTCTAAGCTACGAGATTAAACAGCGCTCACAATCAACACTGTTGTAATTTGCTTAAACCTTTCCTAACTTTATTAATGATTATTTTAGGTTCAAGTGGTATTTGTAAGGAATTGGAAGCAAGCAGAGCATGGCTATTTGTAAAGCATACAGCGCCATCTACTGTAAAAACAAAGATTAGAATCAATTCAATGGAGCAAACTTCTACATTTATACAGAATCATTTTCTCAATTAATGTTTTTTGCTACATGTCAAAGTAAGAGCCACCAAAATATCTTTCTTGTCAAACTCCAAGTATGGTTTATTTATAAACTAATTTCGAGAGGATCACGTGTTCATGATTGACCACAGCTGGTCCCGCAATCAGCTAACATGTGATATGCTAATCAGATGAATTATAACTCACTAAAAATTACCAGTTTCTCACCTCAGTTATCTATATCTTGAAGAATCCCCCCTTCCTCCCCTACTCCTTCTCTCTTTTTCAAGAATGTCACTGATCCAAGTCCTTATCAGGCCAGTCAACGTTTCTGTGTGAAGTTTACATGTTCTACTCGTGCACACATGGTTTTCCCCTGGGCTTCCCAGTTTCCTCTCTACGTCCAAAGACACACCACATCAGGGGATTGACTAATCCAAAGTGGCATCATAGATGAACTCTTAGTCAGCCAAATATCTTTCATAGCAATTTCAAGCAGGGGAGTTCTCGAGATTTAACTGAGCTCAAACTCCCCTATAGCCCTTTAAATAGGAGAGAGCCCAGGACCCGAGGATCTTCTAAGCTGAGGGCTCTCTCCTGGGACAGCATGTCAAAAACGCATTATTATCAATCATCAGCTAAGTGTGAACTCTTGAATGACTGTTAATCTATAAACACATTAATGATTTGTCAGTCATTATTAGATAATTGTTTTTTTAGTGAATCTCTAACTGCTGAAATAGAACAGAACTTTCCTCATATTTTTAGAACAATAACATTTTGATTTGAGCAGATAATTTTAACTTCATTGTAAAGGTCAAAGAACACTTCTCCACTACATTCAGCATCACATTCATGTTCATAATCTCAACCATATTCTCAAAAACTACCTTTTCCAACATCATTGACCGCTCATTGAACAGATATACCAGATCTAGATCTAGTGACACTTCTATTTGATTAAGTGTAATTTCTCTGCTATTCAAGCTATGTATATGTCAAGTTTATTGTTAATACTCTCTTGTTTTATGTCTATTATGAGTCTAATATGATGTCTAATATAATTATGAGTTCAAATTGTGTACCACACATTGTAACTTTGAGGAATAAGAGACACTTATTGATTCATCAGATATGTAATTAATGTAAAGCAGGAAAAATTTACTTACACTGTTTAAAACCTCTGGTCTTTAGTTACCCTATTCACATTTTACAGAAAAAATTATTTACATTTATTTCTGGTCATATTTATATTATTTATAATGTATAGACTGAGGGAAAACTACAGTCACTTTATTTACAGAAAGCATGTGAATATTAATATTTATACTGAATATAGTCACTTTTTTTGGACCTCTGCTGATCTCTGATTTCTGTCTTTTTTACAGTGGTCACCTGCTCGGCCCAGCGGCAGGTCACAGTTCAGCCGGGGCCCTTGATTCGAACAGAAGGCTCTCACATCACCATCTGGTGTAACGTGACTGGCTACAAAGAAGGAGTGGAGCAAGACTTTGAGTGGTCCATGTACCTTTACACCGCTCCTGATAGAGAGATCCGCATCGTGAGCACGTCCCAGCACAACTACGCCTATGCCTTGTATGCCCAACGTGTCAACAGTAAGGACATCTACATCGAGAGGCTAAGCGGAGACTCTGTCCTGTTGCACATCACTAAACTGCAGGCCACTGACCAGGGCATGTACGAGTGCTATACCCCGAACACAGACAGCCGATACCTGGGCTCCTACAGTGCCCGTACCAACCTCACCGGTGAGCCCCTCACTTAACCCTAATTTATATTATAGTACGCTTCCAACAGCACCGCGTTTTTTGCATTCATGAGCCTTATTGAGACTGGACAGGTTTTCCCGCAGGAGGTTGGGTAAATGCTTGTTTCACAGATGTACTTAGTGATTTTCGTCTCATTTGAATCAAACACATCTGTGATTTTCTTTCACAACCTCGGGACAAATTACTGAGAAAATTACCTAGTGTTTCTCAGATAACTCTGGGTTCCTGTGAGAAATCAAATTCCATCCAGATGGCAATGTCAGTGATTTACGGGATATTAATATATTTTTTCAGTCTCCCATCTTCTCATTTATTTTGACCTTTCATTAGAAACCATAACTAAAGGTGTCAGTCACCACAAGAGAGTTATAGTTACAGTGTTGCTGTTGGATTTGGACCATTTCTGTGAGCTAAAAAGGGTTTAAGCGCTGGTAGTGCACATTTAATTCAATTTGAAAATTACATCAGTGATTGAATTGATTCTTTGAATCAATATGCGACAAAGATTTTAGTCTTTTCTGAATTAGTATGTTAAAATTAGTTTTGAACCTGAAGTCCAGTGTTGTTAAGGATGCACAATATGGCTGCAGAGGCTTCATCCATTTAATGATAGTTCACTCAAAAATGAAAATTCTTTCATCATTTACTTACCCTTAGCTTGTTCAAGACCTACAGTATTCAAGTTTCTTTCTTTTCACATAATAATATAGATTTTTATAGTCTAGTGTTGTCACGATACTGGAAATTTGGTACCAATTAGTACTAAAATTTTAACGTCCATTTCCTGCTAACATTTGAGCATCGTTGAGTGCGTACTTAAACACCACTAATTGGCCATTGTAATTACCTGTTCAACAGAAAGGACTGTGATTCGCTATGGTAAGGTCATGAGTTCACCATTCTTCACCGCTGTTCACAGAGTGCAAAGACAGATACAGGGACACTGCAGCTTTTCAAAACATCATCAATCAGCTGGTCTGTCTGTGAGCAAACGTGTGCAATCTGCTGATAGATCAACTGATATTTGCGGATTTGAAATGCTTCAGTGTCCCTGTATCTTATCTCTTTATGTAATTTCTGTTGAGAACTTGAACACAATGGCCAGTGGTGTTTAGGTATACGCTTAACAGCACTCAAATTTTGAGAAATGGACATTTTTTAAGTTTCAGTACCGATTTGTGACAACACTAAAGTCTTTTTTTCCTGGAGATAGCTGGTTTTGGCTGGGCTCCCAGCCTGGCTAGGCTAGTCAAGCTGGTTTTAAGTGGTTATCATCTCCCAGCCTGACCAGCTAAAGACCAGGCTGGAAGTGGCTGGAAACCAGCCTGGAAATGGCTAAAACCCGTCTAAAACCAGGCTGGTCGACCAGCTGAAACCAGCCAACCAGCCTAGGGTGTTTAAGCTGTTTTTTTTAGTAGGGGGCTAATAATTCTGACTTCTGCTGTATACTTTTTTTGTACTCTACACTGTTATGTATTGCAACCTGTTTCACAATACTGGCAAAACTCAGACTAATTAAAAATCAGGATGTGTTCTTTTATTTTTCATCAGACAAAGAGCTACACCTTTCTTTGTGAAATTGAAATATCTCATCAAAACAACAACAACAACAACAACAACAAACAGTCAACCTAATATTTGTACAACATTGTTTATTTAAATGATCAGTCTATTTGTATCAGACATAAATGAAATATCAGTGTGTCCCTTTCCTATTCATTACTGTGACATTGTTTTCTAAGCATTGTTTAGAAAACAAATCTGATCCGAGCAGAACAGCTCATTTATTATTAACTCTTTGAAACTAATTTTAGAGATTTTATATTTTTTCCCAGACTACTTTGGCAGTTCAGTCTTGGATATGCTTGGGAAGTCACGTTGAGGGAATTTTCTTTTTCTTAAGTGACATTTGAAATGCAGCTTTTTTTTGGAGCCGTCAACCTGATTTCTCTCCAACTCGTCATTGCTCATGTTAATGGATCAGCGCTAATTGGTGGACTTTTAATGCCTGAGTGGATTTATGCTGCACAAATCAGTCAGTGTTCTGCTGGAGTAATAGAGAAGCTACCTGACAGCATGCCAGTCCATCTGTGTGCCAACCCACCCTATTATTAAGTAGGGCACAGGCTTGTAATGCTGCCTTGCCACCTGCCACCATGGTATCAGTATCAATAGTCCTCTTAATTATAATTGTAATTAAACTTTTTATCCTTCCAGCTCTGCTCGCATGCACACATAAGCGCTGATTTCTCGTCCATTTGTTAGCGCAGTCACACTGGCTTATGAGTGGCCGTAACTTATTACAAAATGCTCATTGTTAACAGTTCGGCTGTTGATTGTGACTAACGGCGTGGGCAGAGTTGTCAGTGCCAGGCGTTGCTGCATAGGCTCGCATGCACTGCATGTCTTGAGAGCCTGCACAAATGGACATGTGGACCAGCTGGAGCAGTTTTAATATGGGATCGGTGAGTCACGAGTCGTGTTTGGTGTGGGCCGGAGAGCATCACACTGAGAGCCACCTGTTTAAGGACAGGCAAGTTGCTCAATGCCCCATTACGAGGTCCCACCATTGTCCTTTCTGCTTTCTCTATGCACTAACAGACCTCATGGAAGTGCTCATTTTTAGTTAGAATCCTTGACCCACCGTCAATATGGCCATTATTGTGGAGAGAAAAATAGCTAAAGTTAGTCATTGGCAGCATTTACAACAAACCTGTGGCAAGTGAAGGGTTGAAGTTACCACATTAGTAACCACCTTATTATTTTTATTTGTGTGTGTGTGTGTGTGTGTGTGTGTGTGTGTGTGTGTATGTGTGTAAAGGTTTATGTGGTTGAGGGACACAAACTTGTATAATGACATGGTTATGACTTAGTTGTACTCTATAAAACTGCCTTACAGGGTTAAACCCTATGTCCCTTTAATTCAGAAAGCTTGAAATTACTTAACAGGGGCCTTTTGGCATACCAAATTTGCCACAGCGTTGACTAGCTAACATTTTTAAAGTTTGGGTATCAAGGAGCTTTGCCTGTCTTGTTGAAAACTTAGTTTCGGAACAAATTTTTAAATAGACTATAACAGCCATCTTTTTGCCTGTCAAATTACTATCTAAACTGCAACCTAAATATTTCACTTTATGTTTTGGAGTGATGATTTGATTCTCGACTTTTTTCTCTGACCCGACACATTTTCTTAGTTTCGCAGCTGAACCAAAAAAATTTATTCAGTTTTACCCAAATGTAAGGACAATTTATTAAGGCAAAACCATTTAGAGACTTCCTCAATTTGTTTACTTTTAACTTTTAATTTTCAATAAATTCCCTCCTCTCATGAGACACTATGATTGCTGCATCGTCTGCATATAACAAAAGTTTATTTGAACAAGCCATTTTCAAATTATTAATGTATATTAAAAAGCAACAGACCTAAAACACTGTCTTACATCAGTTGCTTTTTTAATGTTCCTTTCATAATCCTGTTTTACATGTTATAGCGCATAATTCCATTAACATCACTGCGTCACCACGCTATCCACATTTCCTCTGGAGGCTCGTGTAATTTTTGCTGTTTCATTTTTAATTTGTCGACTTTAACTGCAGTTTGGAACTATCACTTTAATTCGGGAACTTTTTATTCATGTCCTCGTGACAAACAAGATATTGGATGCGATTATGAACTGCTGGAAGGGTGTAGTTTGAGTAGTTTGAGCTCACCGTATGGGAGAAAAACATTTTGTGAAGTGGGTGTCTGTGGTCCTTCACTGACTCAGTAGGTGTAGGGAATAGCCCAAACAGCCGTGTGTGGATAGACTATCCTGTCATAAAATGTGTTGAAAATCCTACACAATAGTATTAGTTTGATTGCGGTTTTTACATGTCTGTACTGCATTTCAATAATGCGACAAAAATCTAAAATTAAAAAAAATATATTTTAAAAATCACTATTCACATGCTAGACGCTTAATCAGAGTATTGTTTTAATCACATTAAAATTTGATTTTTGGCATAGTTTGCCTTGTCAATTAGTAAAGTGATTAAAGTTTATTTCTCTTTATTTCTAACTTGGCAGTTGAGTACTTTAAAAAAAATTTGTAATTTGGCTAAAAAAGCTGTTTTAAATTGAGTACCTTTTAGCAAAGAGAGCGGGAATCTAAATGCTGACTGTCTTAGAAATTCTAATGCTAGTAATAAAACACATTTATTCCTTTCCATGTCCATTGCTTCCACCTATACTGCAGGATTTCTAATGAAGTGCAGTGTTGATCTCATTTTAATCCCTTCATTTGGAACAGTGTGAGACTGAGCTTTTAGCTTGTTTTGGAGACAGAAACTGTGTGTTGTGTGTGTCAGGCAATAGTGACCTTTGCATCTGCTCTTCAGCCTGAACTTTCCTCACATCCTGAAATTCCCACAGTGCAACAGGGCCTGTTCTAAAACCTCTTTCAACCCTTTATGTGTGTATCAGGCAGGATTATGTTTGAAAGACAAGCTAAGGTCAGAGGTAAAACCTGTGGCTAAGTTTGCTAGGTCTGGCAAAAACAGATAACAACAGCTCTGTTCTAAAAACATGCTGTCCACTTACCCGACTACCTACCTGAAAAGTGACTTAATTAATAATCACAAATTAGCAGTTACCACAGCATGTTGCTAAGCTAACAACAAAATACACTGCTAGAAAGCAGCCTACATTAAAACATGATTAGTGATCACACATTTATTTTAGATTAGCATGTTGCTAAGCTAACAACAGCTAACCTAACAACAAAACTATACCTGAAAGGACTTTATTTGCAAGCAAATTGTATTGCTAAGTTACCGACACATTAATACAACACCACCTGCCTTAAAAAGACTTGATTTGCAATCGCAAATTAGTTACTAAGCTAAGAGTACAATACATTATTAGAAAAAAAACCTACCTGAAACATGATTTGCTTAAATATCACAAATGCGTTGGTACATTGGTTTGTTGCTAAACTAACACTGCACTGCATTAGTAGAAAACGACCTACCTGATAATAAGACTTGATTCACAATCACAAATGAGTTTAACATTTGCATCTAAAATGCTACACACACTTAGAAACGAATTACCTGAATGAAGATATAAATATTTATCACAAAGGCTATTTAAATTATTTTACATTAACATCTAACTTAGCATTAAGAATTAAAAAGTATATATCATAGATGTAAATACAGGGTGAAAGTTACAATGTTTGGGCTTAACATATTAAAAAATATTTAAACCAAATAGTTCAATTTTAAAGGTCAACTCAGTACTCTTTCATGTCTGTGTTTTCAGAAAATAGGAATTGCTTTTGAGTGTGAATTTTTCATATTCTGATGCACTCATACACCAACATTTATAATAGGGTATATGTTTGAGCACTTCAAGTGAACTGTATGCTGCTACAAAATCACAGTGTTTAACGTCTGTTTTATTTGAAAATCAGTGATCTTTACTGCCTGATTAATATTCTAATATTCTTTCTACAGATAAATTCTGGTGTATAAATGTTCATTACTAACCTTTCTATAAACAGGATTTGATTATAACTGCAGATCAATAATTATACAAAATAATAAATGCAACATATCTAAACACATATAGCCCCTTACAGTCTGCGATATGTTACCAATTACAGAAAACCTACGCAGCATACTGTACATTTAGTCCTTACTTCAAAACACGCAACATATAGCCCAGTCAGTGCAAACCTTTGTATCAAGATGACAATAAGGTTTGTTTGAGCTTGGGTCGACCATGACTAGTTATTATATGTATATATTATTATGGTGTAATGTCTTGGCTGTGTATTTAAAAATGGCAGTTTCTTTATTTTATTTTTCCTGGCTTTTTGCACAAGCAAGTGACTTATTTTTGTAAACCAATATCGTTCAATTGTGCGTCTTTTTTCGCCTTTTGGTTACCTTTTGTTGTGCTAGGTATCCTTTGCAATGGGTAACCAAAAAGTGAAACGGTTCACTTTTAGCTACCTTTTGTTAGGGCTGGACAATAATTTGATATCAATATATATCACGGTAGAATTTTTTTAATAACAGTGATATGAGTTTTAAACCCATTTCCGGTATTTCAATAAAAATATGTGTCCGAAATTTAATCAATGCGACCTCATAATATATTTGGAAGCATTTGTGCGACTGCATATAATGGGTGTAGTGAGACCTGTTTTGATTTTGTCTAAAAACAATCAGGAATCAGTCTTCCTTGTTGCTATATTGGTTCATATCAGCTGTCAATCACTCAAGGCTTTCCGCTGTCTGATGACGGAGCTTTTGTGACCGTGGGAAATGCAAACGGCTGAAGCATGAAAAGCACACAGGTCTGCAAACCTCACATAAACTTACAAATAAAGGCGCAGATGACAGCGATCATGACGTGGTGGATGTTTATACGCTAGCTGAGATCAATCAAGTGTTTTCAGCGAAGGTGCCGAATCTCGATGCATTGCATTCACTGCGTGTTCAATCGCAAATGTCTATTAATCTAAATATAAAATCTAATACTGTACACATCGTCGCCAAAGAAGCTCGCCTTTACTATGTTCAAACTGAATCTGCGGCTCATAACAAAGAGCGGCATTGTGCAGGTGGTCATCGAGAAAGATAATTCATTGTAGCTATTATTGTCATTTTCATCATCATTAATATTCTATAATTATTAGACATTCATTTTGGAATTTTATATATATATATATATATATATATATATATATATATATATATATATATATATATATATATATATATATATATATATATATATGCTGAGTCTGAGAGTTTTATTTAATTGATACTTTATTTCACATTTCTTATTTGTAAAGGCTAAATACAAATAAAAAGTAAACATTCATTTTTTGTACTGTTTTTATTTAAAGTTATAAAAAGTTATAAGAGCCTGGATGTTATTATAGACTTCAGTTTCCAGACATTTGTGGGTTTGTGTGGTCTTGTCTTGCCAGTTTTATCCTGGCTTTTTAATGTTGTCCATATTGATATTCAAATTATATCATATTGACTGAAATTAAGAAATAAATCTTGATATAAATTTTTGCCATATCGTCCAGCCTTACCTTTTGTTTTGGCCAAAAAGAATTTAAGGCAGCACAGTTTTGCTAGCCATTCCTAAAAAAGCCTAGCTTAGAAGTGGATAAGACACAGTCAGTAAGCTCACTTGCATTTAAAACAAAGCCGCTGAAAAGACACAACATATGTTTGACCTTCAGGGATTTCTAGTCATTTACAGGAATATATCAGCGGATCAAGATTGCCAGGCATGTGCAGGCTTTAGTATGTCTAAGATTCCACAGACCAAACTTTAACAGCTGACACATGCGATTAATCGAAGGTGGCAAATGTGATGCCACAAATAAATCCCTGCCCTGTGTAATAATTAGTATGTGTTTTCAAAGACTAATGAATGACCAGTATGCCTTATAACTGGGTTAGGAATGTTGGAGCTGAATGTAGGCTGTGACTAGGCTGTTCTCAGCCGCTGACAGGAGTAATGGCTGTGCTTGCTGTGTGCTGTATTTTTAGGCAGTGTACACGAGGTGAGGGGAAGAAGCACATACACTCGCTGGAGCTTTTGTGTGTCTCTAACCTCTTAACCCATTTCCCTGTGGCCCTGCTCACATTACAGGACTGCCCCACCACCTCCCTCACACGCTTTTCAATTGCTTAAAGCCTGGCAGCTGCACGCGGGCTGTCATCAAAAATCACTTAGGCCTTTCCTAAGTCACTAACTCATTTTCTCACTTATGTCATTTGCTTTTTTAATTTGTAACTCCATTTATAAAAGTAGCTAAAGGTAGTTTTGGTTACATATTAGTTAAACTGTTAAGAGCAGTGTTTCTCAACCACGTTCCTGGAGGACCATTAGCACAGCATGTTTTGGATGTCTCCTTTGTTTGTCACATTCATTACAGGTCTTTCAGTCTCTGCTAATGAGCTGATGATCTGAATCAGCTGTGTTTGGTTGAAGAGACATGGAAAATGTGCAAAGCTGGTGGTCCTTCAGGAATGTGGTTGAGAAACACTGGTTTAGATCATTTCACCTTAATCTATTTCAAAAATTCAAAATCCATTCCTTTCATCAATCCATATATGAGCTTATCCATCCATCCATAATCCACCCATATATGAACTTACATCATATATGAACCATAACCCATCCATCCATCCATCCATCCATCCATCCATCCATCCATCCATCTATCCATCCATCCAATCATCCATCTATCCATACATCCATACATCCATCCATACATCATCCACCGATATATGAACTTACATCATATATGAACCATAACCCAACCATCCATCCATCCATCATTCCTTTTGTTTATCCATCTGTCCATCCATCTTTCCGTCCATCAATTCATCCAATCATCCGTTCCTTTTGTTTATCTATACATCCAATGTTCCTTTTGTTTATCCGTCTATTCATTGTTTTTTGTTTATCCTATCCATCCTTCTATTCATTGTTCTTTTTGTCCATCCATCCATCCATCAATCCATCCATCCATCCATCCATCCATCCATCCATCCATCCATCCATCCATCCATCCATCCATCCATCTTTTCTATTGTTATCCATCCTTTCCTTGTTCCTTTTGTTTATCCTTTTGTTTTCTTCTGTCCGTCGGTCCATTCAGCCATCCATCCATCCATCCATCCATTGTTCCTTTTGTTTATCCATCCAATCATCCATCCATTCTTCCACTCATTGTTCCATCCAACCAACGTACCAATCAACCAACCAACCAACCAACCAACCAACCAACCAACCAACCAACCAACCAACCAACCAACCAACCAACCAACCAACCAACCAACCAACCAACCAACCAACCAACCAACCATCCAACCAACCATCCAACCAACCAACCAACCAACCAACCAACCAACCAACCAACCAACCAACCAACCAACCAACCAACCAACCAACCAACCAACCAACCAACCAACCAACCATCCAACCAACCATCCAACCAACCAACCAACCAACCAACCAACCAACCAACCAACCAACCAACCAACCAACCAAAATGTATGGAAAAAAGTAAACCATATTTTAATTTCTGTAATTTAATTATTTTTTTTTTTTAAATTTACCGTAAAACTAACCTAATGTAATGTGAATTTGTTGATTATAATCATAATAAAAAACTAATATGCAATGTATAAACTTTAGTTTAAAAATAAACTTTATTCTCTTTATACAAAATATCAAAAAGCAACCCAAGCATGTTTTTGTGAAATTTACTCTACCAGATCTGTCAACTGTATCTCTGTGTTTTTGTGTAGTCTTATTACATCTCCTCTGTTTGTAGTCTTTTTAAAGCTGTATTCCTGTAGTCACTGCTGTTTATTGTACTTGCTTATATCTGGTCTATTGCAAGATAGAATGATGAAATGAGATGATAGAAGTTCAGTTCTCTTGAATAAACGGCCATCTCCATGCTCTCCCCTGACGCCTTGCTGTTTCTGACGTCAGCGGGCCGAAAGGAAGCTCTCCTCACTCCTGCCAAGGAAAAATGGTTCAAGCAGACGGGCGAAGCATCCTCTTTTAATCTGCCTCACTCAGCTGCAATGATTTATTTAGCAGTTTGCTTCTGAAGAAGATTTAGTATTTTGTAGTTGTACATTTCAAATGGTTGCTTCTCATCTCAAGCTTGGTGCTTTTTTTTTCCCAAGCTCGTCCCCAGTGATGCAACTCTGTTCAAACATGAGCGATACAATCACTACTGGGTGTTTGGCACAGTGTTGTTTTTGTTTTGGCTTTCATTTATTTATGTATTTGCTAGTTGAAACATTGTATGGCTTTGTTGAGCTTTCTGGCTGAAATCCTCTTTCTCTAACACTTTACTAAAATCTGCTGCATTTACACTTTAAACCAATTAAATTTGAGAAAGGACCGGATTTGGTTGTAACAGCAAATCGTTTTTTTTTTTGTTTGTTTTGTTTAGCCATTTGTGATTCTCAATCCAATACCTAAAAACACTTTCCATTCCACATTTTCTGTAATTAATATGCACAGCGAGAAATTTTAATGTCTGTGCATGTCTAAACAAAGCAGTTTTGAACCTCCAAGATCTCACGCAGTTGTGAAATGTCAAGCATGTATCTTGCAGTGATTTTTAAAGATGAAAAGAAGACTAAACCAATTAAGTGCGTGAAAGCACCGTAAGTCACTCTTTTCAAGTTTGTGACATACTCAAGGCTGGTTAAGTGCACATATTTTAGCATAATTTGAAGGACATGATTGAGAAATCATTATTTCATTTAATTGCCATGCCGAATTGGCAAAAACAAAGGACTGAATGGTAAAAGTATGTACAGTATTTCAAACTGTTTTACATTTCAGCTATGCTTGTGTCCACTTAAGATTCTTATAGCAAACATGTAATTTCAATTATAAGTTAAAGTGAAGTAAATAGTTTGAGGACAGACTAGATGTCTTGGTGAGCTATTATTGCAAACATGGCTTTGGACCAAACCTTAAAGGATGTTTGTGCTTGTAACCTTTAATTTTATCTCTTGCGGTGTAGGTTCAATCTCAAGCCGGGACACACAAAGCCAACGTCAAATAACTACCACTGATAAACACAGAAATACACCTCATATCTGCTGTGTTTATAGAAATAATGTGAGGCCATTGATTCCACAGTGGAAACACAGCTAATGTGTGTCAAATGGCTTCCTCATCTATTTCTGTAACATTGGTGAAGTTCCAGTTGCAGATTTATTGTGAAGCAGGATGGTCAGACAGGCAGAGGTCAAAACAGGAGCAAACAAAAATGTCAAGTGTTATCCAAAAAACCCTAATCCAGGATACAGGCAAAGGGTCAAGGCAGGTAGCAAACATTCATAAATGATAAAACAGTCCTTAAAGCCAAAACATGGCAATTAAACAAGAAAAACGATCAGTTATAAGACTTCGCAGTGAATGAGGTTGCGACCAAAATGGTCTACTTCTCAGGTAGACTCTAGATTTGAATTTGAATTTACTACACAATCATTAGAACAGTAGGTTTTAAATAGTACGAATGTTAGTATCATGAATGGAACTCGGATGTATTATATTCGGCCCTTATCATTAACATGTCACCTACCTGTGACCTACCATCAGTTGCGCTGCTTCTCTCCTATTCATGAATTTTCTCACATGGCATCATGGGATATCATAACATCTTTGGATACGCATTTCAGAATCTTGCTGGAAGTAGTAGGTCATCTGGGTGCTTCTCGCAATCCATTTTTCGAATTCTATAAATTCGGATATACTATTTGCCTTGCATCCTGTTTTTAGCATAGCATAAATTATGGATGTGTGCGATGTTTGGATGCAGCCTGAGTGTGTGACGAATGTGTTTAAATATTGTGTGTGTATTGTGTAAGTTATCTGTAGCTGTGCATGTGGTAGTCAGAGTCTGAACTGGCACAAAGCATGATGCGATATGTAGTTCGGAATAATGGTTGGTGAAGTGTACAGATAGATGGAGTGCGCTCTAGTGAGTCTTGAAGTTTTGCAGTATGTATTGTGTTGCAACATATTGTGGTATATTGTGTCGTAACCTATGTATCGTATCGTATTGTGAGGCGCTTGCTCATACAGAGCCCTTTTTCATACCTGTTTTTATTGTAGTTTATTTGTTAAATATTAGTCATATTGTATCTTCACCACATGTATATGCCATCAATATTGTATCAATTTCTATTTTACTTATTATATATTGTATTTCATTATATAAATTCTTCAATAGATTTCAGTAATAATTATTATGTAATTTTCTGTTGCATTTCTCATATACCTTTGTCTGTGTGTAATATCCTTCGTATATTTAAATCTTCTTCATTCATTCATTCATTTTTTTTATGACTAAGTGCCTTATTTATCAATGCTTGCCACAGCAGAATGAACCGCCAACTATTCCAGCTAATATTTTACACAGTGGGTGCCCTTTTAGCTACAACCCAGTATTGGGAAACACCGATTTACTCTCATATTCGAACACATACTCATACAGTATGGCCAATTTTGTTTTACCCAATTTACTTATACCACATGTCTTTGGACTGTGGAGAAAACCGGAGTACCTGAAGAAAACCCCTTTGAACACGGGGAGAACATGCAAACTCCACACAGAAATGCCAACTAGCCCAGCTGGGAATCAAACCAGTGACCTTTTTGCTTTAAGGCAACAGTGCTAACTACTAAGCCACCATGCTGCCCTGAATCTATTTTACTTTTTAAAATTTGTATTTTTAATTGCAAGGTTTGCAATTTCTCATCCATTCGAGCAATATCTTAAAATGTGCTTAGAATATGTGAATGGACACCCAGCTATTGAGCTGTCATGCATACATACACATTTACATAGCTTAATTGAGAGTCCCCATTGAAATGTGTTGTTCTCACTTAAACCAATTAAAACTAATTTGAAAAATGCTCTGTTATCTCTAATGGGAAATTTACCTTGGACTCTAGGGCTATGCATGCGCATATTATATTATCCTTTCAAATCATTATTTAAATTAGAGGAAAACATAGCTGTTAAACACTGGTGTTGTTTATCCCTGACAAAAAAAGAGAGATGAAGATATTAAAAAAGACATTCTCACAAATAATCCCCTAAAGGGTTGAAACGCACAGACTCTCAGCTTTGTTCTGGACTCTATCTGAGGCTCATTTGCTGATATGCATGTACGGTGTTATACATTCCTCTGAAGTTTCCACTGCGTGTTCATGCCAACGTATCCCTCCTTATCTGCTCTCCACTAAAACCGAGATCTGACGGCCCCAGTCCTGAAGAGTGTCTAAGCAAACTCTGGATTTATACCAGTGTCGAAAGTTGAACGCATTTTAAACACTTCGAATTTATGAGAAGGTGTAGAGCAAATAAAGATGTGCAGCATTAGAGATAGTGAGAGATTAAACAAACGCGGCTGAAATGGAAAGCCAGTTGACTGAGACTTAAATTTCATGTCAGGCATAAATTTTAGATATGCTTATAAATATGTTCACGAAGAAGTGAAATAATGTAGTTTAGTAAATGATTCTTTCAAACCTAAACTTTGAAAATGCTGAGGTCCACACAGTTCCTTTATGCTGTCCCAGTACAAATAGAATAAGTTAAATTAATATTTTTTTCAAAAATTAAAGTGGATTACTCATAAAACAATTAAGCAGGTATTCACATATTGGTTCTAAAAGCGCATGGATAGTGTGAATGCGTTGCTTCCTTTAACATTTTTAATGAGCTTCGTGCTCCCATTCTTTTGTCGTCTGTCTTTAGACTGTAAAACCCAATAAGTTGAGCTAATTAAAATCGTTTGAGGAAACCAGTTGCAAAAAACATTTAATTTTAAAATCTAATCCTAATAAGTCCTATGATCTTAATCCATTTGAGTAAATGAAGCAATCTGAGCATAGTAAAACTAATAAATGAAGAGAACTGAGTACTGTAAAACTCAATAAGGCAACTCAAACCATGTGAGGAAACCGATTGCTACAAACCAATTGAGTTAAAAAAACTAATCTATTTGAGTACTGCAAACATTTAAGTAGAAGTAATAGTTTTTTTAATTAACACTTCAACACTGAGTTCAAAACTCTTTTCAAATGAGTAGAATTAACTTTCAGTAAATTTTGAGTTAATTACACTCATTTCATTTGATAAAGTTGACAGTTGGTGTGTACTAGACAAGTTTACAGTGTACTAGGCGACCATCAAACATTTTCTCAGAGGATGATAAGCTGGCAAATCATTGCTGCAGCTCTGCATCAAGTTTTATTCATGAAGAAATTACGAAGGCAGTTCAATGTTTGGGTGTTCTTTGTATGTCCGAAGTAATGAGTCTATTGAAATGTAATTATTCTGTATACAGAGTATGAAACTGGTCAGTCACTTGTCATGTGACTCGTGGTGCACTCCTGGCATTCTGAAAATACGCAAGTGCACCTCCATTGAGAGTAACGAGCTTGTACGCAACAAACACACGTTATGTGAAAGTGAAAAAAAAACATGCTGTAAGAATTGTTAGTTCAACTCATTTCGAATAACTAGCTTAAATAAGCAGCAAAACTGATATTTTGAGTGTAAAAGTAGCTGATGAACATGACTTTTCTTAAAATTGTTGGCAAAACATTTTTATCTGAATTGTTTATAATTTTTTTGTAATAACTGTCAATCAGAATGAGAGCTGTATCCAAAGAGAATCCATATTTCCTCATTCACTAGTCCACTAATAAAGTCTACTTAAGGTTCTTATGTCAACAATCTGAGGCCTTTTGTCATTATGTTATCTGTAGCTCAAATGACAACATTCTGTATTTAGATTTACTGAGTTAGATGTACTGTGACTCTGAACTGTCAAAACAGCTGTCAAAGCACTTTTTCAGATGTAAAAAGCAGAAAAAAACAAACCTGATTAATTTTTTTTATGACAGACATAAGTTTCGAAGGCACTGTCAATACAATTGACATAATGTGAGGTCAAATGAATTTTGTCCTACCTGAGTGGACCCAAAACTTGAATAATAATTTCGTCAACTGTGGACTAATTTTATGGATAGTCTATGTTAGGTAAGGATTTTCTTTAATACAATTATTTATACAAGTTTGATTGGATTTGTGAGTTTATATTAATAAAGTAATCTGGATGTAATTGTGTTTTTTTTCCTACTGAAAGTGGACGAGCTCAAAACATTTAGAGTCTTTGTGCATTCACTTGTTGTCAGATTGGCAAAAACACATCTTATTACCAAATTATTTACCAAATCATTTTTATATTTCCTAAATGATCCAAACTCCTAAATCCTAACACGCTTGCATAAAAAAGATGAGCGTTTTGTCTAATTATAAGGAGGTCAGTTACTAGAATTGCTCAGTAGCATTTTGCAGTAAGGTCAGGGATTGAGGGGTCAGTTTTGTTACTCTTTCATGTGCTGTTGTTGTTCAGAAGTGCTACGTGAGCTATTTCAGGGACAAACCAAGGTCTTATCCTCCCTAACCTGACGTGATATAGGCCCCTGGCACCAGACTACCTCATACAGCCTGAAACATGAGAAGAGGAGAGAATAGAGTCAGTATTGAGTCTGAATGTGAGTTGCGGATCGTCAGAGGTGTGTCATTGTGTATTATCTAGAAACTTTATACTAGACTAAAGCAGTATCCTAGACTACACCTGGACCTGCTGCAACATGATCTATAAAACACACTCATTTCATGCCACAGGTTTGTGCCTGGAGTGATGAAAGTAACATCATCATTAGTGTGGGAAATTCTGAGTGATGTACTACAAGGACAGGCTGATCTTTGAGCTTCTGTCTGTTTTTATCTGTATGTCCATATTTGGTGTGTTTTGAGCCCTCATTCTGGTCGGAGCATACACTAGCACTTTCACCGTAATCAGTGTTTTGGTGACCCTGAACAGTGTGTGTTTTCAACAAGGTACTGCTGCTGCGTCATTAGTTTGGCTTGTTGATGGTAGTGGAGCAGAGATATTTTTTTCTGAAATTTTTTTTCAAAGTGTTGAGTTTACATCATAATACTACATTTTCTCTTTCTTTTCAGTTGTGCAGTAGCATTCACAAACTTGAGGCCAGCAAGACAGTTCAAATGTAATCAATACTTTTATGTGGCAAGGATGTATAAAACTGAAGCATGCGTACAGCTTTTTAGATTAATGAAATTTCAAAAAGAAAGAAAATATCACATTATCTCCAGAAAAAAGGGAAAAAATTAATGGATAATTAATCAATGAATAAGCCAAATTTCATTTTAGTGTGCTTTTTTTTTGACCGGTAACACTAGAATGATTAGATAATGTTAGTAGTTGATACAGTATTAAGTCATTTTTGTTGCATTAATGAAAATAAGACTTTATCTTTTCCGAGCTGACTAGAACAAACAATGGATATCTCTTTTTCTTACTACTTGTGACTTTATATTTCATCATTGTATGTTTTTGTTGTTGTTGTTGTTGTGTTTCACAATGTGAGCATTTCAACATGGTACTGCTGCAGCATCATTAGTTTGGCTTTGTTGGTGGTTGTAGTTTAGAAATATTTTTTTATGAAAACTTTTTTAAAGCATTGAGTTTACATCATAATACCCCATTTTCTCTTTTTTTTTAAATTATGCAGGACCATTCGAAATCTTGAGTTCAGTAAGATTGACTGAATTTAAAACCTTTATGTAAAAAGGATGTATAAATAATTGAGGCATATGGCTTTTTAGATGAAAGAAATTTCAAAAAGAAAAATAGTATCCCTGTTTCCAAACAAAAAGGAAAAAAATAAATTAATGAATAAATTAATTATTAAATTAAATAATAAATGAATAAAACACATTTCATTTTAAACATTTCTTTGCACTGGTAACACTGGTATGAATAAATGTTAGTAGTTGATACAGTATTAACCCTTATGTGCTCTTGGGGATGTTTTCACCGACTCTGGCGTGATTTTGTGTCTTAACTTTTGGTGAATGGTTTTTGGTGAAAAATCTTATTTTGACACACATTTTGGAAAAATGCTTTTTAATTTTTTTTTTTTTTTATAAAACCCAACGATACACTCAATTTACTCAATCAATCAATACCCTTTTGTTTTGTTAGGGATGAAGACATCCACTTAATTAAATTGCTTAAACATGCATCAGATCAATATTTTTTTTCATTTTTCTTTTGCATAAATCTGTCAGTCTACCTCAGTTCTGATCAAAAGTACTAAATTGTTTAGAAAAATACAGGATTTTAACTCTTTACTTGCTAAATTAATAAATGATGTTACTAATTTGGTGAAAAAACACACTAAATTACTTATTTTCAAAATAAAAAGTAGTTATTGACTGGATTTTTAAACCTTTTATCAGTTTGGGACATGTGAAAGATCAGTGACAACATTGGCTTTGATGCATTGTTGATTTTTGTGGAGCGTTTAACTAATTTACTGTTTGTGGTAGCCAGTGCATAAAAACAGTCTTTGTTTTTGTTTGCTTCATGTAGTTCTGAGAGCTGATGTGCATATTTTAATTTTCTTAGATGCATCAACAATCAAAAATGTATGCTTACTGTATATGATGCCATGGCTTTGTTGTAAATTTTTTTTTGGTTATAATCCAAGTCAATCCAAAGTCAAATAAAGATCAAACAGTAAATTAAGGAGAGAAAATGAAAGTCTTATGCTGCACAAAAACTAACAATGCATCAAAGGCAATGTTATTACTGATCTTTCACATGTCCAAGACTGCGATAAAAGGTAAAAAAAAAAAAAAAAAGAATCCAGTCCACAACTACTTTTTATATTGAAAAAAAGTAATTTTGTGTGTTTTTTCACCAAATCACTAACATTATTTATTGATTTGGCAATTAATTTTTAAAAACATTTAGTAGTTTTTCGTATGGTCTGAGGTTGATTAACAGATCTAAGCAAAAAAATAAATAAAGAAAGAAAATAATATTTATCTGAAGCATTTTTACAGCAGTTAAATTTAGTGGATGTTTTCATCATAGACATAACAAAAGGTAGTAAACTTCAGGAGTGCACAAGGGTTAATACATTTTTGTTATCAATAATAACTTTTCCTTTTTCAAGCTGACATGAACAAATAACAGATATCTCTTTTTTACTACTTGTGACTTTATATTTCATTATCGTGTGTTTTGTGCTGCTTCACAATGAGGGGAAATGATTTGAATATTGGTTTCAGATAATATTTTATTACAGACTAAATTTTCTTTAAATCTTGATGTGAATACAGCATTTCCATAAACTCCATATTCCCCACTACCTGCTCCATTTAGGCTTTAAAATTGTATCTCTTCCCGATACTATTATTGGTTGAATTTACTCTGTGTTGGCCTAGTATGAAGAAATATGACTACACTTCTACAGTAGTGGTTACAAGATCATATGTTTTATTGACAATAATAATAACATATCATTGCACACAAAATTCCCCAATGCTGGTTGCAATACGTGTCGTCAGCATGCGCAATACCAGCATCACAGAGGAGGTTTTGAAGCATCACTTTCCCAGACTCTCCCACCATTGATCCAGCAGAGTGGGAGAAGATCTGGAGCCCAGCTTTACAACCTACGCACCAGCCCTCGCAACAAACACTGAAAAAAAAAAAAAAAACGACAGCCTGCACTTTATAGCACGCATAGCTGGGAGCCCTCAACCTTCAATAATCACATGCTCGCTACCCTGTATTACACAGAGAGTGATATTAAACTCTGAACCAGACTAGCGGCGCCACTGAATGCCAACATGTGCTCGTTTGAGCAGCCGATGAGAGACCTCCTCTCTCTTAATCATGGCAAAACACATGAACAAGCCAGAGTCCTAAAGAGCTGCGATACGAGTCCTTCTTCAACGCTGTCAGCGAGCGTATGCTGGCGGCGAGGGGAGTCCAGAGGGGCGTTAGTAATTTAGGAGTCGAGCTCCTGCTTTAAGAAGTGTGCTAGCGTGAGTCAGAGGTTGCGGGCTGGTGTTTGGCTCGATACCTCATTAGAGTGTGAAGAGCAGCTCAGTCTGGTCAGAGAAGGCTGGACGAGAGCCGAAAGCTCCGAGTGAAGCCATCACACAGTCTTGAGAAGTTCTTCAGTTTAATGAAGTTCAAATGTGTCGACCTGTTGGGGTGTAAAGCTGGAGTGTGTAAATTTCAGAGCTGATAAAAAGCCAATGTTGTCCCTATGGATGCAGAATTGACCAATTTTCACATTTTTTGGCTCTCTGGAATGCTAAAAATGAAAGTGATAATTCAGCCAAATATTTAATTATGCTCAATATTTACTCACACTTAACAAGTTCCAAACTTTCTACAGTTGAACACAAAAGAAGACTTTGTGAAAAATAAACATTCTTGTTTTCATTTAGAGTATTTAATGACCTCATTAGAGTTGGGGCAAAACTGGAATATTGCATAAGAGCTATTCCGGCATTATGGATGTTTTATTTTCAAGCCTCCTGTAGATAGGTGTTGAGAATTAGCAAGTCAAAATAAAATTAGCAAAATAAATTATTAAATAGATAGATAAAATATATAAATTAATAAAATAAATGTGAGATTTGCAATAAAAACTCAAAAACATAAAGTATATGCTAAGATTATATTGAGACATCTGTTTATATTTTTCAAAACAACTCACCACAGAGTTATGAGATACGAAAAATATCCATCTGTTAGCATTTTTTAATATTATAAATAAGCAAAATATATTAGTAAAAATGGATGTGACCAAAAAAGTAAGCGAGTTTACAGTAGACAAAATTACTTAGAATTTCTGTAAATTAAACTGCACAAACTAAAAGAAAGTATTAATCAGAAGGATAGAGTTGGCTATCTAAAGAACAAACATGAATGATTTTATAGTATTTTACATTTATGAGGAAAAAGCTCCTTTATGGATGTGACGTCTCTCCGTTATGGATGTGACAGATGTAAAATTAGCACTTGTGTGACTTTAGTAAATTAAATATAATTGTTTAAAAACATTGACAGAGTCATTTTTGAGTATTTTTTACAGTACTGTAAAGTACTTGCTTAAACAAAAAACATAAAAATGGTTTTGCTATTTTTGTGAAAGCTTCTTTGTTTCATGGTAAGGTTGACATTTGCATGGAACTGCTCATAAATCATTAAAAAAATAAAAAATAAAGCACCATTTCTATCTAATGAGTCCAAGAGAACAAAATTGTCACTTTCTGATAACCTGGCACCTATCATCAAAAAGAAAAACGGAATTTATTGCAGTAGGAAAAGCCATTGTGGAACTTTTTTTATGTAATAAATTTGCAAAGATGAAGATGAAATGCAATGAACTTGCTTATGGAGGTGAGAGACCAGCCGTTCTGTAGGTAATGATATTGATCTTCTTTTCTTGGTATTTTTGCCTTTATTATGATAGGACAGTAGATATACAGTTGAAGTCAGAACTATTAGCCCCCTTCAAATTTTTTTCTTCTTTTAAAATATTTTCTGAATGATGTTTAACAGAGCAATGGAATTTTCACAGTAAGTCTGATAATATTTTTGTCTTCTGGAGAAAGTCTTATTTGTTTTATTTCGGCTAGAATAAAAGCAGTTTTATTTTTTTAAGGTCAAATTATTAGCCCCTTTAAGCTATATTTTTTCTCGATAATCTACAGAACAAACCATCATTATACAATAACTTGCCTAATTACCCTAACCTGCCCAGTTTACATAATTACCCTAGTTAAGCCTTTAAATGTCACTTTAAGCTGTTTAGAAGTGTCTTGAAAAATATCTAGTCAAATATTATTTACAGTCATCATGGCAAAGATAAAATAAATCATTTATTAGAAATAAGTTATTAAAACTATTATGTTTAGAAATGTGTTGAAAAAACCTTTTCTCCATTAAAGGGAAATTGGGAAAAAATAAACAGGTGGTCTAACAATTCAGGGGGCTAATAAATCTGACTTCAACTGTATGTTGATAGGAATTGAAGTTGTTGAGAGACAGAGAGCAGATGGGATTGGGAAAAGTCAGAACTTGGAAAAAGCTGAAAAAGCTAGAAAGCGGGAAGTTGAACTCTAAATGCTAATGGCCCATACACATGGGGCGTTAGCGTCAGTGCTTTACATTCACTTTGAATGGGTGATGTGAAGCGTTGCCGAACTGAATTGTGGGTCCGTCAGCGCCACTTCAGTGGCATTGCTCGCTGCAGAAGTTGGGACTTTCTCAGCTTTTCAAGTGCCAATGGAAGCATCAGCCAATCAGATCACTGTATGCAAATACACCAGCTCAGACAGTAGCCAATTGCTGCCTAATTTCATTGGCTGATGCTGCTATGACAATTGCATCAGCCCCAACTTCAGACACACCCTCTGTCAAGCATTGACTCTAAAGCTCCTTGAGAATCGGGCGTAAGCCATCTGTGCCAAAATACCAAACCATTTTAATGACAGACTTTGGCTGAGGGATTTTAGAATGACCAAAACAACATTTTAGAGTGTGAGTGTAGAGTTTACAGTGTGGTCAGTCCACTAGTTGTCCATTAATGCCCTCTCATCGCACTCATTTTTGTTATTACATGATCTGTTAAAACACACAGATGTTTTGTTTTGATGCACATCTTGGAATTTGCTTGGTAAATGTGTTCCTATAGTAGATTATGCATATCGTTTCTTATTGGATAAATTTCATTAAGTATTTTCTATAATATATTCTAAAATGTGCATAAAACATAAAATAAATGAAATAAAGAGGATGGAAACATAGCTCAAACATTTTTGTAGGCACATGTGGGTGAGTAAATGATGATAGAAGTTCAGTTTTTGTGTGAACTATCCCTACACAAATATATTTATTTACCAGAGAGCAGTGTAAATACATTTCGAATATTAAGATGCTGTACCTTCTAGAGATGTATTCTTGATTAGACTCATTTAAAAGATGTTGAGGATTAAGTCATGAACCTGGAGGGAAGGGAATGAGTTTTTATGAGAATTTGACACAGTGTGTGAGTAATGTTTGATACAGTGAAGTCCATGTTTACCTCAGCGGCATCCTGAAGATTCTCACTGTGCATAATGCTGTCAGGAGGCAAACCTGTAATATTGTTAAATCAAGCCCAATTCTAGTTTGAATATGAAGATAAAAAGAAGTTGCCTCAAGAACATTTTAATAGCTTCAATGTGCCATGCATGCTTTAAGCTAGAAGACTATGTTTCTTTTTTCTTTTTGGAATGTTTTAATTAATATATACTTTTGCATTGGATTTCCTTCTATATTTTATGTTTTTCTCATGCTAGGTTTTAGTGGGCTAAAATAATTATTTCTAGCCAAATTTGTGTCTCGTTCAGATGTTCCTGCTGCCACACTTGCTATGCCTTTTCTTGTTTTGAAATGTTTTATCATTTTTAGTAAAGGTTTGTCTTATCCCAGTATATTTTTAGTGGCCAATATGTTTAATTTCTGGTACTTTTGTGGTATATTGGTTGGCTTTCTAAATGTAATAATTTTTACAACAGTTTGGTTCATTATTATGAAGTGGATGAAAAGCAGTATGTGACAAAGTAATAATGTCAAAATCAAAAATTAATTAATTATTAAAATAATTATTTAAGTAATTATTTGTTCAAAATAAGTATCTCACATCCGTCAGTAAAACATGCGCCAGAGTTATTGGTGGTTCATTTTACTGTGGCGAGCCCTGAAAAAGAAGTGAATATGCCAAAGGAAAGTTAGAGTGAATGATGTGCATCCCAAAGAGAGCATATCATTTTGAGTGCAATTAATATTATTATTTTTTTTGTATATGCACAAAATGTAAATGATGTAGTGACAAAATTCAACTTTATAATACATTGAAAGCAGCTAAAACTTATTATTCAGAAATTTTTGCTTCTTCAGCAATTTAAATTTTTTTTTGTATGTTTATGCAGTCTTATTTATGTGACCTGAAATACAGTAAAACAACATTAAAAAACAGAACAAAAATATTTTTTCAATCAATTTATTCCTTACTTTTTCTATCAAGGTTTCTTATAATTATCAATATGGCAAGTAAGTATATGGCTTAATATTAGTGCTGCACGATATTAAATTAGATTAAAAATCTAACATTGGGATATTTTGTTATTCTGCAATATATATTGCCATATGAATGCAATTTCACCAGATGACTTGAATTTTTGGAATTAATTAATAATTTAGAGTGATTGGAATGATTCTATAGAGAAGTGCATCAGATTAAATATAATACTATAAAAATATAAAACATCTACAAGCATGTATCATTAAAAAGACAAATAAAATAAAGGATATTTAATTGTTTTGAAAGTCTAACAATACTCAGGTTATTGCATAATGAAAATAAAAATAATTCAATCAAATTGATCACTTTTAATGTTACAAATGGTGCAATTTCTTAATATTCTTATTCTCCTAATGCTTTTAAAATCACTATACAGTCACAGGCCCCCAAAACACATGAAAATGATCAATTATGACATATATACTATATACATATATAATTAACCCCCTTTGATTTTTTTCCCCTTTTTTTGAATAGTTCCCAAATGATGTTTAACAGAGCAAAGAAATTTTCACAGTAAGTCTGATAATAATTTTAAGAAAGTCTTATTTCTTTTATTTAGGCAAGAATAAAAGCAGTTTTACATTTTTTATAAACCGTTTTTAGGTCAAAATTATTAGCCCCTTTAAGCTAATTTTTGACTGTCTTCAGAATAATCCATCGTTATACAATAACTTGCCTAATTACCCTAACCTGCCTAGTTAACCTAATTAACCTAATTAAGCCTCTACATGTCACAGCTGTATGTAAGTGTCTTGAAAACTATCTAGTCAATTATAATTTACTGTCATCATGGCAAAGATAAAATAAATCAGTTATTAGAAATGAGTTATTAAAACTATCATATTTAGAAATATGTTGAAAAAATTTGAAGAAATTGCGGAAAAAAATAAACAGGGTGCTAATAAATCAGGGGGACTAATAATTCTGACTTCAACTGTGTGTTTGTTTTATATATATATACATATATATATATATATACACACACACACACACACACACAGTTGAAGTCAGAATTATTAGCCCCCCCGAATTATTAGCGCCCCTGTTTATTTTTTCCCCAATTTCTGTTTAATGAAGGGAAGATTTTTTCAGCACATTTCTAAGCATAATAGTTTTAACAATCTATTTCTAATAACTTATTTATTTTATCTTTGCCATGTTGACAGTAAATAATATTCTACTTGATATTTTTCAAGACACTTCCATACAGCTTAAAGTGACATTTAAAGGCTTAACTAGGTTAATAAGGTGAACTAGGCAGGTTAAGGTAATTAGGCAATTTATTGTATATTGATGGTTTGTTCTGTAGACTTTCGAAAAAAAAAATAGCTTAAAGGGGCTAATAATTTTGTCCCAAAAATGTTTTTAAAAAAATGTAAAACTGCTTTTATTCTAGCCGAAATAAAACAAATGAGACTTTTTCCTGAAGAAAGAATATTATCAGAGATACTGTGAAAATTTTCTTGCTCTTTTAAACGTCATTTGGGAAATATTTAAAATAGAAAAAAAATAAAAAGGGGGCTAATAATTCTGACTTCAACTGTGTGTGTGTATATATATATATATATATATATATATATATATATATATATATATATATATATATACAACTCAACATTGTATATCCATTGTTTCTGCAGCAAATTATCACGTTGCAATAATAATGCTAAAACAATACAGTATATTGTGCACCCCACTTAATATTTACATAGGGCGGCACAATATATTGTTTCTTCATCATTATCATGTGATCATTCGCAATGAGTTGCAATGTTGAGGATATAATTTATTATATAATATTTTTTATAATTGATCATATTCATGTGTCTTTGAGGCCTGTGACCTTATACCTGTGTAAACCATGCTTTTTCAGCATTGCTTGACAAATTTGAAAAGTTCTAAAGATGATTTGTAAGTTGTTACATTGCATGTTCTAAAGATGTATTGTACACATGCTGTGTATTTCTAAGTATGAAATGATATCACAGAGTCAGCTATATTCCTCTTTATGAAGAGGTACACGATGCTGGAAGGGGTGAAGAGTTCGCTTGGAATCCTGTAGAGAGGGTAATGTAGCGTAATGGAAGCGTGTTTTAAATGCACTTCTGCTGAGATCAGCGGGAGAGCTAAGAGCTGGAGATAGGCTGTTCCTCTCCTCACTTTTAGAGAATCAGCATAGAAGAAAGCAATCTGTGTCTCCTTTATATTTGATCTTTCTTTAAAGCTCTTTTTAGCCAACTAAAATGTCCTCTCCCATAATTCTGCGACTCCGGTACATTCACCTCTATGAGGGAAATTGATTTGAGCGCTTGCGAAGTGCTAAATTGTCGTGCCTGCCATAGTTAGGAAGACGTTTGGTCTTTTCTTGTGCAAGGAACGGGGTGAGGAGTGTCAGAGTGAGAAGATTTTTTCTGGATTTCTTTATTTTTTTCACCGCGTGTGTGCCACTTCTGCTTTGCGCTGATATTTCTGTTCCTGTGCCGTGAGTTTAGTTTATATGGCCAAACTGAAGTCGAGGAACTAGAGCTGCACTTTCTGTCTTAGGGAAGACAGTCTTTATATTAGCAGACTCCTGCACAGGCACTCTGGAAGTCAGGACAAGGCCCTTAAACCAGCCAGACAAGAGATGTTTGAGAATAACAAAAAAGAAGCAGAAGTTGTGAAGACCAGAGGAGGAATGAGGGCAAGCAAGAGTCTTTCTAGATGACAACAGAGGAGAACTGAAGTGGAAGGCTGTTGAAGGGAGATGAGAAAAAAGCAGGCTGGGAGTGAGTGGAGGAGTGTTGGAGGTTATTTTCCCGCTGTTATCAGCTTGTTATCAGTCCGTCAGAGGTGCTGGTCAGTGTCTGACATACAGCGTCTACAGTACATGCCTCTGCTTTGTCGCCTGCAGATTTCTTGGTTCTTATTAAACCGTTCGCTTTGGTTCATGTTGATGTTTGTTTGCTTGAGTTTTAAAGTCTGTATTTAATTAAGTTTAAAATGTATGCTGTTATTTACAGCCTGATCTCAAGGAAATGTTACTATTTTCGTTTTGTCAGTTTAGTGGCTGATTCCTAGGAGTTTGTATGAGATTAGTCGTACGAAAAAGTTGGATTTTAAAAGGAGGCTTGGCATGAGATTGTACGAATGAGATTGTACAAATTAATACAAATTTGCCACGAAATCAAAATGTTACAAATCGCTGTGAGATCGTGTAGGTTATTTTAGGTTTTAGCACATCAGGATTTTGAAGATAAATGTCTTTATGATCTTATTTTGATAAGTTAGTGCATCCTTGTTGAATTTATTCCTTCATTTTCTTTTCGGCTTAGTCCCTTTTTTAATTTGGGGTCGCCACTGCGGAATGAACCGCCAACTTAACCAGCATATGTTTTTTGTAGCGGATGCCCTAACCAGCTGTAACTCATCACTGGGATACATCCATACACACTCATTCGCACTCATACATCGCATGTTTTTGGACTTGTGGGGGAAACCGGAGCACCTGGAGGAATCCCAAGTGAACACGGGGAGAACATGCAAACTTCACACATAAATGCCAAATCACCCAGCCGAGGCTCGAACCAGCGATCTTCTTGGTGTGAGGCAATCATGCTTCCCACTGCACCACTGCGCCACCTCCTTATTGAATAATAATGTTGATTAATCATGAAATAACCTTGAAAATTAATTTGCACCAGGCAAACATTAGGTGCGCCCGAAATAAAAGTTTGTTTTGACACAAGATATGTGTGTATAATATATGGCATGTGGTTTGCTATGATATGTGGATGAATCAATGACTCATATTTATAAATATTTAACAATAATGATTTTTTTTGCATTAGCCATTAGTTTATGGTGCTTTACATCTTATCAAGCACACTGCAATGTACAGTACAGTACATTAACTCTGAATGACAGGCAGACAGGCTTTCTAATTGCATTCCTCCTCCTTTTTTTATACTGTGACAAAAAAGGTGTGATTTCACATGACACTTATTAAAGTGATATCTGTCAGGTAGGAGGGCCATCCCCCCTTCTAAAAAATATCCCAGACATCAGTTGTTTTGATCTAAAATTCTATTGCGCTGAAAATATGGACGTGTGTGCATAGGTGTGAGTGGTTCTTCACACTTTTCAATCACGTCGCTGCCGGTTTTCACATGCTTTCATTTGGCACCTCCGATTTACACTGTTTTGCACTGTAGGAAAGATTTCTTTCTTTCTATTTCCCTGACAGGCCTGTCGGCCATCGGAGGGAGCTCCTGGAGTAAAGACATAATGGCATAAAATGTACTGAGATTCCTCCTCCGGCACAGCCAGATTGGCTTTAGCAGTAATTGAAAGATATTAGAGCCGTAATTCGCTCTGAACAATCTCCACCGTTACCAGCCAGGAGCTGCCAGAAGGCTATCAGTAGATTGAAGTGGACTGAGCGGTAAGTGGCTGAGAGACCTATTAGGAAAAAATGCATAAGGAGAGAAGAAAGTTTAACAGCTCGAGGGAGGAAAAGTGAGAGTACTGTAAGCCTCCCACGACCGTTGTGTTTGCTTGATCAATCTGGAGCAGTTCGCTGAATAATGGCCGAACCAGCCGCCATGTGATGGAATTAATATGACTTGGAACAAATGCATGCTTGAGAACACGAACAATAACAAGCTCTCTGCTAATGAGAGTGTCTTATTAGACCGATTTTATGAGGATGTCAACCAGGTTCATCTTTACATTGGGGAAAATGGGCTGAAGCGTCGCACTGCTTCGTCGCTTTAGATTTGACTTGCTTAAAACCACTAAACCCCAGGGCTTCTCTTCTCAGCAGTGGCTAATGAATGCAACAAATCTGCAATAAAGAAATGCATAAGAATATGAGTTCAGTTTACCGTACATCGCATTCAGGCGTCCTATTGACAACCTTCCCACAGAGTTTACTTCCAAGCCTAATCAAACACAACGCAACTGACTAATCAAGGGTTTGAATTTAACTCTGCATGATCGTAGATCTCCGTGTGAAAGATTGAACGCCCCTGGATGAAGATATTTGTGTTTCGTTCCTGTTCGCGTATGTAAGCCAGGCATTCAAGGTGCCCTTCTCTTCTCACTGTGAACTTATTTGCATACAGCCCATCAGTACGTCTTTTCCCTGTCTGCTCATCAGTGCGCATGCTTTTATGATGCTCACCAAGGCTTATAATTATTCCCAGACGCTTCACCTTCCTGACTGCTCTGCTCTTTCAGGTCAGCGCAGAGTTATGAAGCAATAAACGAAGCTGAAGAACAGATGAATAAGATACCTATAAATCAGATAAATCATTTCGGGCATTTCTGACTTCTAGTGTCTGAAGCAGCCCATTAAAACCTGTCGTGCCACAATCATGTCCCTTGAATGAGTGTAACATCTTCCATCGGGGTGACCTTGACGCTTTGCTCGCCAGGTTATTTGCGACATTGAAAAATGTTAATGCTGCTATAAATTCACTTGCTTTTGTTGCAAGCGTTCCCCAGCTTATTGTCTTGTACACAACCGCTCGCTCACCTTTGCTTTGTGTGTGTGGGAGTGTATGCATATGCAGAGCCATGCAAATACACACTTTCATAAGCCATAAAAAGGAGGCTGTCGAGGTGCACTGGTGCGTGGAAAACGGCACTGTAGCCCTGAATCAATAATCAACTTTCCCTTGAGTCGGTAAAAGATATTAACATTTCACCCAGCTCATTAAAATGTTAATCACTTTTCTCATTATTTGGAATTGAAAAAATTTGATTTACTTAAAAACGTCTGACATAATTAGTTTAAATTTGAGTTAAAGGGCCACAGTGGCTTCTGTGTCCCTTTTCAGTTTGTGAACAACTCAAGCACGAGTTGTACTGTAAATGACTTTATTACTGTACATATTCATTTATTCATTTTCTTTTCGGCTTAGTCCTTTTATTAATCCGGGGTCGCCACAGTGAAATGAACCGCCAAATTATTCAACCTATGTTTTATGCAGCGGATGCCCTTCCAGATGCAACCAATCACTGGGAAACACCCATACACTCTTATTCATATACATACACTACGGACAATTTCAGCTTACCCAATTCACCTATAGAGCATGTTTTTGGACTTGTGGTGGAAACCGGAGCACCCAGAGGAAACCCACGTGAACACGAAGAACAAAAGAAATAGTTTTATTTCTGTTAGATCAACAAGCTTTCTATTATTTAGAGTAGATATGTGAACAATTTCCAAACTTTACATTTACACATCAGCAGAATACAGTTTTCAGAATTGTATTTGTGATATGAATATAGTTGCATGCTCACACATTTGATTATTTGCTATATTGTCAAGGTCAAAAACCAAACTCATACCTGTGCATTTTAGGGCTCTTAATTGTATTGTAATCATACTGAACAAGTGGTTGTATGTACTGTCACACAATATGAGGAAGCTTTAGTCTGTTTCCAGTAGTCTCAGCCTCTGTTTTTAAGGAAACAGATAATTGTTGAATATCTGAGGCAAAACAATATGCGAGTGTTAAAGTTGTCATTTGATTGAACCCTTCAGGATTTCTTGGAGATGCATTTAATTTTCTATTATGCAAAAAATCTTATAGGGCGGTATAAGATTCTGGCAGTAAGATAACCTTGGATATAAATATATCTGTCACCCCATATTGTGATTACTGCTCAAAAAATATATATATATATAGTTTAAATGTCTGGGTAAAAAACTAAAGCTTTTTAATTATTGACTTCTGCCGTTTTAAAAACACAGATTTCTTTACAATTTAAAACAGCATTTTTGGATATCTATTCTCCTGGAAATACTGTTGTCATAAAAAAAAAAACATAAGAAAAATATTGCATGGACCATAGGATTTTATAGCAGAAATTTTTGCCGGTTTTAAAACCTTGACTTTTCCAAACCATGGTATACCTTGACATCAGTCACATGCCTATTGGTGTAACATTTATATGGCCCTAAAGATGATATAGAGTAAAATTAATTGCAATTGGGTTGCATAATACTGCGATTTTCTGTGAAATATTCTGTAATATGAAAAACTATTTCACCAGATGGCTTGAGTAGCTCCGTTTGAAAGAATTTGTTAATTTGAAATGATTGGAGGTGACTTTGTAGAGAAGTGCATCTGCATAAATAAATTACAAGCATAGATAAATATAATTGAACAATGATGCAAATGTAAAATAAACCATGCTTAAAGGCACAGTTCACTCAAAAATGAAAATGACCTCATTATTTACTCTCCTTCATGTGGGTTTTTATGAAACTTTTATGAGTTTCTTGGTTTTTGAGAAGCTTTTTGCTGGGACGCAGCACTATGGGAAAACCAGCATTTTTTTCAAAATATCAAACAAAACTAATTCCACCAAGATGCACATTCATATATACCATATTTGATCATAAACTGCTCTGTAAATAATACAGTTTGAGTCCCCCACCAATGTGTGATTCATGTCTAATGGATATAAAAAAAACATAAAATAAAGAAAATGTATTGCAATTTAGAATGACTGCAGATTAACCTCAACAATCTCCATGTTCTGCCTTGTTGAGTTATAACCCAAATGTCAGTATAATTTGGTATAACTGATTCCCACTTTTAGCAGTCAGCCTGTACCTCATTTAACTGTATAACCGGGACAACACACTCTTAAACCTCCTTTTATCTGCAGCCCAGGCAGCCAGTTCTTCAAAGCCCTGAAGATAAGTGCATCATTTACTCAGTGCAGATGCGTTCTCTCTGCTTGCATCACACTGAGCATTTATGCATACTTACTAAAAATCTCCAGCCTGTCTCATGTTTTTTCTCGAGGTAGAGAGCTGGGTGAGTTTGCATTTAAAATCCAAATCGACTGTGCCCTGCTGTATTCATATCCTTAAAACCTGTCTGGAGATTTTCATCTTCTTTCAGTTGTTCATTTGATCTGATCCCCATTTTAACCCACTCAATTCAAGACCAGCACAATTTATATTCAGCTGGAAAGAATCTAATTAAAATGTGAGGGGGAATTAAATGAATTAATTAACTGAACGTCTACCCATAAAGATTATTCAGCCACTCGAGCTTAAGTATTTAAATTTTTCTTTATACTTTCATGCATTGCAGGTCGTGTTGCGGTGCCAGCACAGGGTAAAGTTGACAATCTGTTGTCTTTAAAATCCAGCTCATTAAAGCAACGTCACGCTCATGATTTATCCTTAACTCCTGTCAGCACTGCTTTCCAATTTCTGCTTGAATTTCAGTGACCAGACAGCAGACAGTTCATGTCAGGCCCGGATTAAGAACTCAGGGGCCCCTGGGCACATTATCTTGTAAGGCCCCCTACCTGGCCGCACCCCTATAGTTGAATTTAAAAAATAAGAATAATATAATAATTTTTAAATAAAATGAATCTATAATTTGTTGCCCACATATTTAAATAAATGATATATAGTACATATGTATTTATAGTCTGCAAAGATTTAAATTATTTTTCAAAGCATTAAATAAAAATACTAATAAAACTACATATATATATATATATATATATATATATATATATATATATATATATATATATATATATATATATATATATATATATATATAATTTTTTTAAGGGTAATTTAGTGTATTGCTTTTACAAACTTATAAAGCATATTATTGCCATGGCATATAACGCACAATGCTTCTCCAATCCAGTTCTATGAATCTGAGTCTTTCATAATTCAAACACTGATTTACTGTCTCTCTCCTCCTCTCCCTGTATTTTCTCTACTCTTCTCGTGATGAAGACTTGATTATAAACCTAAAAGTATCCGAAATCACAGACACTATACCTCTTCTCTCCCCTCTCTCTCCTCTTCTGGGCTTTTCTCTCTCCCTCTCTCTCTCTCTTTCTCTCTCCCTTTCTGTCTGTCTCTCACACGATGAATCCAGTCCGCGCTGCGCTGCCGTTAGCCTCCTCCGCCTGGTTTAATGCTAGCTTCTCATCATTTAAAGTTACCATAACGTCTTCTTCTGTACCCTCATTCTCCTGATCACGGGTCTGTTTAAAGAAGGTGTGTATGGAAAATGCCTCAATAAAGATGCCTCCTCTCCTCTTTCTTTCGCGTTTGCTAAATCCACTTGTCCACTCATTTTTGATCTATGACAGATATAACGTTACACTACAGTCCGCTCAGTTTAGTGCGGGTTATTACAAAACTGACGTTTCCGCGCTTGACCAATTACAGCATTCTGTTTAGTTAAAGAAAGAAAGGCAATTTAAATATAATAATAATATTGATATGTGATCGCGATTTTTTTGCTCAGAGGAAATACAGTTGTCTGAGCAATAGAGTTTTTGAAGAGAGGGAGGCGCGGCAGGCGCCTTTAATAAGGCTAAACATTATTAAATACCCACGAGACACTTGTGACTTTATATCACATTTGCATTATTTTTTTAAAATGTTTCTTTCCTGTTAAAAATAAATATATTTCTAATCTGATATGTAATGGGGAGAAAAAAAAGTAGCACGAGTTCAACTGATGGATTCGAACCGATGTTATGATTAATCGCGTCAAAAGATGATGCCGTGTGCCTTACAAGGTGCGCCACTGCGGCTGTGTTATTTCGTCTCATCTTGCTCATCTTGTCTCTATCAATCAGGCATTGATGGGCGTAAACCCTGAATAGCTTAGTCCAACTAGATGCGCTATTTGCAATTAGCCTAAAAAGACTCTCCGAAATTGTCTTTTTTTCTCCCCCCTCGCAGGGGCCCCTAGTGCGCACGGGCCCCTGGGCCTGTGCCCATAAGGCCCATTGGTTAATCCGGCCCTGGTTCATGTCCTGCTTTTTACAGGACTTTAAAAAACGCATAGGTATCTACATCATAATAGTACAAAACGTTAGTTCATATTATATATGTGATCTTGTGTTGCACAGGTATATTTTGGCATCAGCCTAAACTACATTTTATGGGTAGGGGTCAAAATGATTGATTTTTTTTTATTTAACTTTATTTAACTCTAAAGGCGATATTTAGATCTTTTGAATAATTGGATTACAGATTTTCAAACAGTAGTACCTCAGATAAATATAGTTCTGTCCTATCAAAGTATACATCAATAGAAAACTTATTTATTCAGATTTATTCAGTTCTCGGACTATAAATCTTATGAGTTATGACTTATTTCCTTGTCCTGGGAATATAAAGTTTGAAAGTAGGAAAACTGTAGATCAGTCTTTCTCAACCATGTCCCTAAAGGACCACCAACTCTGCATGTTTTGGGTGTCTCCTTTTAACTAATTTCACTATTAATCATGCTTTAATTTGTCATAGTTAATTTATTGTTAAAAGATTCTAAACACCCTGTTTCTGCACTGAACAAAACTGCTGCAACTTAAAGTTATGACAACTGTGCACTAGTTTAAAGTTTCGAGCTTGTACACTGAGGCTAATATGCATGCACACTGGATTACTTATGGCAGAGGCTATTAAAGGGTTGTTCACATACTGTGTCTTTTGTGCACCCAAGTTCGTTATTTCCAATTTAGGCATGCGGCTTGCGAACATATTGGCAGCGAGACACATGGTGCAACATACTCATTCTGTCCAGGCTCACCTAGTTGAAAGAATGTTGCAAGTGCACCACGAGTCTTGTGACAAGAACAAACTGATCAGCTTTATACTTTGCATGGAATATACACATTTCTACTCTAAAGAGAGAAAAAAAAAAACTAATTTTACATTGTAGTTGATCGAAAGTGTCTTTCAGACATTTGTTCCTTTTTAAGGGGAAATACTTAACTTAGATTTACATTAGACAAATCATGTTTTAAATACTTAATAATTGTATTTATTAAATTATTGTTCTGACATTTGTTTTTAGTGTAAAATTATTACGTATGTTTAAATGTCAAAAACGTTTTTCATTTATTTTTAAGTTCAAAGAGAAGTGGACTTTGTTTGTTTGTTTGTTTTTAATTATTATTTTGTACTGTATTATTTTGTTACTGAGCAGCAATAAATAACACTTTAAAATATGAGGAGTTTTCATGTGAGTTTCTAAACTAGTAGTATTTTGAAATGAATGAATGCATTGTAATCGTGATAACCATAAAACCGAGATTATTCTTCAGACTATAATCGCACAACTGAAATCTATTATCGTTGCATCCCTAGTCACTGCTAATGAGCTGATGATCTGAATCAGGTGTGTTTGGTTAAGGAGACATGGGCTGTTTCTCAATTCCAAGAACGCAGAGAATGGATTTGTGTTTTTGTGAAGACCGGTCTTGCCAGGTCACCTTGGAAAAACAAAACACTGGAGACCGCGAGAACATAGAATGCGTCCTGTGAGAAATGAGATGCTGCGTTCTTCCTGATGGTCACATGACCTTCACCCATTTATAACTCAAAATTATTTAATCATTACAGCATTCATACAACAATTTATTGTTTTTTTTCCCATTTTCAATATATGTATAACATGAACAAAAACCTTACAAATATACTTTGCACAATACAAATAAAACATATTTGAATACAGATTTCAGCAAATAAACACCTTTAATGTGTTAATGTGAATGTGAATGTTTACTTTCACCAGCTCATTAAGGGAAACTCTTAAGATAAATAAATTATATCTCTGAACTTTAATAATAAATCTATATAAAATGCTGTGCTTCCCACCTCCTTTAACTCGTCGCAATGACTTCTGAGACATATCGAGCAAGTTTGTTGCTCAAGTCTGCGTTGGTGCGTCCTCGATATCAAGAACACATCTGGGAACATTCAAGCATCCTCCGTTCTTGCGGTCTTGAGTTTTGGAAATGAACTTTGGCTGTTGATGATGACATTTCACGAGAACCAGAGGAAGCAAGAGCGTTGAAGAATGCATATTGAGAAACAGCCATGGACAATGTTCATTGGTCTTCCAGGAGTGTGGTTGAGAAACACTGAACTAGATATTATGATTAAAACACACACACACACACATGCACAAAAACTTTGACCTATTAATCAATTTCAATCACTTTTGAATCACATTTTCAACAATTATAAAATTCTGAAGCCATCACCCTATTCTGGACATCTTTATACATATACATTATGTAAAGCTAATGTCTAAAAAGCATGACGGGGCACTTTTGGTTAAATCTAGTCAATGTTAGAAAAGGCCAGACCTTGAGTAATTATATATCTCTGCCTCCTGCTCCCCTCTGCTATACTGATTTAATGGAGGTTGTGTGTTCTGCTAATCTCCTAAAGCTTATGTCAGCCATATTCAGTAGACCAGGACAGAGCACATATGCTGCCACCTGTGCCCTCCTCACAGACGCCACTGCCCAGCCTGCTATTCTGTAGGGAAAATTCATTCACCCCTCTCGTGCATCCCACCCTGCGCCTCATGGTTGCGATGGAGCTGTTGTTCATTGGTTGCATCTGCTGTCCACCTGGATTTGTGCCTCTACGCCCCATCCCCTTTTCTTGCATCTCGGCCAGACCCCTGGGCATCCGCTCAATTGCAAACCCTGCCATGCAGATCTGCTGCCCTCAGTGCCTCCCGTCATCCGGCAGTCTGGCTGGGCATTAAAGGAATAGGTCACCCAAAAATGAAAGTTCTGTCACTGTTTACTCTGTCTTGTGTCTTTTGAAGTTGTTAAAGGTTTCACATTCTGTAGAGGTTGACCGCCTTGTTCATCAACTTCTAGAAGACAAGCTTACTATGCATACTATGTACTATATACATGCATACTATATTCTTGGACCGGTGGGTGATATTGCAAAAAAAAATGTCACAATATCATGTTACATGTCATTCGATATCGATAATTATTAAATATTTTTTAACAATACATTTACAAATATAGTTTTTTTATTTTAATTGACCAACTTTACTAAGGCAAATAATTTTAATAATCAAAAACAAAAATATTTAAATATATCATCTCTTTGTAATAAAATAAACAAGTGTTAAAGAGACTCTTAAACTTGATGAATAAAATGTTACAAAGTGTGTGCAATGGTAAAGGTCGATCATCACCTGTAAGGTGTCAAAAATAAAGATACTGTAAACCTCAAACTTTGCAAACAAAATCTGCAAGGCACCAGCCATCAATATTCAAATACATATTGCAACATTACAAATTGTGAACTTGAATAACTACATAACCCCCATGCTAAAAAGTCTTTTAGATAGGGTGCTAGTGGCTGGGGTGCACAAGAAAAGAAACCAAAAAGCCACTCCAGTGACATCCTTTTTTATTTACAGTCTCCTCACTTCTGCTAAATGGCAATCATTTTCGCATGTGTTGTTATTCTGACCTGAAGTGACAAGTGCGAACTCGTGCTTTGTGTCTTTTGTCTGAAGAAATTAGTCTGCCATTTTAACTGAAATGTGTAAATTCCATACAAAGTGTAATGCAGATTGGTTATTTTAAGCACTCAAGGCATTTGAAAAGGTTTTTCAACTGGGTGTACATGGAAAATGCGCGTGTGGTACGTGTGTGCCGATTACACACCATGTGCATGTCGCTCCCATGTGCGCGCCTCCATTGAAAATAACAAACTAAAACCCTAAACTTGCTTTTAAGGCAGGCCCTTAGCAGCCACATTTCAATAAAACAATAACGCTTCCTACCAAAACTACATACCAAACTTTTTTTATTAATATATCTATATCTATATCTATATCTATATCGATTTTATCGCCCAGCCCTACTATATACATACAGTCCACTGCAATTCCAGTTGCAATGAACAGAACATATTACAATTACACTGGCAGATTATTGGTTAATAAGGTCTTATTTATTGTGTGGTTGTTTGCAAAATGCGGGCAAGACCTCAAAACGAGATTTGTAAGCTCTAATACGTTTGGATATCTTCATCATATAAGCATTTCAATGTGTTAGGCTTTTTTGATTATGCTAACTTGCTTGGTATCTCTCCTGTTACAGAATCACACATACAGAGTGCGCTGGTACATTGTGAAAATGGCAATTAATAAAAAATTGGAAAAGTAAAAGTATTGAAGCTAGACTAATATTCATGCTTTGAAGTAGTTAACAAGATATATTATAGGAAAACATCAAATATACTTAAAAATGTTAAATTAAGGGTTGTTTTCAAATCCAGTCAACTTTCAGAATGGTAACAATTAGAAAAAAATCCTCCCAGTGTTATGATCTTTTTAAAGTTTAAATATCAAGAAAAAAACAAACAAACAATAATAGTAGTTTTAAAATTTCTGATAAAAATGTTTTAAGCTTTTTACAGCAAGTCATGTAAAGCAGGAATAAAGCTTCTCAATGACTTGTAGAAGCAAGCTAAACTAGTTTGTTTGCTTTAGGAAATGTATTGTATTAGCATCGTTAATTGGCTTTGTTATTGGGTTTAGTGTAGGTAATAGGATATTTTCAAATGCAACAGAGCATTAACATTTCAGTGCCACTCAACATGCATTTCATTTGCAAAGTGCATACTTTCCAAAGAACACATGACAACTAATGTAATTGAGAATAGGAAGATTCACATTCATCGGTTTTGGAATAAATGGTTTTACTGTAGTTCAATCACTACACATTTCACTTAGAAAGCTTTATGGAATATATGTTTTGCAGAAATGTTGGGTCACACTTTATTTTAATGGTCCAGTTGTTGAATATTATTTACATTGCATCTACATGCCAACTAATTCTCATTAGAATATAAGTAGACTGTTAGGTTGAGGTTGGGGTTAGGGTTAGTGTAAGTTGACATGTACTTGCAAAGTTTCTTATAGTCAGTTAAATGTCTGATAAAGGAGCATTATCAACAGAAATAAAGCAGACAGTCTACTAATACTCAAATGGACCATCAAAATAAAGTGTTACCAAATATTGTCACAGGGTTGGAAATTAGAACCTAATTTGTGGAACATATAAGATTATGTTTAAAATGTGTAAAGTCATGCAGGTTTGCATAAAAATTGACAGAATTTTCTTGATTGGTAGAGCTGTTCCTTTAAGAGAGCAGTGTCCTGTTTTTTTTTTTTTTTTTTTTCTTTTGTCGCCCACAGTCCAGCTGAAGGCTTGCCCTGTTTGGAAGCCTTCCTTCTGTTTCTGTTCACCCTTCGTGGCCAGTTATGATATTAGCTTGGCCCTTTGTACGGCTGATTTCTCACCGTGAGTCCATGGTGGTTGCTCAGTCTACCAAATAAATGGAACTGACCTCTCCTGCAGACTCTTTTGTGCTTCTAAAGTACAGACTGGCTTGCTCTCTATGGTATTTGTAGTTGTTTAAACACAGGGAATATTTTATTGGCTCGGCATGAAGGATATGAAACCATTGCATTGTGGTTTACTACCAGCCGCCGCATTAGCGCTGCACAGCCTTTGTAGCCTTTGTCGCCTTAATCCTTCAGAGAAGCCTCGGTTCTCCCTACGCGGGGTTTACGAGAGCAATTCCTCACCCACACGTAATGCTGTCACACACGGGCGCAACTGTTAGTCACACACCATGGCACATGTAATGAATCAGAAACTCGTTTATTCGTACCCTTTTTCACAATGCAACATTTCGTACACTTGGGTACATTAAAAGCACCTCAGCAGACTGATCAGATGGTAAAGCCTGTAACTGCGGCCATCCTGAGGTGTTGTTTAATTGGTCACCGCGGTTGTCCATCTGTGGTAGGCGGTGCCTTTAAAGAGATGAATAGTAAAGATGGGAGAGACACGAGCAGGGACAGGAGCTGCTGAGGGCACAACTGAGAGATGGGATGGAAAAAGAGAGGAAAAGGAGGATGGAGAGCGAGTGACAGAAGGACTGAGAGGGAGGCACGCTGATAGGGAAGGTACGGGGTGCCAAACGCCCCAGAGCACATGGGGCAAAATCTTTGTCCTCATACCTTCTTTATGCGATTACGCCATGAGTGAGCCTTTAATAAGCTAATTATGCATTAATTCTCTTTTTGGCAAAATAAAAAAGCCATGTAGCAAAACTATTGTCATTAAATACCCTCCTGAAATGTTCTTTTTTATGCCATAACATGTTTTTTAAAGGTCCAATGAAATAAAAAAATAATTAAATAAAATAGATGTTAGTTTCTGTCTGTTTTAGGGATATGTATATGTTGGTGTGCTCCAAAACTGTGACAAAATTTGTGTTTAGGAGATATAAAACCAACATAAACCTGTAAAGCTTGTCACTTCTGTCTAAATGGATCAACATTTTTTTTTCACATCACCCCATACTTTAGTTTCTCATGAAAGCATGACCCATCAAATGGTTTCTAGTATCTGACATGCCCTGCCCCATCAAGATGCTCTTGGCAGAGCTGTGTTAAAAACAAAACACTATTGGCTGCTTTTTCAAAAGGGTAGGGGCTACTCTTCTTCCCTCCTTTTCTTCATTTTTCAGTTGAGATTCAGTCAAACATTGAATAAAAATGCACATTCTAAAGCATTTCATGGGACCTTTAAGGTGTTGCTTGTTTTAATTCTTCCATTGTACTTTCTTATGTACCAGTAATCTATTAGTTTGTTAATTTCCCAGAAGTGTCAACACTGGCTTAGTTAAGTGAGAAAAAAATGTTTCTTTGAAGTGTCCTACTATACATGGCAAAAATGTTTTCTGTGAATGTTTTAAAACAATAGAAGCTAAATCAAATCAAGTTTATTTTTTATTGAGCTTTTACATCCTAGATTTTGTCAAAGCAGCTTAACATTAAAGAAAAAGAAATAATGATACAAAAACCATAACAATGTTTCAGAGGCAAGAGTACAAAAAAGAATACATCTTGGCAAAAAAACAACTGTGTTGATAAGTTCCATTTGGCCAATAATGCACATTTTTTTTTGGAAAACAGATTTCTGTAATCCAGTTTTTGGCATAAACATTTTTTTCCAGCTGTAAGAAAAGCTTTTTGCCAAACAGTGTCTCAGTGTTGACATACAGTATTAATGTAGTGTTTGAGGAAACTGCTCCAGCTTTCATATTTGTTTTGGAAATAAAGTAATTTTAGAAAAAAGTCCCCTAGAGATAAACAGTTAAGTTTTACCATTTCGGAAAGTTTTTGTGGTACCATGTCTGCAGCAGGCACAATCATATTACATAGTGCATGAAAATAGACTAGCTAGGCAGTGTTGGGCAGTAGCGTCACTACAAGTAGTTGCGCTACTAGCTTAACTACATTTTTCAGCAGCGTGATAGTAGCGTCAGTACTTTCTAAATCAAATAGTTTTTCAGTAAGCCAGTTGTGTCCACAAAAGTTATATTTTCAGATTGCGAATCAATAAATGACGGCACTGACATTCACGAAGCTGTGAGGCCGGTGTCTAGCCGATGAAAGTTAATTCATATGATGGTGAGAATGAAGATTTCTTCTTCCTGGTTTACGGTAATCAACAACAAACTTTTTGGTGCATTACTGTCACCTCTCGCACCCAGATAACATGCTATGTAATATTATTGTGCAATCGCATCATCATAATAATATCATCAGCAAAGCTTCTTGATTATTCTTTTTGAGCCAGGTGCTAATGGTGTAACCTGATTCAATAATTTATGCTAAGCTAAGCTAAAAGGGCTACAACCAGACTCAAAAAGATTGGCTTAATAGATGTAAAATTGAATTTATAACTCTAAACTAACTATGAAATATGGAAAAACAACAACAACATTTAGTATTTCCTTCCTAATTTACCTGAAGAGACATTTTCTTATGTGAAGGACACAGGATCTTTGTGCAGATACATTTCAAAGGATGTCATTTTAATGTACTCTAGAAAACCTCTTTTGTGTTCAAATGAGTAAATGTTAAAGATAATCCTGAATCAGCTATACTGTACTCTAATGACAATGTGTCATGTAAAAATAAGAGGTTAATTCAGTTATATTTTTTTACAGCTAGATCTATGTAGTTATATACGCTGATAATTTACCATAATAGTGTAATTACCTTACCTTCATCAATATGCCAATGATACGTCCACAATGCTTCCCATTTGCTTTTTATATTTGTTGGGTTTATTTCAAGAAAAGCAAAGGGTGTTCACTGCAAGGAATAAAAAAGAACTAGTGCAGGTTTATTGGGGTATTAAATCACATTAAGTCTCTTGTACTGTTCATTTTGTGTGTAAAACTGCAAACATGAGCAATAAATTGCTGAAAATATAGTTTTGTGTCTTTAAGTCCACACACACTCAGCAAATAATTTTTTGGATAAAAAAGGTAACAGGGGTATGTACTTTATATCCTGAATGAGGAACATCCATCTCAGACTCTTTAAAACAGCACAAAGTATAAGCCATTGTGCTAAGTTTCATATTTAGGAGTAAAGAGTTATTTGTTTTTGAAAAGTTTAAATTTAAACATAATTAATAATTCATACAAGTGAAATCATTAACTGCTGCAAAATGTATCCTGTTAACAAATAAAACAATAGTACATCACGACATCAATACATAAACAGTGAATTATGGAGGCACATACTCACACCTGCAATTTCTCCACAATGGACGTCCAGCGTTCTCCAGCCTCCGGTGCCTTGACCAGGGGTGGCCAACCCTCCTGGAGAGCCACCTTCCTGCAGATTTCAGTTGCTATCCATATCAAATACACCTGAACCAATTAATTAGGACCTGAACACCTCATGATAATTATAGGTAGGTGTGTTTGATATGGGTAGCAACTGAAATCTGGTGGCTCTCCAGGAACAGGGTTGGCCACCCCTGGCTTAGACTGTAGCTCTGCATAAGTAGTTTGTTCAGAGGAGAAATGGTCGTGCCTACTGAGCCTGGTTTCTCTCAAGTTTTTTTCCCTTCACTTTTGTCAATCGGTGAAATTTTGTTCCTCGCCTCTGTCACCACTGGCTTGCTTGGTTTGTGACTTGTGGAGCTGCACATCGATGGATTTGCTCTTCAGTGTTTGGACTTACAGCAGTGAAAATTAAACCACTCTGAACTAATCTGAACTTCAACTGAAAACTGGACTGGCACAGTTTCAGTTTACTAGAACGTCTATGTTAAGCTGCTTTGACATAGTCTAAACTGTAAAAGAGCTGTATAAATAAACATGAATTGAATTGAATTTTGTCACTTATAACTTTATGTACACTGGAAGCTTCTGTAGCTAAAACATATTCCTTGTGTATATAAAGCACACTTGGCAATAAAACTGATTCTAAATATCTTTATTCAGTCTTTATTCAGTTTTCTGAATTGATCTGTTGTTCTTTACTGACGAATATAAATAAAATATTTTAAAAACTGGAAATTTCAGACTTAAAACAAAAATATATTTACACTCTTAGGACAGCATTGTTGTTATGTGCATTAAGACTATGAATGAGTGTCTTGTTAGTAGGCCCACACGGAATCTGCGTATGCAGAATTTCACAGATTTGTAGCTCATCATTGGTTCTTTTTATTTACCTGAGTGAATGTGTGTAAATTTAAATTTATTCAGTTTTTGAATTAATTTCAGTATTATTATTGACTAATATGTAAATATTCATATGACTAATTTACAAAACAGTGTGTAAAGTATTATGTTCTGTCTTTTAGTAGATATGTTATATAAGAGACTGGTTTTGTTTACCAAATAAAGTGGATCTAATTGGATTTGCATTGTAAACATTAAATAAAAGTTGAAAGTTTATTATTTATTATTTTATATGCACTATTAAGTTTTTAGTTATGATTCTCCTAAAATCATTCCACATAAATCTGCAGATTTTTAACAAAATTCTCAGCAGAAATAGCAAAGAATGCCTGCAGATTCTGTCTGGCACTACTCATTAGGCATTGCTTTCTCATTGAAGTCCTATACTTGAAGATAGTTGGGAATGCCAAAATATGCTGAATTGATTTTTTTTATATTGTAATGAATAAATTATACAGTAGATCAGTGGGCCGGAATGACACAAGGTTAAGTACATGATGACTGTAATTTTATTTTTGGGTAAACAGACCAGATCAAAGCATGACGTTAGATGGATAGTGCATCTCTATTCTAATTTTAATAACATTTACTCACTGTTAAGGCAGTGCTTATGTGTTTTGTGAGGATTAGTGAGAATCACTTTCTTTTGGTGTCTATTCATTGTGCATTTCTGCTGATTCAAGCATTCGTACTATGGCAGGATGGTCCGTCCCATTTGCAGAGTTAGAGCTCAAGAAAAGAGACAGATTCCTGGAGGAAGTTATTTAGAAATAAATTGCACAAGCCTAGAAGTACTCACTTCTGTCCACTGCTGTTTAATTCTCTGTTTTTCCTCCTTCTTGAATGCATTGTCCCATTGTTCTACATCAATCTTTAGCTCCTTCCTCCTTTCCATCTCGCTTCCCTTCCTGCTGTTGTTGTGTCGTTCGTGTACGTGTGTTATTCTCCTTCCTCCCTGTTTCAGCCGGTTCTTTATCTATCTTTTTTTTGGTGCTTCAGAGCCCTATTTCAAGTGGGAACATCAGCAGTCTGATTCATTTCTGAATGGGCTTTGGAAGCCACGACAACAGCCATTATGGTAATGAGACGGCGACTTGATGTCACAGATGTATTATCAGTAATTATTTTCGTGCTATTTTTCTCCAGCGTGTTCAATTATAGCACTATGAAAAATTCTCGATTCATTTGATGAGATTTACAGATTAGCTCTTGCCTATTGATTTGTTGCTGGCCTTCTTATTGTCTCCTTGTTCTGGAAATCAAATTGCCAAACTTTTGCTTGATGTTTTGGGGAATAGAGGTATGGCTAATGAGCTCATTGCTGTAATCGGATTACAGGGCTCTCTTGTACCCCTAACATCCCATTAGATTTCCCCCCTTAATGATTGGCTGATTATCCCGATGATAAAGAGCTGGTAATGCAAAACTAATCCCAGCTATGAGAACAAACAGGGTCCAGACATTCAGTCAGACTCTCTTGACAGGCCTCTCTATGTTTTATTCACGTTTTGACACTGTTTGGAATGGTTATTTATAATAAAATTAACATAGACAGAGCCTCCGCCAAGTTTTGTGACTGTCAGTGCCTTGCTGCCTGAGTATACAGTTTATTCCTCTAGCTGTAAAATGTGTGAAATTCTTGGTGAGTTTTTCTTTTGATGTCTAAATAAAGTTTACTGCTAGGCTAGTGGAGCCTTGACACATTTTAGCAGAGTGTAAGATTCAAGTCATTAACACATGAAAACAAGCTAATTTTCAGGCAATGATCATGAAATATTTTGAATGATGCTACTTAATCTTTGCCTTATTAGGATAAAATAGTCCTTTATGTCTATGATTAGCTTGATTTGGAGATGACTGTGTTGTTTGTAAACTATTGTGTTCAACCATGTCTCTGAATACAACTGGTCTGTTTGTCATTAGTTAACTGCACTGTAAAAAATAAAATAAAAAATAAAAACCCTTACTTTTTTTAGTAGTTTTAGTTAACGTAAAATAACAGCTGTTAAATGACTGACATTTACCATAAAATAACAAACTTTAAACCACAGAAAATCCCTTAAATTTAAATTTCCGGTAAATTTCTGTATTTATCGTTTGTTATTTTACGGTAAATGTCTGTAATTTAACGATCATTATTTTACGTTTTATTTTCGACACCCTAGCTTTTTATAACAGATTTATTTATTTTTCTTTTGTTTTACAGTGTAACGGATACTGTAGCTCCACCCCAAATTCATCTAATTGGTTGAGCCAGTGTTGCTGTTGACTCTCCAGAAACACTGGTTAGGTGTGAGATTCTCATTCATAGTTATTTTGTGATATAGCTAATAGCAAAGATGATTGTTTACTCATGCTTTGCTGTTGTTTGAACTGAGGTGCCTACACAGTCTCACAGCAATTTTATTTAACTTTTTGATTTATTGGCTAATTCGTATGCATTTGTACAATCTTATTTTACATTTTAGTACTATTTGCTCATCCCCCGATGACACCTCTAGCCTGCGGCGCATAGACTGCAGCTATGCACAAGAAGTTTGGCCAGAGGAGAATTGGTCATGCCCAACTGAGCCTGGTTTTTCTCGAGGTTTTTTCCTTCATTTTTGTCAATTGGTGAAGTCTGTTCCTTGCCACTGGCTTGCTTGGTTTGGGAGCTGTTCATCAGTGGATTTGCCCTTCAGTGGTTGGACTTTCAGCAGTAAAAATTAAAAACTCTAAAAACTGGACTGGCACAGTTTCAATTGACTAGAACTTCTATGTTAAGCTATAAGAAATAAAGAAGAATAGTCAATTGGTTTAGGGGTGGGCTTGAGTTCACGCCTACTTAATTCCATACAAATTAGACACTTTCTTGTCGAAATGTAAAATATTTATGTTTATTCAAAAGATCTGGCTGGAGGCGCCTTTACAACATTCTTTAATACATTCTTAAATGTTACAAAACCCCTATTCTTTCAATGTTCTTTTAAAATGGACATAATTTAAAAGATGAGGTATTGTTTTGTATCATAAGCAACAAAAGACTATGCTCCTTACAACTATCAGATGGGACACATGCTACATAATGCCTTTAATGAAGTTTTATTTAAGAATCAACTGAAACTGTATCGACTGATCTTGAGATTTAAGATTTACTATTGATTGACTATATATACAGTTAAGTTGAGGTTTCAAATTAACTTAGCTTAAGCAGTGGTTTAAACAACAATTCTTATGCTACACACATACATATTGAATAAACAGACTTTTTGAAAAAAACGTGCACCCCTACACTGTCTTTACTAAAAGTCAAAAGAAAAAAGTGTGCAGTCATAGTACAAGATAATATTTGTGATTTTTCTCAGGTGGCAAAGTGGGTTTACTGTACTTTATATCATTTTTATCTGAATGTTTTAAGAATGTGTCATGTAAGCCTGGGAAGATTTTAAACAGTTCATTCATAAATCCCTTGTTTAGATTCATAGAGATGAAACAAATCTTAATTTCATGCTGTTGATGTACTGATAAGAATTTCGGCTCATGAAACTCTAAGAGATAAAAGAAAGTCATAAAACATGTCTGTATATACTTTCAGCCATCGTCTTAATGTTTCCATTGAAGTGAGCAGAATCTCAATTAAAGGATGCTTTTGAAACGAAACATACACAAATTCATGTGAACCTTCTGCTTTATTTTAAAACCCATGCTGACCTGATTTACTTGAGGTTGAAATTGAATAAAATATATTAGATGGAAAATGGATATTAGAATATATCTATCATCAGTGGTTGAACTCATTTACTACCAAATGCAGGATATTCATTCCTTTTCCTTTGGCTTAGTTCCTTTATTCATCAGGGGTCGCCACAGCGGGATGTACCGCCAACTTATCCAGCATATGTTTTACACAGCGGATGCTTTTCCAGGTTCAACCCAGTACTGGGAAACATCCATACACATATTCACATTACGGCTAATTTTAGTTTCAAGAGTTCACACTTAGCTGATGATTTACAAAGCTTATTTGGCATGCTGTCCCGGGAGAGAGCCCCGAGCTCAAGGGCTCCTCGAGCCCGGGGCTTCCTCCCGTTGGCAGAGCAAGAAGGGAGCCTGAGCTCGGTGGATCTCAGAACTCCCCTGCCGCTGTAGCTAAGGGAACGTAAGGAATTAGACCAGCTTGATTGTTAAGTATGTTGAATGTCTTTGGATGGTGGGAGGAAACCGGAGAGCCCGGGGAAAACCCACGCGGACACGGGAAGGACATACAAACTCCCCACAGAAACACTCACCGGTCCTATCGAACTAGGACCGGCAGTATTCTTGCTGTGTGGTTCACAGTGCTAACCACTGGACCGCCGTGCCGCCCAATTACAGGTAAAGGAGGAGAATAGGGGAGGAGGGGGGTTTCTTCCAAACGAAGATAAAGTGAACTGGAAACTTAGACTATTTATGGTGCCTTAGGGCTCATATGATTGGAAGATTAGTGATTAGCAAATGCGAGACTGGACGTGATAAATCATAAGCACGTGATCCTCTCGAAATTAGTTTATGAATAAACTTCACTTCAAGAGTTCACACTTAGCTGATGATTTACAAAGCTTATTTGGCATGCTGTCCCGGGAGAGAGCCCCGAGCTCAAGGGCTCCTCGAGCCCGGGGCTTCCTCCCGTTGGCAGAGCAAGAAGGGAGCCTGAGCTCGGTGGATCTCAGAACTCCCCAAAATGCAGAATTAATCGCTCGGGACAGCAGCCGCGTATTCGAAGAAAAAACCCCCCAAAAGGCAGGAAATTTAGAGCTATATCCGGCTGCTGGATATAATAGAAGAAAAGAGGTTAAATGCATGGGCATTAATTAGATAGGATTAATAAGGGTGAAAAGAGGATTCTAATAACTCTTGCTGGAGTTAGAGTTTGAAGGAACCCCTGCGGGGGTCATGGTTTTCGGGGTTAAGAAGAAGGGGAAAATAGGTGGTTTGAAGCAGTGAAAGAGAACTTTGAGTGAATCTTGTGGGAGTTGGAGCTCTAAGTGACCCCTGTGGGGGCCAGAGTAGAGTGAAGGTATGGAGCAGAGAGTGGAGGAGAGTAGCTCTTACGAAAGATGGAGCTTTGTGAGAGTTTGAGTTTAGAGCGGCCTCTGCGGAGGTTAGAGCTTGAGGGTAGGGTGTAGATAGGAGTGACCTCTGCGGAGGTTAGAGCTTGAGGGTAGGGAGTAGATAGGAGCGACCTCTGCGGAGGTTTGAGCTTGAAGGTAGGGTGTAGATAGGAGTGACCTCTGCGGAGGTTTGAGCTTGAGGATAGGGTGTAGATAGGAGTGACCTCTGCGGAGGTTAGAGCTTGAGGGTAGGGAGTAGATAGGAGCGACCTCTGCGGAGGTTTGAGCTTGAAAGTAGGGTGTAGATAGGAGTGACCTCTGCGGAGGTTAGAGCTTGAGGATAGGGTGTAGATAGGAGTGACCTCTGCGGAGGTTAGAGCTTGAGGGTAGGGAGTAGATAGGAGCGACCTCTGCGGAGGTTTGAGCTTGAAGGTAGGGTGTAGATAGGAGTGACCTCTGCGGAGGTTTGAGCTTGAGGGTAGGGTGTAGATAGGAGCGACCTCTGCGGAGGTTTGAGCTTGAAGGTAGGGTGTAGATAGGAGTGACCTCTGCGGAGGTTTGAGCTTGAGGGTAGGGTGTAGATAGGAGCGACCTCTGCGGAGGTTTGAGCTTGAGGGTAGAGTGTAGATAGGAGTGACCTCTGCGGAGGTTTGAGCTTGAGGGTAGAGTGTAGCTAGGAGCGACCTCTGCGGAGGTTTGAGCTTGAAGGTAGGGTGTAGATAGGTGTGACCTCTGCGGAGGTTTGAGCTTGAGGGTAGGGTGTAGATAGGAGTGACCTCTGCGGAGGTTTGAGCTTGAGGGTAGAGTGTAGCTGGGAGGAGCAATGAGTGGAAGAGAGTAACTCTTGTGAGAGTTGGAGCTTGAAGCGACCTCTGTGGAGGTCAGAGCTTGGGGGTAGAGTGTAGATAGGGGGAGATAGGTAGCAGTGAGTGGAAGAGAGTAACTCTTGTGAGAGTTGGAGCTCTGAGCGACCTTTGTGGAGGTCAGAGCTTGAGGGTAGATTGCGGATAGGAGGAGATAGATATCAGTGAGTGGGAAAGAGGATTTGGATAACTCTTGCGAGAGATTGGGGCTCGGAGCGACCCCTGTGGGGGTCAGAGCTAGAGGGTGAGTCATAAGGAGAAGAGAGGTAGTTGAAGTAGAGTGAAGAAGTTTTAGCTTGAGCGGACCCCTGCGGGGTTTGGAGCTTGGAGAAAGAGTCTAGGCGGAAAAAGAATAGGTAACATCGTGAAGAAGAAAGGACTGTGGCCGCTATGGCCGAATCCTGCGAGAGTTGGAGCTCAAGGGGGCCCCTTCGGGTGTCTGAAGAGTCTAGACAGTAGAAACAAGATCATTAGAGGTAGAGTGTAAAATAGATTAGTTGGGAGTGGAGTGTAGAGAAGAAAGGAACGAGAGGCTGAAAAGTAGGGTTATAAGGATAAAAGATTTGGAAAAGTTGGAAGAAGGGAACAAGCACAAATATAATACGTATGTACAAACGCAGTAAATGCGCAAAGAACATGTGGATACAAACGTCTGCATCTGTAAATAGCTATTGGTGATTGCAGAAGATGCTAACTGCAATG